>NC_090446.1:393586804-393897455 GCF_031143425.1 Pleurodeles waltl
ATCAACTAAAATGTAGTCCTCTTAGAACCTCTAAACCAATGTCTGAGGTGTTAACATCTGATGCCACCTCCTGTGAGGTCATGGGTTGTGATGCCAAGTGCAATCTCACATGCCATAATGTCATGCACTGTGATGTCACTTGCATACTGTCTAACTTGGTTAGTCACCCCCACTTCTTTTTTTAGGACTTGTGCCCTGAGTATTTGTAGTTGTCTAGGATCACACCATTTGATGAAAGAGGGAAGACGAGATTGATCCACAATTTTACTTTTTCACACTGTACAATTTAACTACTAGAAGGGTATCTCTTTCTAATATTTACGCATAATATTTTTTTTAATTTAAGTAATGAAGGGTTAGATTACAGCGTGGCTAACAGGGAAGAGCCATATTTCATTTTGGGCATTTTTGCCTAGCGTTACTATTTATGTTGTTGTTATCATTAAATACTTAACCTTATTGAGATATATTATATTTTCTGTTTTTAACATTCACATTTGACTTGCATTATAATTTTTTATAAATGTTTAATTTTCATGAGTAGAGACAGAAAAAAATGGCAAATAACAGTTACATGAGGATACATTTCTGAAAGTCAGAGCCACTAGAATTATGCGGCAGGAGAGGGCCAACAATATGTGGCAGGGCTGACTAAACTTTGGAGCAATAAGAGGCAAATTATGTGGTATAAAGCAGCACATTTTGTGATAGTAATTCATTATTTTGTGTTATTTAATGACTTACTTGTTAACACTCTCTGGGCTTAGTCTGCAACTCATTAGTTCTAGTTCAATAACTAAGAGCCTAATTACGAGTGTGGCCGTCCGAGGACCGCCACACTCGCTGTGGTTGTCAGACCGGCGCAGCTGTGGCAGTCAGACTTCCACATTACGAGGTTGGCAAGCAGCCCCGTCAACCTACCGCCGGAATTGGACATCCTGACGGGCTGACGGAGGTGCAGATTGGAATCAGTCAGGGCGGAGCTGAACTCAGTTTCACTGCCATGAAAAGGCTGGTGGAGAACAGGAGCAGGGTGCCACAATGGGGGCCCCTGCACTGCTCATTCCAGTGGCATGGGCAGTGCAGGGGTCTCCCTCCCCAGCACCCTCATAATGCGCACTGTCTGCAGTGCAGACAGTGTGCATTACGAGGGTGCTGGTGCCCCCTGCGGGCGACAGCATTGCCGCCAGCTCGATTATGAGTTGGCAGCAATGCTGCTGCCACTTTCCCATTGGGCTGACCGGCAGAAACCTTGGTTTCTGTCAGTCAGCCCAACGGGAAAGTCTTAATGGGGGAAGTGGGGAGGAAGCCAGCATGGTGGCAGCCATCCCATCGGGAGTTTGGCAGATGGGTGTTCCCATCCGCCAAACTCATAATCAGGCCCTAAATATAGTAACAAGCAAAACGAAGGTTAGCAGTCAAATTTAGCAAAGGGGCCTTCCACTGTGCATAACACGTGTTGCTGCACTCTTAGTAACTTTTGAACCGTTTGAGCTAAAAACATTTTTTTTTGTTTAAATCAGCTGATTATGCAATAGATGATGGATTGTGTGGCAAATATGGCAAATCCATAAATATGTGAAAAACATTGAAGCGCACAACTGCGTAATTCCAGTGACCTTGGTGATGGCCACCCAAGGCGTCAGCAATACAGTGTTTGTATGAATGCATTTGCATAAATATGCACACATTTCATAATGTTACAGGAAAATACAGTGAGAGCAGTCCATTCCCATAAGAGCATGTGTAAAAGGGCCTAAATAGCAAGATACAGTTTGACTGTCGCAGTGGTTAGATGGCATATTTGTATTCTAGTCTGTCAGATCTCTGAGTAGTGGCAGGATTTATTTTTTATGTGCATAGAATCCTATCTCTGACTTGTGGGTTAAGCCAGTGGAGGTTGATTGTTCAACATCCTAGTCTTCAGAAAAATGGAATAAAAAGGTACATAGCAGATCTCAGATATCTTTGGGTCTCAAAGAAGGAATTGGTAATTCTGCATATATTTAATCTGTGTTACAGAGGGCAAGATCTCTTAGTCAATCTTCTGACGTGTATCATAATTGCTTCATCAAGAATGTTCTATTTCACACAGTGCCCCTCGAAGTTATGTAAGGGTTGCTGAAGGTGCTAGGGTCCGGGAGATGGGCATCTGGAGGTTCACTCAACTTTGCATGAGGTTATAACTTTCAGTGCACAGTTCTTAATATAATGGATAAAATATCCCCTGTCATAAATTATAAGGCTATAGCAAGTCACAAAGGAGTTCCATAGCCATATAGAGGAACAAGGCTGAAGGCTGAGTTCATTAGGTCGAAGCCAACCAGACAGCACAGCTGTCTAGTTTGATAAAGACATCTGGGGGACATTTGGAAAGCTTCCCTGGGAATGTAGTCCACCCATTGCTGACCTTTGGCTTTGTAACTCACATATGCTTGGTTTCTATTTGGTAGCTGCATGTGTTTTAGGCTGCCCAGCTTGAGTTTGTCCCAACCCTTACAGCCACCCATGTTACTGTATCCTTCCACCAATGTACAATTTCTGTAAACAGGCCTTTAAATCTTGTTATCTTGTCTCACTTGCTGTGCATTCCAAGACCAACGTCAAATGACAGGCTCTGTCTTCCCATGGAGCTTGAAGTTTATCTTTCTTTCTCTGCTTTAAAGTGAGAGGACTTATATGACAATCATACTGGTTACTGGGGGTGTTCTGGAGGAAGGTTTTAGGATGCTATTTTTTCTACCACACAACAAAATGTAAATGTCTGTATATGAAATGTGCAGATATTTAAGAATAAAAGTGTGGTGGAAAAAAATATTTTAGTATGACTAAAACAAATCAATACGCTAGGTATTGGCATTTCCACACATTACCATTTGAGCACTGTGTACTTTTATCATCATAACTGTATGTCCGTACAAATGTAATGGTCATTTCAATTGAAGATGTGTGGCCTGTAATGGCAGTGCGCTACTACACTATGCATACTCCACTTTACAACACTCCACTCTACTCTGTACCACTCCATGCCACTGAAATCTACTCTGCACCACTATATTCTGCATCTCTACAGCACATCATTCTCCTTTACACCATTAACTTGTAGCCATGCTAGTTTACAACATGGCTAAAACATATTGACAATTGGCAAAGCTAATAGCTCTGCACAGGCGAGGCAAGGTGACTTGCAATATCCTTATCATCTACACCAGGGGGTACAATAGGCCATATAATACATAGTTGGACCGTCAACTTTCCCACAAACCGCTTAAAACCTTAGTGCGTAGTTTCTGTCATTGTAACCTATCAAAAGAGAGCAGAAGACAGAAAAGCAAGATTACATTTGTTGCTTTAAACAGCTGCATTAATTATGCTCCCTGACCTGCCTTTCACCTTGGCCGCTGGCTCTGTCAGAAGGCATTATAACGTCAGAACTCAACTGTAATAACCTTATAATAGTCGAGTTCTGATGTCTTTTCTTTATAATCAATGGCTTGATCTGTCATAACTAGCCAATTATATAGAAATGAATGACTGCCGTTTATACCGGGATCCCAGAATCCCATGTATTATATAGCTGCTCCCAGTTTTGACTGATGTGGAGCTGAGCTGCCCAAGATCGCACAGAGGAGTAGAAGTGTTATTAGAACTAAGGTTTCAGAGCACAATTTACAATTATTGCACCTGATCGCTTTTGATACCTCCTATGTGGTTTCGATTTGCATGAGGCGAGGGGCATTATTGGTGCAGGGCACAAAGGATTTGTTCTTCCTTTTTTCCCTCTTACCTTTATTTGGTTTGTGCATGAAGATGCACTGTTAATTAACATGTTTTATTCACATTTGCTTTAAATACTTTATGAATGTAAATAACAATAAAACATACTTTCAAACTGTGACAACATGCCTTCCTTTCTCCCTATTTCAGATTCAAACTATATGATTGTGCACATTTACCGGAGCCTGTATTTCCAAAACAACGGCAATTTGCATAGGGTAAACTGAAAAGTCCCCATGGCTGTTGCTTTCCCCCCAGAAAATGCATTGTCTCCTATGCCCCTGGCTGATGGCATCCCTTTCAGTCCTTTCAAGTGGCTGATCATTTGATCCTTGTGCCATGCACACTCGCCTGCCTAATCCAGCTGAGCTACCAATACACAGAAAGCAATAGCGGCTGAATAGAAGGACACACAGGGCAGCCACAGGAGACTACCTAATCCCACTGAAGAGCTGCATTCACCACAGAGTTGCAGTTGTGAGTGAGGGCCTGCCATAAGCTAGCACTGTTTTCGTGCAGCCAGCCCTCACTGAAGCTCCACTCATGCTTGGTGTTAGAAATGGGGTTTTTGGTTGGCAGTCAGGTTTCCCTCTGTCTAAGCAAGAACCCTCACTCTAGTCAGGGTAAGTCACACAGAATCCAAATTATCCTGTGCCCACCCTCTGGTAGCTTGGCACGAGCAGTCAGGCTTAACTTAGAAGGCAATGTGTAAAGTATTTGTGCAATAAATCGTACAATAACACAATATAGCACCACAAAAATACATCACACAGTGTTTAGAAAAATGTATAATATTTATCTGGATATTTGCAGGTCAAAACGAATAAAGATGCAATATGAAATCGTAGAGATATCACTGAAAAGTGATATAAAGTGTCTTAAGTCTTTAAAAAGCAAACAAAGTCTCTTTCAAGCACAAAGTACCTGGTTTAAAGTGGAAAATCTCTGCAAAGGGCCGCAGAGGAGGAGATACGTGGAAAAATGGTGTGTGCGTCGGTTTCGCCCCTTCACACACAGACTTGAGTCATTATTTTTCACGCGGGGAAGTCGTGCGTCGTTTTCCAGTGTGCGGACAGTCTCCTTCTGTGGTTCGCGGGATTACCAGATGTCCCGGGGTCTGTGCGTGGAATCCTAGGCTTGTTTTCCGGCTGTGCGTCGTTCCGGTTGGCTGTGCGTGGAATCTTCTCCCTCACGGCAGGTGTTGCATCGATTTCTTCTCTGAAGTCGGGCGGCATTGTCCAGGCGAGGACGTGCATCGAAGTTCCGGTCGCACCGCAGGCGTAGCGTCGAGCAGCGTCTTTCCGGATCGGCGTGCGGTGAATTTTTCACCGCGGAGCAAGCTGTGCGTCAAATTTTTCGACACACAGGGCGTCCAAATGAAAGAGAGAAGTCTTTTTGGTCCTGAGACTTCAGGGAACAGGCGGCAAGCTCTATCCAAGCCCTAGGAGAGCACTTCAGCAGCAAGGCAAGAGTTAAGCAAGGCAGCAGGGCAACAGTAAGGCAGCAGTCCTCTGTAGAAAGCAGTCAGGTGAGTCCTTTAGGCAGCCAGGCAGTTCTTCTTGGCAGGATGCAGGTTCTGGTTTAGGTTTCTTCTCCAGCAAGTGTCTGATGAAGTAGGGCAGATTCCCTGTTTTATACCCAAATGTGCCTTTGAAGTGGGGGAGACTTCAAAGAGTGGCTAAGAAGTGCACCAGGTCCCCTTTCAGTTTAATCTTGTCTGCCGGGGTCCCAGTAGGGGGTGTGGCAGTCCTTTGTGTGAGAGCAGGCCCTCCACCCTCCCAGCCCAGGAAGACCCATTCAAAATGCAGATGTATGCAAGAGAGGCTGAGTACCCTGTGTTTGGGGTGTGTCTGAGTGAATGCACAAGGAGCTGTCAACTAATCCCAGCCAGACGTGGATTGTAAGACACAGAAAGATTTAAGTGCAAAGAAACGCTCACTTTCTAAAAGTGGCATTTCTAGAATAGTAATATTACATCCAACTTCACCAGTCAGCAAGATTTTGTATTACCATTCTGGCCATACTAAATATGACCTTCCTACTCCTTTCAGATCAGCAGCTACCACTTCAATACTGTATGAGGGCAGCCCCAATGTTAGCCTATGAAGGGAGCAGGCCTCACAGTAGAGTAACAACAAATTTAGGAGTTTTACACTACCAGGACATGTAAACTACACAGGTAGTGTTTAGGCTTGGCAAGTACTTTTAAATGCCAAGTCAAGGTTAAAGTGAAACTGAACACACAGGCCTTGCAATGGCAGGCCTGAGACAAGGTAAAGGGTCTACTTAAGTGGGTGGCACAACCAGTGCTGCAGGCCCACTAGTAGCATTTAATCTACAGGCCCTGGGCACATATAGTGCACATTACTAGGGACTTATAAGTAGATTAAATAGTCCAATCAGGTATGATCAAGGTTACCATGTTGAAAGGGAGAGAGCATATGCACTTTAGCACTGGTTAGTCTAAAAGCCAGCGAAAACAGTGTCCAAAAAGTGGAGGGAGGCAGGCAAAAAGTGCAAGTATCCTTCACTGTTGCAGATTTTTATTGTGTGCTGTCTCACTTCCAAGATGAACAAAGCTGATGATAAGCAGTCCAAACTCCATTTCAATAAGACATTCTGCTGCACATAATGCAGCCTCTGCCCCTCTGGAAACAACAGACATAAATATTTCCAAAGTATTGAAAGTAGTGAAGGACAGTTTGAAATCGATTGATGGTGAAATAGACTCTCCTGCTACTCGAATGGACAGGTTTCAGGTGCTTCTGTAATGTTTTCTGCTTCACATTTGTACGCATTAGTGTTTGCGTATATATTATTATTGCATAGTTGGCATGAGGTTGAATAGACTAAACCATGTAATAGTTATGGGCAATGGTGTGCTACTTGGTTCCAACCCGGCTGTCACTTAGAGCAGATACGGTCCTTTTGCTGAGGAGACAACATGGTAAACTTTATCACCAGGAACGTATGAGGTGTGAATAACACCTGCAAGACCCTTACCTACCTTGACCTGCATAAAATAGATGTTGCAGTCTTACAGGAGACTCACTGTTCCCCAAGGAGCTTTTGCAGCTACCTGGGGTCCTCATCACTACCTCTCCTCATATTGTACTTATTCCTATGAGGGAAGCCGTACTTATTTGGAAAACTCTTAATTTCAAACTAGTAGATCATAGCAATAGAATGGCAGGCAGAATTATCACAGTCACGTGCATGAAAGAAGGTGGGTGATTACCAACTGCTAACCTGTACAGTACAAATGTGAACAACCCTAACTTTTTCGATGATATCCTTCAACTATGTGGGGGTGACTTTAATGTGGCATTCCCTACACTGATCAACAGAACCTCTGGGGAAACCTCACCTTACACCATGAGCTAGCACTGCCCTAGTTCGTACAATGTAGTTCTATGACTGATAGATGCCTGAAACCCACTACACTGTCACTTAACTAAATATACTTTTCACTCCCAGGTGCAATATATGTCATCCCGTGTGGATATATGGCTATTATCACAGTCACTAAAGGCCCACCGAAGGTTAAGTCCACCAAGATACTCCAAGTGCTTTCACTGATCACTCCTCCATTACCATGCTATTTGAAAGTCCAGCCCCTCCCCATTGCTTCTATAGTTGCCACCTGAAAAGTACTGATTTGTGTGATTTCAGATTGAGATTAGGGAAACCATCAATGACTTCTTTCATTTAAAGGGTAATTCTATGGACAACATAATTATACTATGGGAGGCTTTTAAGGTATACATTAGGGGAATGTACATATCGAAAAGTGCTGGTGTCCTCATGTCAATTCAAAATCATCTGGACCTATGTGAATCTAAGCTCCGAACTCTTAAACAAAACTACAAATCCACTACAATCAGGGCAACCTTGGCCGAGATGCAGCACTGACTGAATGTAGGGAGGAGGTGGAGCACAAGGCCCTCTAACTGGGTCATGGAGCTTGTGTCTGCAAATTTGGAGAGAGAGACCACCCAGGCAGAACCCTTGTGTGGGTCATTAAACGTGAACATGCATCTGACAGCATCACCTGCATCTGCTGCAAGGGCACTGAGATCGCAACACATTGACCATCACTTCGGCAGTCTTTCAAACACTCTATGACCATCTATATGGACCATGCATCTATAAACACCATTCTCATCAGGTGCCTGCATGAGTTTGGCATCCAAGGAAGCGCTCTCTGCTAGAATTGGTCCTTCTTAATGCCTAGAACATAAGTTGTCAGCCTAGCACCTTAATCCTTGGGCCGTAAATTAATCTGCAGAGTCCCTCAAGGTTCATCGCCAGCCCCACCCTCTTCAACGCATACATGATCCGTCTAGCCAGTATCACCCATGCAAACAACATCAACATCCTCTCCTGTGCAGACAACAGGCAACTCATACTCTCTCTCGGACAAGCCCACCAACACAAGAAACAATTCACTGTCTACATGACCGAAGTTGCTAACTGGATGAAAGCCTATTGTCTCAAGATCAACTCAGACAAGACAGAAGTAATGGTCTTTGGCAATGACACCTCACCATGGGATTCAAACTGGTGGGCGCCTGAACTTAGACCCACACCCAGACTGGACAAGTCAATACTGTCACACCCTGAAGATGTTGGGGGAGATCTTCAAATGGCTCACAAGCAACACAAGAAAGACTGTCACTCTTGCCCTGGACACCAGCAAATTGGACTATGGGATCACCCTATATGCAAGGATCATCAAGCAACTCACTAGAATACTACAAACCAGCCAGAACTCAGCAGCCAGATTCATTCTCAGTCTCCCACAAAGAACTCATAAGGAGCTACAATGACCTCCAATACACAAAACACCAAAATTCTAACTTCTCACACAAACATTGAAGAGACTTTACAAATCAGGCCCCACCAACATGAACAGTTGCATCTCCTTCCACCAACCATCCAGACACCTTCTCTCCACAGGACTTCTATTCGCTAACATCCTACACATACGCAGAACCAGATCAGGAGGACGAGCATTCCCTTACATTGCTCCTGAAGTGTGGAACAACCTCCCTCTCCACACCAGAGCCTCCTTCTCTCTTCTTGAAGGTGAAGACTTGACATTTCATTCAACCAACCTACCATACGTAGGGCTATGCACACACACCTGCTCTGTGGTAGGATACACTCTAGAGTGATATCGCACTTTACAAATACACATAACAATAATGGTGCAACGTAGTGATATACATATATCGAATTGTCTTGAATGAATTGAGCTTGCGTGAGAAACTGATAATTTCTCCAATGACCCATGTAGACATAAAAAAAACTATAATGCGCCTGCATAGTAGTAAGGCACCGGGGAGGGCTCCCAATTGATTGTTACAAAGAATACATTGATATGCTTGCACCACGAATGCTGGATATGTATAATATAGCAATCACTGCTGGCAGTTTTCTGCCTTTTACAAATGAGGAGGTTATCACGGTCCTGCTGAAACCAAGCAGAGACCCAGATGTCTGCTCTTCCTACAGACTCCTTTGTTTATTATGGATAACAAAACCTTAGCTAAGATATTGCAGTGCCTCCAACCCCTTATGCACTTCCTGATTTTACCAGAACCATCTCGATTTACCCAATAAAGATCCACCTTGTTTAGCCTCCAAACGCTAATAGCAATCCTTCACAGAGAAGATCGACTATTGCCATCAGTAGCTGTACTTCTTGACACTGAAAAAGTGTTCTATACACTGGAATGGCCATTTATGATGGTGATGCTTCATTGTATGGGCATGGGGAGCTACTTAATTTCATTAATCACCCTACTCTATACCTCACCCGTGGCAAAAGTAAGAGTAAACAAATCATACTCTGAATTGTGCACAACTGTCAGAGAGAGCTATCAGGGGGCCTCCTGTCTCCACCAGCATGTTTGGAGAAGGGATTGAATGTGCATCAGGGCTTGCGCCTTGTCAGGATGTCGTTTATCATTTCACTTTATGCAAATGATATGATGCTACACATCAAAAGACCCAAAGAAAATCTCTCTCCCATCATCCCCAAAATTTGTCAATTTGGGGGACATTCAGGATTATAAATAAATTGGTCTAAATCCAAAGTTTTTCCACTTACAGATTTCAGTTCAATACCCTCTATGGACTTTCCATCACAGTGGAGTCCTGACGGGGTAAAATATCCGGGGGTGAGGGTAACTCATGATTATGATGAGCTTATAAGGTCATATTTCAAAACAGAGTTAGACAGCTCACACTCGCTTATTGAAAGATCTCTTTGTCTCCCTTTCCCTCTTATGAGACAGATATCTCTAAGTAAAATGGTTGTACTACCAAACTTTTTGTATCTATACTCCAACATACCTGTATCTCTCCTGACACACTTCTTTAAATAGTTACATCAAATCCTCCTCCAGGTAATTTGGGGTGGCAAGAGTTCGCTGGAAAGGTTCTCATGCATCCTTTAAACCTTTAAAAGACTCACTGTGCTGGACTTTTATATATATATTATCTAGTTGCGCAAGGGTACTACTTCCGGCATGCTCCCTGAGGCCAAACATAGATGTTCAGACTCCTTCAGACCTACACTATCCACAACAAAACTTGGGCAAACTGTAGCACACAAGTGAAATAGCACTTCCTTAAAGTACAAACATAAATTAATACATTTTAAATATTTACCCCACTATTACTACACTCCAGCCTGACTTGCCAAATTTGGTGGTAAGGTTATAGTTCATGAAAACGCTGTGGTTTAATAGACTCTGTCTTTCTGCTCAAGTTTTGGAGCTGCCTGAAGTTACATGTTCTAGCAAGATGTGTTTAATGCACTAGGTGATATGCTTGAGACTTCAATTGACCCACCTCCTCAGACGTATTTACTTGGGGACACATAAACCTTAGCCCCCAGATCCATCGCTTAGCGTCCACTGTACCAAAACACGTGTCGCTGTAGTCTGGATGTAGAAAAGGCCATCCACAATTAACCAATGGCTTCAGGATGTTACCTTCTGTCACATCGTGACTCCCTGACCTGGTTCTGGCCAGGAGTCCACTAGGCTCCACCAGCCTGCCCCCGTGCCCCATATCCTGCCGACTGCCACCTGGACAGCAGTTTGAGGCCCTCCTCCACCCACAGGCACCCGCCTGCGCCTCATCCCTGGTGCCCAGTGGTAGGCATCTCCGGTTTGTCGAGTAAGTGATACCTTTAGTGTTTTTGTATTTTGTATTTTGTACATGCCGTTTCTTCTGCCGTGTTTTGAATAGCCATCTATTCCTCTGACCCTTGTGATCCTCTGTGCTGCGCTTTTCTGCCTCCGTGCCCCCGTACTTCTTTTGCTGCCGCTCTCATGGCCCATTTTTTTCCACCGGCTCCGGCCAGTCACTTTCTCCCTGCTGCTGTGTCCCCTGCAGCCCGCCCCCCTCGCACACCTATTGGCCCTCCCTCCCGCCTTCCAGCTGCTCCACCCTCCCACCCCATCCTCTTAGTGGCGGCCGCTGTGCGGAGCCCCGTGCGACTACTGGACCGGGTTCTGGCCAGGAGTCCACATGGCTCCACCAACCTGCCCCCGTGCCCCTTATCCTGCCGACTGCCACCTGGACAGCAGTTCGAGGCCCTCCTGCACCCGCAGGCACCCACCTGAGCCTCATCCCTGGTGCCTAGTGGTAGGCATCTCCGGTTTGTCGAGTAAGTAATCCCTTAGTGTTTTTGTATTTTGTACATGCCATTTCTACTGCAGTTTTTGGCATAGCCATCTATTCCTCAGACCCTTGTGATCCTCTGCGCTGCGCTTTTCTGCATCCGTGCCCCCCCTGTACTTCTTTTGCTGCCACTCTCACTGCCCGTTTTTTTCCACCGGCTCCGTCCGGTCACTTTCTCCCTGCCGCTGTGTCCCCTGTGGCCCGGCCCCCCTCGCACACCCATTGGCCCTCCCTCCTACCTCCCAGCTGCTCCACCCTCCCACCCCACCCTCTTAATGGCGCCTGCTGCTCAGAGCCCGTGTGACTACCTGACCGGGATATGGCCAGGAGTCCACTTGGCTCCACCAGCCTGCACCCGTGCCCCTTATCCTGCTGACTGCTGCCTGGACAGCAGTGCAAGGCCCTCCTCCACCCGCAGGCACCCGCCTGCGCCTCATCCCTGGTGCCTAGTGGTAGGCATCACCGGTTTGTCGAGTAAGTAATCCTTTTGTGTTTTTGTATTTTGTACATGGCGTTTCTATTGCCGTTTTTTGCATAGCCATCTATTCCTTTGACCCTTGTGATCCTCTGCACTGCGCTTTTCTGCCCCCTTGCCCCCTGTCATTCCTTTTCTGCCGCTCTCACCGCCCGTTTTTTTCCACTGCCTCCGGCTGGTCACTTTCTCCCTGCCGCTGCATCCCTTGCAGCCCCGCCCCCTCGCACACCCATTGGCCCTCCCTCCCGCCTTCCAGCTGCTCCACCCTCCCACCCCACCCTCTTAATGGCGCCCGCTGCACGGAGCCCTTTGTGACTACCTGACCGGGTTCTGGCCAGGAGTCCACTTGGCTCCACCAACCTGCCCCCGTGCCCCATATCCTGCCGACTGCCACCTGGACAGCAGTTCAAGGCCCTCCTCCACCCACAGGCACCCGCCTGCGCCTCATCCCTGGTGCCTAGTGGTAGGCATCTCCGGTTTGTCGAGTAAGTAATCCTTTTGTGTTTTTGTATTTTGTATTTTGCACATGCTGTTTCTACTGTTGTTTTTTGCATAGCCATCTATTCCTCTGACCCTTGTGATCCTCTGCGTTGCGCTTTTCTGCCCGTGCCCCCCCTGTACTTCTTTTGCTGCCACGCTCACTGCCCGTTTTGTTTCACCGGCTCCGGCCAGTCACTTTCTCCCTGCCGCTGTGTTCCCTGTGGCCCAGCCCCCCTCGCACACCCACTGGCCCTCCCTACCACCTCCCAGCTGCTCCACCCTCCCACCCCACCCTCTTAATGGCGGCCGCTGCACGGAGCCCCGTGTGACTACCTGACCGGGTTATGACCAGGAGTCCACTTGGCTCCACCAGCCTGCACCCGTGCCCCTTATCCTGCCGACTGCTGCCTGGACAGCAGTTCAAGGCCCTCCTCCACCCGCAGGCACCCGCCTGCGCCTCATCCCTGGTGCCTAGTGGTAGGCATCTCCGGTTTGTCAAGTAAGTAATCCTTTAGTGTTTTTGTATTTTGTATTTTGTACATGCCGTTTCTACTGTCATTTTTGCATAGCCATCTATTCCTCTGACCCTTGTGACCCTCTGCGCTGCGCTTTTCTGTCCCCTTGCCCCCCCAGTACTTCTTTCTCTGCCGCTCTCACCACCCATTTTTTTTCACCGCCCGCTCACTTTCTCCCTGCCGCTGCATCCCCTGCATTCCCGCCCCCCTTGCACACCCATTGGCCCTCCCTCCCGCCTCCCAGCTGATCCACCCTCCCAACCCACCCTCTTAATGGTGGTGGCTGCGCCGCTGGCGTGCCAGAGGCAAGCCCGTCTGCACCGGTCTGCACCTGGACCGCGCCCAGCGCTAGTCCCCCTGGTCCCCCCAACCCAGACCCCCCCAGACTACACTACTCAAGTACCACACTCCACTTCCTCAACCCAGGACTACCCGCGCCTGTGCCCAAGCCAACCACAAACACACGCAGGGACCTTTCACCTGCTATGCTTGCTGGTTTCCCTGACCCCCCAAACACCAGAAACACCCACACGCCCCACACCAACCCCAACGCTCCCCACAACAACACCACCAGACACCACAACATCAACATCAAAAACTCCCACACAGTCCTCACCCACCCCAACAGACCCTACTCCAACACCAACAAGCTCCACAACCCCAACACACTCCACAACAACACCACTACAACCTACAGCAACACCAAGATACCCCACAATGCCACTAACACCCCCCACACCAACACCATCATGCACCACAACAACAACAGCCCCCGCAACCACCTAAACTGCATACTCCTAAACACCCGCTCCATACACAAGCATGCCGTCGAACTCTGGGACCTTATCACATCACACTCACCAGACATTGCCTTCCTCACGGAAACTTGGATGAATCCCTCATCTGAGCCTGACATAGCCACAGCCACCCCAGATGGCTACAAAATCCACCATAGAGACTGTTTAAACAAACCAGGAGGGGCATCACCATCATTCACAGAAACACCATTAAAGACACCACCAACACACACGACACCCTAGACAGCGCAGAACACATGCACTTCCTAATTCACATAAATGACAACACCACACTCAGAGGAACCCTCATCTGCAGACCACCAGGTCCTCACCCCCACCTTCTGTGATGCCATGGCTGACACCATCAGCCCTCACGACCTCACTTCCACAGACTACATCCTCCTAGGTGACATTAACTTCCACCTGGAGAACCCCCACGACCACAACTCCACATCCCTGCTAGACAACCTCACAACCCTAGGACTCAAACAACTGGTCACATCACCCACCCACTCAGCAGGACACACACTAGACGTAATCTTCAGCTCAAGCAACCACATAACCTGCACTCACACCACCGAACTCCACTGGATTGACCACCACTGCGTACATTTCTCCTTCTCCAAACCCCCCACACACCAACACCAACACACCACACCCTACCGCATGTGGGACAAGAACCCCACGGAACTCCTGAATGCCTAACTCACTAAGAACCCCCCCAACACCAAAGACCCCAACATTGCTGCCCATAACATCACATAATGGATCACAAACTGCGCAGACTCACTCGCCCCTCTCAGAAGAAACATCACCACCCACAACATCAAGAACGCCCCCTGGTTCACCACTGAACTCCAAGCCTCCAAGTGTGAATGCCGCAAAACAGAGAAAGCTTGGCGACAGGAACCCTCAACCACCAACTTCTCCACCCTCAAAACCACCATATGCAAACATCACGAACTCATATGCACTACCAAAAAGGCATACTACAAGGAACGCATAGACAGTAACTCACACAACAGCAAGGAACTCTTTACCATCATCAAAGAGCTCTCCGAACCCAAAGCCAGCAACATCGACCCCACTCACACACAACACCTCTGCGACTCCCTCTCCAACCACTTCCACCTCAAAATCTTAGACATACACAACAGCTTCACACCACAGGCACTCGCCACCTCCACCACTGACACGATCAGCAACGACTCACCTCCCCAACCTACTACTCACCCGGGCCCCTACTAACGACGAAGAAACCAAAAAAACTATGAATTCCATCCACTCAGGTTCCCCCTCGGACCCCTGCCCCCACCGCATTTTCAACAAAGCCAGCCCAACCATCGCCCCCAAGCTTCACGCCGCAATCTACAGCTCTTTTGATGCCGCCACCTTTCCAGACTCCAGGAAGCACGCAGAAGTCACCGATTTCCTGAAAAAGCCCAAAGCAGACCCTGATGACCTCACAAACTTAATGCCCAATTTCGCTTCTCCCCTTCCCCACCAAGGTTGCTGAAAAACTAGTGAACACCCACCTGTCTCACTTCCTAGAGGAAAGCAACGCACTCAACACCTCCCAGTCTGGATTCCGCAAGAACCACAGCACTGAGACCACCCTCATTGCATGTACTGACGACATCAGAACCAGAGTTGACAAGGGCGAGACCGTCGCACTCATCCTCCTGGACCTCTCCACTGCCTTCGATACTGTCTGCCACCAAATACTCTGCACACGCCTCCACAACGCAGGAATTCAACACAAGGCCCTGGACTGGCTTGCCTCCTTCCTCGCCGAAAGAACCCAGAAAGTTCACCCCCCCTCCACTCCACAGCCACCAAGATCATCTGCAGAGTCCCCCAAGGGTCCTCCCTCAGCCCCACCCTTTTCAACGTTTACACTGCCCCACTCGCCAACATCCTCCGGCCACATGGAATCACCATCATATCCTTCGCCGAAGACACCCAGCTTGTCATCTCCCTCACCCGAAACACTACCACTGCCAAAAACAACCTCCACGCCGGACTCCTTCACACCGCCAAATGGATGACAGCAAACCACCTCAAGCTAAACTCCAACAAAACCGAAATCATCATCTTCGCCCCCAACAAAACTATATGGGACGACTCCTGGTGGCCCACCGCCCTAGGATCTCCACCAACGCCCGCAACCCACGCATGCAACCTGGGCATCATCTTGGACTCTTCCCTCTCCATGAACCATCAAATCAACACCATCACCTCCTCCTGCTTCAACACCCTCCACATGCTGCGAAAAACCTTCAAATGGATTACCACAGGGACCAGAAAGACCATTACCCATGCACTCATCAGCAGCAGGCTAGACTACGGAAATGCCCTCTCCGCTGGCACCACAGTCAAGCTTAAGCGAAAACTCCAGAGGATCCAGAACGCAGCCGCCCGCCTCATCCTGGACCTCCCATACCATGAACACATCTCCTCACACCTCAGATCCCTTCACTGGCTTCCTATCGACAAGAGGACCACCTTCAAAATCCTCATCCACGCACACAAATACCTCCACAACACTGGACCACCCTACCTCAACGAAAGAGTGAACTTCCACACTCCCACTCACCCCCTCCGCTCCACCGACTTCGCACTCGCCACAGTTCCCTGGAATGACTAGCAAGCCAAAGGCTGGCCAGTGGATTCCTGTTCAGGATCTGGCAACAGAGGGACACCAGCCAGAACCATGATGTAAGGGCAGAAGGCAGGTGGGAGGTTGCTGACAGGTAGCAAGGGTGCAGGGCCAGATGCATGTGTCACCAGAGGGAGAGGTTTGTGAGATGAAGAAGAAAGGGTGCCTCTTCCCACACTAGCTGGGGCAATGAGGAAGGTGGATGAACACGAGCAAAGTTCGGCTGGCAGGGAAGCTATTTGATCAGAGGGCAGAGACAAATTGGTCACAGATATTTTGATGGAGGCTTAACAGCAACCGGTGTCAGGGAAGAGAGTTCTATTAAGATGTACCTCTGCTGATCATGACATATAGCTTCAACTTTCCTGACTGCTGCTTCCAGCTTATCCAATTTCTCCCACAGAGAGTGAACAATCCTTGGCAGTAGCCATGAGTTTGTGCAAGATGGAAGCCCACGGAGAGTGGCAATAGAGAGGACCAATAGTGCCCAGGGAGCCAGATGCGATTGAGGTGGCTGCAGTGGCACTCTGGCTCTTGCACTTGGCATCTTGAGAATGTACATGTGGGGGGGTGCAGTAGTTGAAGGAGTCTCGATGGACCTAGGTGTGGGAGCACTGCCAGAAATCGCCTCTGGGACCAAGCTACAGGTGGGCCCCTGCAGGTCAACCAGATCCGTTATAGACTCTGTCAGCTTCCTTCGTTCCCAGGACGGCAGCTGAACCAGCAAGACCCAGGAACAGGCATCTCTCAGACAGATCAATTTCTTTCGAAATGATGCCTACTGCTCTGGCAAGAAAAGAGTCAATAGTGGTGTGGTTGAGGGTCGTTGACAGTTTAGCACTCACTGCCTTCCTTTTGCACATAGTATCCAGTGTGATCCGACCACCTAAAGAGTAGAGGTAATGACAGGGCACGGATGGTATGTGCAGAGCTGAGAGGGCAGAAGTAAATAGACTGGTCAAAGTGTAAGTATGGTGGAAAACCACTTACTTCAGGAGAGTTCCAGATGCGTCAGTGACCCCAAGAGGGGGGGGTGGGCAAAAAGATAGTGTCCAGTCCAGCCTCTTCCAGCCGTGGATGGAAGCAGATGGGCCCACTCTTAGCCGGACCTTTGCCCGGGCACACATCAAGGCACGGCCCACACTGCGGTGAATGAGTGGTACTTAAAAGCGCTCGACTGATGCAGCTTCCATTTCCTTCCTTGCTCTCAAGGGCTTCTGTGGCATGTAGTCCAGCCCCCAGCCCCAGCAACAACAGTGCCTGCTCATCCAGCTCTGCAGGGAATAAGTGGTGCTTAAATGCGCCAAACTGATGCAGATTCCACCTCCTTTCTTGTCCCCAAGGGCTTCTTAGGCATGTAATCCAGTCCCCAGCCCCAACAATAACAGCAACAACAGCAGTGCCTGGTCACCCCACGCTGCGGGGAATTAGTGATGCTTTATTGTGCTCAACTGACGCAGCTTCCACCTCCTTCCTTCCTCCCAAGCGCTACTGGGGAACAAAGTCCAGTCCCCAGCTCCAGTAACAACAACAGCAGTGCTGGCTGTCCCCCGCTGCGGGGAATGAGTGGTGCTTAAATGTGCCCGACTAACGCATCTTCCACCTCCTTCCTTGCTCCCAAAGGCTTCAGGGGCATGTAGTCCAGTCCCCAGCCCCAGTAACTACAACCTCAGTGCATGTTTGTAAATATATATTATATAAAATCTCATGACTATCCTGTACCCTTACCCATCCCTGAACCCAAAACAATCTTGCTACCCTTACCCATCACTAAACCCCAAAACGTTTTACTCTCATTTACTGTTACCCAGACCTGAACCCTAAAAACCCTTACAAACTCGTACTGCTACCATTATGTATCTTCAAACCCTAAAACTCCCTCACTAGTCCATACGCATGCCCATCCCTGAACCCTAAAAAGCCCTTACAACCCCGTACCCCCACCATCCATAAACCTTAGAAACCACTTACTACACCAAACTACCCCTGTACTTACCCATTTTTAAAACTTAAAGCTACTACAAACCTGTATTCCTACCCATCCTTGAACTGTTAAACTCTTTACAACCCTCACTAAAATGTAGTTAAAAAATATTTACCTGCAGGGTAAAGTCCCATGTTGTAAAGTGCCATAAAATAGCATGCGTGGTACTTACTTACATGGTAAAGGCTGCATTATAAATGTAACACATGATAGCGTCTGAGTTTTAAAGGCTGTATACCATCTCATTCAATATATTGCATGGTGAAAGCACTGTATCCATTACATCGATCTACAAGTACATTGTAAGGTAATTATATTAGTTACTTTTATTAACTCCAATTATACTTAGCTACCAAGATAAGTATGACTGGAGATAAGAATAGTAAATATATACTAACCTTACGATGTAATGGAAGCAATCTTATTTTAGGTTGATAATCTTAATGTTGATTTATTAACATATAACTGTGTATGCTATTAAACACAACTTTTGAAACAAATTAAACCAGTGACCTTCACAAAACTACAAAGCGACTATTTACGGTATTAGACGCGCATCTGGGATTCAAACCCTACTTAATACAATCAAGAGAGATCCTAGCAGAGCATTACAGTGGAGGCCTCGGCATTCACATCCCAAGTCACTGGACAGTCAATGGAAATTCTGGGATGCGGAATTAAAATAACATCGCAATCCCCTCTGTGGAATAATATCTGGAAATCAGTGTTACAGCGCCTCTTACCACATGTGAATCGAGAATACTGGCCATTTTTATGAGGACAAATTCCACAAGCTTTGCCTTAGTAGATTTGTCCCCAGTATTACTCATGGACATATAAACTGAAGTAAATACTTCCTGCAGTATTACCACATGCATATAAATGCTGATTAGGGAAAGCGCTCTTTTCCACCCAAATTGGTGTTAAAGGCCCACTTGTAAAGTCAGCATAAATCAGAAGAAAGAAGAGGATACTGGATGGCAGCACACAGCTGATTCAAATAGAAATGTTACTCTTTTCCCCAACATGGACAGTCTCCTCAGATTCACAGCTTAGAATTTAAGAAGGTTCCCTTCTGGAGAAGTGCAATTACAAAACAAACAGTTCCAAAATGTGCTCTGTTTATAGTTAACAATCACAATCCTCCCATTGAGACCTCCCGTAGAGATGGGCCTTGTGCATAAAATCTTACCTTCTGGGAAGGCTTCCTGCGGAATCCGAAATACTTTGTTGTTCACTTTAACTTCTGTTCTCC
The DNA here is from genome assembly GCF_031143425.1 of Pleurodeles waltl. Classification (NCBI taxonomy): domain Eukaryota; kingdom Metazoa; phylum Chordata; class Amphibia; order Caudata; family Salamandridae; genus Pleurodeles; species Pleurodeles waltl. The sequence goes on from NC_090446.1 coordinate 393,606,445, forward strand.
TAAATTCAGGAGAAGGCAACCCATGTTTTTTGCATAAACTCTCGAGGATCTGTCTCGGTTTGAATGCGTCCCTCCACTTGTTGTAGCCATCACTGCACAAAGGAAAACAGAATTCACCTGTTGTATATTGCACAAGTGTTTCTACTTTAACACAGTAGTAGTAAAAAGTAGCTTCCGGAAATTGTAATGGCTTGTCAAGGCCATTCAAAGGATCCCCACAGTATCTATGGCTCTTTACATTTCTTTGATCCTTGTGAGTAAATATAGGCAAGTATGCTTTCCGATTCCTGAAAAATTGAATAACTGGCACAAAATCAAACTGGGTGAAATGGTGAATTTGCCAAAATAATAGCTTTTCGTTGGCATGAGTTCAAGAGTGAACAGACTTTTATGGGCGGATTGTATATGTGTAAGTTGGTCTGTCCCAGGCACTCAATGGATGGGAGGAGGGACTTTATTTTTCTTCTACGTACGTGAGATTGTAGCTGATCTGATGTAGGGCATGATTCACAAAGGTAAACCTTTGTGTAAATTTATACTTGTAATATTACTATCAGTAAAATTACATTCCTAGTTTGTGATTATCAAAACAGTAGTAAAGTTACTACAGTAAGTGTAAACTTACACAAAAGTGTAAGCTTATTTTTGTGAATCGGACCCATTATTTTTTGAGCTGGGGAAAAATTATCGGTATGCGGCACAGAAAATAATCAATGTTGGATTATTGTAATACCTTTGAAATGTAGGCAGATTGATACTCACACAAAAAATGTGCTTAAGTGAATGACAGTGGATGAAAAGTGGTGTAACTTGTGACATCAGGAAGTTAATAATATGGGGTAAATAACGACAAGTATTATTTTTCTCTGAATCATTTGAACAAAACACACATTCTCATCCCCTACCTAACCAGGCAAAGTGTGTCTGGCAACAATTTTTTCACACATGCTTTCCCACGCTTATTCACCCATTTTTCACTTTTACTCTTGGAATGGCTAAGGAGAGCAAATAAGTGCTGAAAAACCATTCCAAAGTTTCTTGAACAGCTCGGAAGTGTGTCTCACTATTCAAACAAGACCAACATTCCCCCTCCTGTGATATAAACATAATCCTCTCAAACACCTCATGAATAGTGGGCGAGCATATTTGAGAAGTTTTACTATGAGAGAACATTTCCATTGTTATGCTTCATTTGTAACTGATAAAACAGTTTCAACATGATTTAGTCGAAAATCGTATGCGTAAATGCACAGAATACCAACTTTTCTGCACACTCTTGCATATTTTATGCATGAACCGGAAGATAAGTAGGGGCCAGTCATTGATTTTTCATGGCATGACATACACATATATGTTTTTTGTGAGGCGGAGAATACATTTTTTATGTTTGTTAGGGAATGTACAGTTGTTCACTTTATTGTTTTGGACCAGATGCTTTTACATTACTCCTACTCTTTGTGTACTACTGCATATCCAGCTTTGGACTGATTAGCAGGCATTCTTTGAAATAAATGTAGCCTGGGGAATTGCCTGGAGTGTGGTCCAAGATCGTGGCACTAACATTCCTATGGCATAGCCCACATAACATGATATTAATATTTTCATTGCTGTGTCCTAGAAATTTAATAATGAACTAATTTGCGGTGTATGGATTTAAACTGGTGTACGTTACGCAAAAAAGCAAAATATATTCATTTTTGCAAATTCATTTTGAGAGTTTGAAACAGTTAAACAGCAACTTATAAATTGCAAAAGATAAGAACAAGATCAGGTTAGGAACTTTTTAGACTCAAAAAAGACTTGTAGGTGTGGATTTTGCATTCAGAAATCACTCTCTAATGTTTTATTGAACATTTATTTATGAATGGGCACATTTTATTTCAGCCATACTAAATGTTTATTCTTATTCTTATTCTCATGATTCTTCTTTTTCTTCTTCTTCTTCGTCTTAATATTACTATTTGATAATTAACGTGTACTTTGCAATTTATATATGGCGTCAAATGCAATAATAATAATAATAATAATAACAACAACAACCCAGGTGAACACTGAAGAAGCAGAAGGATCTGAAGTAAAAGCGGAGCTCTCAAATCAATGGTGCCACCACTTCAGCTCAAGACGTTTTCTACATTGTTTAGGATTTCTCTCAATCTCCCTCTTTGTCCAGTCTCTGACTTTGCATAGACACTGATAGTTGAAATCACAAATATTATTTATAACGTTCATTGAAAAAGTTCCACATAAATCCTAATCATTCTTTGAAATGTAGGCCTTTCTTCCGTTCTTCGAACATGACCAATCTAACCAAGAAAGTCAGAGGACCAGGGAGCATTCAGAATAAACACAACTGGGTCTCCCTCTTAAATTAAGGACTATGATGAAGAAAACATAGATAATGGATATCAATGATGGCTACAACAATTCATTCTCAACATCTGGGGCAGCAGGTGAGCCTGCAGTGGACTGGCGCCGGTGCCATGGAGACAAATAATCAGTGTCTGCTGAAGGAGCATTTGGATCCCCTGACCCGATTGATTTTGGCCTGCTCGATGGCCAAGGAATTACTTCAAAAACTGCCTTTCTTGCTTGTTTGTAATTTTCATCAAGTGACCTGTCATAAGTACAAGGTAATGTAAGTATATTTGTTTTGTAACCACTCTGATGGAAAGCACTCTGTCCCCCATATACGTCGCTAAATAAAACAGCAAATAAATAAATTAATAAAGATGCATAGTTTGATTTTTCCAGATAGCTTCTATAAATTAGTATGAATCTTGTTAACCCAAAACTTTCCTAATAAATTCTAAAACTGAACTATGGGTACAGGTGGCGGTGGTTTACCTCAGCATGGCACCACAGGATGATCATTTGAAGTCAAGATTGCTACATTATCTTTAATAGCAGTTTTGGACGGCTTTTTACGATTTGAGGGCTAAATTTGTCGCTGCCATTGTACCACATATATGTTTGATAAGCATCAGGGTCACACTGGGACAGAAAAGATGCCTTTGGCCTCTTTAGCGAATCAGACAGCCCAAAAGTGCAGTAAATGGCAGGTTCTGATCTTTTAAAGACACACTGTGTAGGTGTTTTGCAAGAGAAGGTGTTTTGCAAGAAAGTAAATACATTCTTGCTTTATGCAGAAAATATTTGTGGTAGTATTGGCACAATCAACAATATAAACCAGAGCAAGAGACCACAAAACAGCACAACAACCAGCCAAAACATGCATTGGCAAAGCCAATAGTTTTCACCATTGGGACTTAATGGCTTTGCCAATGGTTTTAGCATTAGGTTACTGATACTGTCTGTACATTGGCTAGTTTATGTAAGTAAAGACTTTGAACCTGTTTACATTTATAAACTCTCTTTGCTTTATGTAAGTTTGTACTGTAATTAGAATTGACTTTACTAAGTACAGGCAAAGCCAAGAAGGCTTAACTCTAAAAGCCTGAACTATTGCGCATTCCAAAGCTTGTGTGCCACACGTGAAGTGAGTCACATTTAGGTGTCAAGGATCTGGCTGTGGGAGTGTAGGAAGCTGGCCTGGGGTGTGGTGGGTACCTAGGGTACTTACACCTTATACCAGGTCCAAGTATCCCCTCTTAGTGTAGTGTAGGCATTGTCTAGAAGCCAATCTGTCTAGAGATAGCTGTGGATGAGAGTCAAGGACTATCTAGGAGACATACAAAGCTCATGAAATACCACTGTAGTCACACAACACTTACACACATGAAAGAAAACACTCAGTTGTACAAACATAAAGGCACTTTATTTTTGGAGCACAATTCCACAAAATACTAGAAGGGCAACTCTCCAATAGGAGGAAAGTAATACAATAAATATATACACTCAGAATCAGAAATAGGCATAGAAAAGGGTATAGAACAGTGCAAATATGGGCATGAGAAACCTCAACGGGAGAACTGTAGACGATATGCCACCAAGTTAGACCCATTATAGCTCAAAAGTGGGCTCAACAATAGACTATACTGCTGTGAACCTTTCTTTGTGGCCACAACTGAGGAAATTCAAAATCGAAACCACCCTCCAAAGTGACCACTCACTTCATGCCAGTCTTGGTAGACTGCGGTAGGCTAGGATCCATCAACCTAAAATGTCTGTACTCGACACAGAAATCATTACCTAAGACAACAACCAAGATAAAAGCCTTGTACCAATCTACAATATTTTTGCACATTACAGCAGCGCAAGCGTGGACCACCTTTTTAACTACTTATCCTCCCTTAGTCCCACTCCCGACCCATGGTGATGCATGTGCCGCAGGGGTTCTCAAGTTTGCCAATAAAAATGTTAAAACTGAGAAGGAAGCTTCAGCATGAACTCAGAAGGATCAAAAAATTGAATGCCACAACATCTATGTGTGAAACAATAAAGAACCTGAGGAAAAATTATAAATCACAGATATGGCTCAAACGTAGGAAGGAGGATGACGCCTTTTGGACAAAACTGCTCTTCAATTCAAAATCAGCCAATTCCAAAGCCTTTTGGTCAATGGTTAATGGTACTGACAGGATGTCAAGAGATATCAACTGTTCATCTGTCCCCGAAGAAAAATGGGCAAAGTATTTGGCCAATATGTTTACTAGTCAAGAATCATCTAACACAAATTCACACATAAAGACGCAAGCATGTTGCTATCACATCCGTCAGATCTATACAGGTTATGATGAAAAGGTAGCATCTCTAGCGATCAAGAATGGATGAAAGGATGGTACTTCCAACCCTAATGGTTTTTCTCAGGAGGTTTTTAAGGCCGGCCCAGAATAATATTGCTGATTTTGCGATATTGCTGACAAATCAAAATGCCTCAAGAAAAAATTACATCTATGTTTCATAGATTTTAAGAGCCCGTTTGATCCTGTGGACAGAGGCATCCTTTGGGGTAAGTTGCGAGGCTGGGGCCTGGTTGAAAGAATTTTAAAATTGAAATGCTATATATGACAAAACTTGAGTGCAGATTAAGCTAGCTGACGGCACAAAACTTTCAAGGAGAACTCCAACAAATATTGGTCTGAAACAAAGATGTGTTTTGGCCCGCACCTATTTAATTTTTTCATGGCTGACCTTATACCAAAGCTGGATGCAACAATTTCCCACTCCCCGAAGATAGGAACTTTGCCTATTTCACATCTTTCATCCACAGATGACATAGTTTTAATGAGCGACACAAAAGTGGGATTACAGCGGCTAGTCAACACACTGGGCAACTTTGCAACAACAAATAAACTGGAAATCAATATCAACAAGTCAAAATCCATGCCTATGCCTTACGCCTTTAGCCCTATATGCAACCTCAAGTTAGGCAACACTGCTGGAGGAAGCAGTTATTCATTATAAATACTTAGGCCTCAACAAAGATAACAGAGCTTTGTAGTGCATAAACAATATATCATACAGAAATGCAAAGCGTTGACATTTGTCTTTTGTGCTCTGGCAAGAAAGTTGAATGGGCCTTCTTTCAAATCCCTATTGGCTGTCATGTCTGCAAAACTCCTATCAGCAATAATGTATGGAAGTGCGGCATTACACAGGAAAGATGCCGTAATTCTTGAGTGTCAGCAAATAAAAATATATAAACAAGTCTTTGGTCTCCCCCGTAGCACTTCTCTTTCACAGGTTGAGCTAGAATTTGGCCTCAAACAGCAGTAGCTGGACAGAAAAGTTCACACGATTAAGACCTGGTATGAAATTAGGGGAAATAAAGAGAGCCCGCTAGTTGGAGCGTTATGGAATTCTGTATCAAAAGATCCTAAGTCAGTATACAATGGGTATTTGCATTGCACCCTACAAGAGACTCAAATGACACATCTATGGGACTCCAATATGTCATACCCCCCTTTTCCACTGTGAATTAAAGAAAGAAATGGGGCTGCAATCCTTGCTGGATGACAAGTGCAAATTTGCAGCTCGATCGCATGCCTGGATCATCATGCACAATTGTAGCAGTCTAGCACCGGCATAGTATTTGACCTGAAAATTTCCAGTGCACTTTAAATACCAGCTGCTTGCCATGCCATTAGTCTCCTTGCCGTCTCTAGCAGATCAACCATTATGAAAGAATGGGGGTGAGATGTCATGTAGGCTATGTGACGTTGGAGTAGAGGACATGGTCCATCTGATTTGCATTTGTCTGGCACTAAGAGAAGCACGTTGTCAACTGTTAAAGCCCGCTTTTGTCACAAGTGGTGTCCGTTCCAGTCGGCCAGCAGTAATGAAAGTGTTTGAGCCTTCTGAGCCGCAGATAAACTGCAGACTGATTACATTTTTAACCTTCCATGCTAAACTCTTAATTGGCTGCTCATGATTGTTCCACAACCTCTCTTTTAGATAAGATAGGTTTTACAGAGAAGATAAGTCCTATAAATAAATAAAAGTTTGATATGAATGGGTACGCATAATTTAATCAGTTTTGACCTCTTAAAGAATTTCCTCTGGCCAAACATCATCTTATACTGTGCTGGCCATTTCTAATAACTCAATGACAGTAAATTTTAAAGCAAATTTAGTTTATTATGAGAATCTAAAGACTCCTTGTAATACAAAAGGAACTATTTTAGCAAAGTTTTAAGTATTTTAGTAGGTTATGAGTAAGGCATTAGATATCAGTACTGTAACTCAGGGCATGACTATGACAATGTATTTGAAGAGTCCTTTTCCTAGTACTTTATATTCATGGATTTGTGTTAAGTATCATGTAGAGAGCTAAGGTACTGCTGCTCCCCAGCTATCTGTCCTTTACTTTTAACATATCTAAACTGCATAGCACTTTAGGGAGACTGATGGTATAATGGTTTATAAACATCTTCAAGTATGTTCTTTGTAGAGACTATGGCCCTCATTATGACCCTGGTGGATGGCGGTATTTTGGAGAAAAGTACTGCCAACAGGCTGGGGGTACTTCTCCCCATAATATGACATTGGCGGTTTGGTTCTAGCCAAACCGCCAATGTACCACTCTGTCCGCCACAACGGTAACAGCCGCCGGGCTGGAGACTTCAGTCTCCAGCCCGACGGCCATCACTAACCCACCTGCAGGATTATGACCTCGCCTACCGCCATGGTTTTCGTGGCCTCCTTACTGCCACGAAAGCCATGGCAGTAGGCACTATCAGCGTTAGGGAATTCCTTCCCTGTCACTGATAGGGGTCTTCCCCACCCCTCCCCCTCCCCAGATGTCCCCCCAACCTCCCTCCTTCTCTAGAACCACCCCCCAACATACACACACCTTCATGCACCATCACACACACTCATACACATGCTTATACCCACATGCACCCATGCATGCATTCATCCATTCACACACACATCCAAACACACTGACATACAAACAAGCACACACGCATTCACACAACACAACATACACGCACTCACCTGTAGTCAGGGGGTCCTCCGGCAGGAGACAGGATGGGGCGCTGCTGGCAGCAGCAGCATCTGCCAGCAGAACACTGCCAGGCCGAATCATGGTTCATGATACGGTCTGCGGCGGTCTACTGGCGTGCTGCTGGCAGCAGCGGCACCTTACCACCACCTTACTGCCGTCCGCCGCCATGACCGTACCTGGAATTCTGCCATCCTTCTGGCGGTATTCCGGCTGCGGTCATATTATGGCGGTCGGTTGGTAGCCACGGCGACAGTCTTTTGGCGGCCGTGGCCGTGGCCGTGGTGTTGGGTGGTTTTTACCACCACTGTCTTAATGAAGGCCTATCTATTTTTGCCTGTCTTCCTTTTCCCCCTCCTTTTTGCTAAGATTTTAATCAATCATGCAAATAAAGATTACTAACTTACAGTGCAAATAGCAATAACCAATAGTGACCCTAGGGGGAGCCCAAACCATTTACTAAAAAATTTGAATGCGAACACAGGACCCCCACCTAGGTAAATGGAATGTGTAGAGGGGAGCTGAGAGTATTAGAAAACCACAGAGGTAAATAACACAACACCCCCCGCAACCAGGAAATCAGGAGTAAATCACTGGATTTTCCCCACACCACCCAAAAGGAGGAAAAGAAGAAAAAGAAGACACCAAGACAAGACTGCAAGAAACCAGCAATGGATTCCGGAAGAAAAACACCTGTGGAGAGAGGGGACCAAGTCCAAAAGCCACAGTGGAGTCCAGGAGGAGTAGGCGCTACTACCCACCCAGGTGTACTTGAAGGAGTTGGTCGATGGTGAGGAAGAACAGGTCAGCACTGCAGACCTAAAGCCAGAAAAGAGTTCCTGATGGATGCACAAGATGTCCCATGCTGGAGTGAAGATTGCAGATGGGTGTTGGTGCAGGAAATCTACCAACAAGCCTTTTCAAATGCAAACTCGTGGTTAGTGGAAAAGTGGTGCTGTCGGGGACCAGCAAGGCCGAGGAGGACTCAACGCAGGAGTAAGAGTCACAGGGGACCCTCAGCATTGCAGAGAGTCCACAGGAGCAGAGGCAGCACCCACAGGAGTCCCACAGGACAGGGACACACAAGTTGCAGAAGGAGTCCATTCAGCACTACAAAAAGGGATCCCACAACGCAGGAGAACCACGCAGGGGGCTGAGCATCATAGGAAGGAGTGCTGGGGGATGGAGCTACACAGTGCCTGAACATCCCTTGGAGGAGATGCAAACAAGCCTTGGCAGCTGCAAGAGATTCAGTGCTTGGGGTACTGTCCAGCATGGGAAGGCAGGGGCTTGCCTCCATCAAAGTTGGACAGCTGGCAAAGAGGACCAAGAGGACTACTGCAGACCACTATCCACCATGTAGGTTCCACGCAACTCAAGATGAGAGGAGATCCATGCAGCCAGTCATTGTTTGCAGCAGGTGCCTGCGGATGCAGGGGAGTGACTCCTTCACGCCAAGGGAGATTCCTTCTTCTTCTGGTGCAAGCTGAAGAGTTACTGTCTTCTGAGGATGCACGGCCAGGGAAATGTTGCAAAGCTGGCAGGAGCTGTGAAAACAATGTTGCAGAAGAGTCTTCTTCATCGATTACAGCATTGTCGGTTCCTGGAGGGTCCAGTCGCAGTTCCAGTGGCCAGAAGTCAAAGTGGAAGTTGCAGAGGAATCCTGCTGGAGTCCTGCAAACCGAATATGAGTACCCTCCCAAGAAAGAGACCCTAAATAGCCCTGAAAGGGGGATTAGTCACCTGAAAGGGGGCTCTGACCTCACCTGCCTGGACTGGCCACTCAGATGCTCCCAGAGTTCCCTGCCAACTGTGGAAACAAGAAGGCAGAACCCAGGGACCCTCTGGAGGAGCTCTGAGCACCACCCCTGGGGTGGTGATGAACAGGCAAGTGGTCACTCCCCCTTCCATTGTCCAGTTTCACGCCAGAGCAGGGACTGGGGGTACCTGAACTGTTGTGGACTAGTTTATGCACAGAGGGCACCAAATGTGCCCTTCAAAGCATGCCAGTGGCTTGGGGAGGCTACCCCTCCCAAGCCAGTCACACCAGTTTCCAAAGGGAGAGAGTGGTAGCTCCCTCTCCCAAAGGAAATCCTTTGTTCTGCCTTCCTGGGCTTGATCAGATCAAGCATCAGGGGTGCAGAAACCTGTCTGAGAAGTGGCAGCAGCTTGGGCTGCCCAGAAGGACCTGTACGACTGGTGGTAGCAATGCTGGGGGTCCTCCAAGGAGCCCCCTGAGTGCATAGAATCATACTTCCAATGCTTGCAACAGTATTGGGGTAAGACTCTGACATGTTTGATACCAAATATGCCCAGGTTCGGAGTTACCATTATGTAGCTGGACATAGCTAGTGACCTATGTCCGGCACATGTGTAAAATGGCGGCCCTGTACTCACAAAGTCCAGGAAAATGCCCTGGAGTTTGTGGGGGCACCTCTGCTAGTGCAGGGGTGCCCTCACACACAGGTACCGGCACCCTGCCCTCTGGGCTGAGAGGGCCTACCATAGGGATGACTTACAGTGACCTGGTGCAGTGACCTGTACTGAAAACAGGTGCATGTGCCCGTTTCACACAGGCTGCAATGACAAGCCTGCAGAATCTTTTGAATGGGCTCCCTATGGGTGGTAGAATAACTGTTTCAGCCCATAGGGATCCCCTGGAACCCCAATGCCCTGGGTACCTAGGTACCACATACTAGGGACTTACATGGGGAGACCAGTATGCCAATTGTGGGAAGTAAATGGTACATTTTACAGGAGGGGGCAAAACTGCTGGGGTCCTGGTTAGCAGGATCAGTTGTCAGTGTGTTTGAGACAGTCAAACACACTGACAACAGGGAGAAAATGGGGGTAATCATGCCAAGAAAGAGGGTACTTTCATACAGGGAGCATAAGCGGCATGATTAATAATTCTAGAGCTCGGGTTGAAGACAGTGTGAGTCAGTGGGACATAGTAGTGTTCAGATTACAATCTTTGGCCTCTCTCCAGCATGGACATAGCGATCGTCATGTATGTACAATTTGTAATTGCCAATTGCAATTATTAACAAGAAACTTATTGCTGTTGCTCATGTATATTAAACTGTTAACAACCCCTTCAAAATTGGTTTGGTTTGTTTTAGGCATATGTCTAGTGTAGTGTAGTGTCATATGTTGGGATGCTGTTGAGTAAACCTCACAAAGAAGCAACTACATGCTGGTCTGAAAGAATGCTGGGGGAAGCGCAGGATCGTGGGTCACATGTTTTAAGCCATGCCCTTAATTACTAAGATCCTACCCCTTTTAGAAACACCCCCCAAAACATTTTTAGCCCACTAAAAGCACTGTAGTCCAAAACAGGTGTTTGCTACAGTAAGTTAAAAGCTGTCTCTTAGCTGAGAACTAAAAATTGTGAGGTAAAACTTTGGAGTCCTTGGAGTCAAATCTAAAATTGGTGGAGCACAAAGAATGAGCGAGTGCTTTGCTCCTCCGCAACACTTACTCTGCAACATCTCTGGAAGAGCAAAAGCACTGCTGGTGTTAATGTGTCAGAGAGAGGAGTAGTTCTCTTCAGTGTAAGAAAGGGCCTGACCTCCTTCATGCTGACACCCTAGGCTGTAATTGTAGGTTCCAAGGCTCCTGGTGCCATTGCTCTCTTATAGACGTGGAGCTGCAGTATTTATTCCACAACGAAACTGATCCAAAAGCCATGAAGGTTATTTGGTCCCTGGTAGAGCAGATCCAAATAGTCTGAGCTTCTCAGGGAGTCAAGCTCAAAGGGAGAAAAAAGGTTGAGACATAGCACTGTTCAGTATGGTGGAGGGGAGTGTAGAAACAATGCGAAGGGCAAAGCGTGGAATCATGGAGCATGGCAGGGGAATTCTCAGGATGGCAGGTGGAGGAGAAGAAACACGGAGGACATGGGGAGGCAAGTTAATTTATTGACATAGAGAGCAGTGTGGACCTGAGAAGAGGGAAAATTTAATATGTGAAAGAGCAACAACAGGGGAAAGTACACCAGCAAGAGGGCAAGGCCAACACGGATCGAGAAAGTAATGCAAACTAGGAAGACAGCTGGAAAAAACATGTATATTTATGGAGTGCATAAACAAAATGAAAAAAGTAGCATCTGAAAAATGAGCAGTGGAATGACACAAGTCATGTGTCAATGCTCCAGGGGAGAGGCAAAAACAAGAAGAGAAAAGACGGCCCATAAAAGCTAACAAATAAGAAGCAAGCAAATGAAATTGACAATGTAACCACCAATGATAAGCAACTGGTGGACTCTAAGCCCAGTGTAAGCTAACAATTTGTTTCGCAATAGACAGCGCACCGTGTGACCATAAAACAGTCCACACACTCACTTGTAGCCCTTCTGGTACAGCCAGGCCAGTCCAATCCAGAAAAGAATGTGTGCAAAGAGCACAGTGGCAAGTTTAGTAATTCCTCTAGTTTCATAAGTGAAATATCATTGTCAAAATAAGATAATATATATTTTTTTTAAACAAACTTGTATTGGTTTTGTGCCCTATTACAGTACAGCATATATCGCACAGTTCAGTTGCCTCCGCATATAAAGCAGAGATGTAGACATGTGTTAGAAAATTCCAGACCTGCAAGTGAAACTGCATATTCATGTATTGAAGAACATCAAATCCCTACCCCTCCCTCCCACCTCCCTATCAGGGTTTCCATCAATAAGCATATAAATTAAACCAACTGTGTTGCCGGTAGCGATGTGCCTCGCAGGAGTACCTCTACTAGCACCAAAAAAGGGGGAGGCGGGGTGACGTATGTGATCTGCGTACAAACAATCCCACCTATTATTGACATTATGTCATTATGTGAGGGAAAGTAGGCCAAACAGGGAGCCCTTGACTAGTAGTTAGGTTAAGCCTCAGCCTATCTATGCACTTTCCACCTTCAGCCTAGTTAAGGGACACTACCCTCCTCAGTGCTACTACTCCTGTGCCCCATTCTGGGCTTTAAACGCCTCTACTAGTTTGTCCCACTCGAGAGATATTGGTTTCCTTCTCAACCCCCTGCATTCTTCTCTCTAAAGAGCTGAGCTTTCAGCCTGGCTCCAGTGTAAAACTTCCTCCCAGCATGAATGGATGGTTGGTACATGGGGGCATTTCCAGCGCCTCGTTAGTTGTAGTTTCGCCAATAGCAGAGACAAATTCATGAACCGTGAAGTTACTTTAGAGCTGCGTGCGTTAGTATGCCCCACGGAGGAAATAGGAAGGCTACAAATTTACTGTCACCTCTGTGATTTCCATCAGAGTGGCTCTGATAGTCACCCAGTACAGTGAGAGGGACGGACAGGCCCAGAGCATATGGAGAAGCATCAATAGAATGACACAGAGGTCACTGTGCCGTCGTTGTGTTATACATTCTATTTAGCCTATGCGGAGTGAGAGATGCACAATGGAATAGGTGAAACTGGATAAACTTAAATCTAGTATTGTGCGATACTTTTGTAGCATATTGTAACATGTAAGTCCACTCCTTAGCCGTAATGTCCCGACCTAAATCAGTTGTCCACTTAGTTTGTAGAGTATCTAAAGGTATGTGGAGGTCTACTCGAATCCCTGAGTATATCCATCTAATGAGATGTCTGCCATGCCCCATTGTGTGTAGTGTCTGAAGGGCTTCATGTGTTACTTGTTCAGCTCCTTGTTGTGCCCAATAAGTGAGTACATAGGTTAATATTTTAGCATGAGTTAAAAAAGTGAGTCAGGTTGACTACCCAAATAAAGTCCAACTGCGGCATTAACATGCCATCTTCAAACAGGTCCTCTAGGGTAAGCGCTCCCTGTTGTTCCCACATTCTGAGCATAGCTGTCGTGATCGCTCCTGAGGGGTAGGGAGACCGCACAGAGGTATGTTGGGTGCATAGGGGGTTGATGAGGCTGTGTATCGCGTATCTAGTCTCCAATAAGCTAACGCCTTCCACAGCTGCAAGGTAGCCCGGGGGGGTCATTTTAGGGACCCCGGACAGAGCAATCTATGTATAAAACCTTTCTTCCATAGCACTGCTGTACAATTTCTCTCTTCCAGGTTATGCCCGGGCAGCAAGCAGGACAGCCATTGGAGCTGACCCACTATACAGTAGGCTTTGAAGTCCGGGGCTCCCAGGCTACCCATGTCTAGGGGTAGCTGCAGTTTTGACAGGCCTACCCGGCGGGCCCTTCCCCCATATTAGTAAGGAGTTTAATGTGCAAAATATGCTAGGTGGTACCATGAGTGGTAGGCTAACAAAATGGTATAAGACACAGAGCAACAGTACCATTTTCGTCAGTGCTACCTGTCCAGCCACCGAGAGGGGTAAAGTAGTCCAGAAATTAATTTGGAACCTGAGCGATGCAATCATCCAGCCTAAATTACCCTCCAGTAAATTTGCGTGGTCCCGGTATATATGAATACCAAGATAACGGAAGGACACCGGTGCGATTGCAATGGCCATAGGACCAAATTCGATCTAGGGTTCCGTGTAGATGCCCCAACAGGAATATGCATAGGATTTATTGGGATTAATGTGAAGACTGGAGAAGAGTGAAAATCGGGTAAAAAATCTGTGCCGCCCCCCATGTATCCTGCAGTAAATTCCGGTAATAGAGTATCATGTCACCTGCATATAAGGAGCAGAGTGGGTAGTGGGGCCAAGCAAAATCCCCCAGTCGCCTGCATTGTAGCGGATGTGTTGCACCAGTGGCTTCTATGCAAATACAAATAAAAGGGGGGAGAGAAGGCACCCCTGCCTAGTTCCACAGTAGATGGGGTAAGAGGCAGATGCATGCGCCCTTGTTTTTGCTCAAGTAGTCTGGGCCGTATATAAGAGCCTCACCCATCGTATGAAGTCTGGAGGTATATCATAGGCCTCCAGAGAGGCCAGCATGTAGTTCCAGCTGGGGGTGTCGAATGCTTGCTGCATATCTAAGGAAACGCAGTCCGCGTGTGGATACTTGTGCTTCATCTCATCCATTAACTGGAATAGATGCAGATATTCATAGATGTACCACGGCGTGGAACAGATTCTCACTGGTCTATGTGTAATAATCGCAGAAGGACTGGGATCAGTCTGCATGCTAAGAGTTTACTGAGGAGTTTATATTCAGTATTTAAAATAGATAGGGGTCTATAAGAGGACATCTGCGTAGGAGTCCTATCTGGTTTAAGAAGCAAAGTCACCACTGCCTCTCGAGTTGTGGCTGGGAGCATTCCTTCCTTGAGTGACCTATTATATAATTTCTCCAGGTGAGGGATTAGGCAATTGGCATATGCAGTATAAAATTCTACGGATAATCCATCAGACCCGGGAGTTTTGTTACGTGCCGTCTCCTTCAGTGCCTTGCGAATCTCAGTGGTCACGATTGGAGCACTTAACAATTCTTTTTCTAGTGCTGACACTTTCGGGAGTGGATGTTGGTTTAGACACCTGCGCATTATGTGGCAGTCTACTGGTAGAGGTGCAGCGTAGAGATCAGTATAATACTGAGGGAAGGCTGCGTAGATATCCGCTTGAGTAGTTACTACTCCTAACTGTGGAGATTGTATTGTTAGGATAGGCATGGGAGATTGCTGCGGCCTGATGAGCTTGGCAAAAAGGGCGCCCGGTTTGTCCCTCTCTGCATGTGTCCTTTGTATGTAGGCTCTGCTATCTACAATCCGCAGGTGCTCTAGAAGTTCTGCATGTCTTACGCGTGCTGCTTGTAATTGTGCTGTTTTGTGTCGTCTAGGGTTGCATCCCGTTCCAAAAATCCTAGATTATTTTCTATTTGTGTGAGGTCATTCAGAATTTCAGCTCATGCCACCACCCACATAGAAATGGAGGTTCCTGGTATTGCCACTTTAAAGGCTTCCCATTCGGGGAGGAGGCTTTGCCTGTGTTTTCTGAGAACTATGGGCCATATGTACGAACACTTTTTTCCATAGACACAGAATGGGTAAAAACCTTTGCTACATCTAGACCTATGTTTCTAAAAGTGGTAGCTAGGGTATCCCAATTTATTGTGTCTTCTTGGAGCGTGGGCTGTAAGCGCCATGTTGGTATCAGGGTGGGTACCCATCCCCAAGGCAGCTGAATTTCGAGCGGATTATGGTCAGATAATCTCTTGCCCAAATATGTGCCATGTGTTATGTGAGATTGCAGGCCAGAAGAGCACAGGAAGTGGTCTAAACGGGAATGGAGCATTTGTGAGTAGGAATAAAAGGAATATTCCTTCATCCCTACATTGCGACTCCTCCAGACATCCACAAGGTCCCACCTGTCAACCCGCTGTTGCAAGGCTCTGGCCTGGTGAACCGGTGCCGCGCCCGAAAGGGGTGGATGTGAGCAGTTAAGGAGGACATCCAGAATTGCATTTGAGTCCCCACCCAGCACCCAAGGGAGGTGAGACCAGTCTGATAACACAGTAGATTAATGTGCATGGAAAGCATCCTGTTCTTGGTTCAGCGCATAAAAGCATCCGAACACTATTGGTTATCCATCTAGGAGTCCTTCCTTTAAGGAATACGTATCACCCCTGGGTATCAATTTTCGTATCTTGGACTGAAAACAGAATCCCCACCCTTATCCAAATGGCTGCTCCTCGGTCATACGCTGAGAATGAGATATGAAACTATTGACCCCTCCATTTGCGCTCCAACTTTAGGGCTTCTGGTGTGGTGGGGTGGGTTTCCTGCAGGAAAAGGTGAGCCAGGTGTCTCTGCAGTTGTGCCAATACTCTGTGCCTTTTGTAGGGTGACCCTAATCCTCTTATATTCCAAGTAATTATATTGTATGATTTACCAATTGTGTCCATGACATAGAGTGTGGGACATGGCATGCCGTTTAAGCACCATGGCTATACTGTATTCCACCTGTGTTTTAGCGATGACAGAAGCATTACAGTAACAAAAAACATCCCTACCCAATATATGGTCCAGTGTGGAAAACTGTGCTCGACCATTTTAACAATTACAACATATCTGTGTAAACATACAGAGAACCAGGCTTAAGTTAATGGGGTATCATGGACCACACATCATATTATACAGCTGTGTAGCAGGCATAACTCGTGCTATAGGCCCAGGCCCAGGCCTCTTCTGTCATATATTACTCACATATTAATTCACAGCTTCAGACTAATAATACTAGAATATCTCACATTAGTACATTAAGTGCATGTGTAATGGTAGTCATGAACCTCAATGCCAACAGACAGGGATCAGTGTATTATCTTAGGCTGCAGTGCGGAGTAATGTAGTTACCCCTCATCATCAATCGCAGGATCTTGAAGCAAAGATGAGCCCTCAACAAAAGCAGTCTCCACCTCATCAGAGTTCATTAGAAGTTTGAGGCGTAACAGTTGAAAACAATGCCACACTCACTCTCTTTCAGTGTCTGAGTCTCCAGCCAGGGATGACTCCAAGCTGGACCTAATGCTGGTATCCCACAGAGTAGTAGCCAGCTGGATGGCCTCAAGTTGGCTTTCACGTGCCTGTTGCAGCGATGGATCTCCTCCACCACCGTTTGCGATGTCCTGGTTACGATGGGCACGCCGGGACCGGCGGTATGATTTCTGGGATACAATCTCATGTTGTTGGTCACTCCGTGTGCTCGGAAAGTTCTGGTCAAGCCATTCTCTGGCTGCCGCTGGTGAGTCAAAGAAATGAGAATGTTGATCATGTATAACCTTCAGTATTGCTGGAAAGATCAATTCATATACAAGGCCATGTATTCTGAGATGTCTTTTGACTTCTTAGAAGTGCACCAACACCGTGTAGTCTGGGTTAAAAAGACACTTGGAGCTAGCCACCATGATCGGTGCCCACTCCAGTGCAGCCCAGAGCAGCCCATCCCTGTCCCTGTAGTTCAGTATTTTCACAACTATTGGCAGCAGCAGAGCCCCGGGAGGCAGTCTCTGGGTAGGCACACGGTGCGCCCTTTCCACAGCATAGAGGGTGTATAAACCCTCCGGCGCCACTGTTGCCGGTAACCAGGTTTCGATGAACTGCGTGGGATGATCTCCCTCGGTGCCCTCCAGAAGGCCCACTATAGAGATGTTATTCCTGCACATCCTGCCTTCAGCATCTTCAGCACGCTCCTGGAGTTGTTCCATGTGTTTCCACAGCTGTTTCAACATTGCGTCCTGCTCTATGTGTGCCAGTTCCAAGGTGGCCAGTGCTAGGTCTGTCGACTTGACTCTCTCCGCCAATTTAAGCTGGTCATCCCTCAGCAAATGTAAGTCTGAAGTTAGAGCGCCAAGCTTCTTTTCCATGAGTACTCTTGAGTCACGGATTTCCTGTAGGATAAAATCTAGCTTATCCCTTGTCGGATCTGCTTTCGTGGGGGGAACACAGTCAGAGAGTGTGGAGGTAATCGAGTCCACCGATGGTAGGGAGCGCGCCTGTGCATAGTTTCTACTCTATTAAAAATAAGATAATATATATAGGATATCAGTCAAGTTACCACTTTCATCATGTCATCAGTGATGTGACTGATGAGAGCCTGTGTTAATTCTTGTGTGAGGTATAGTTCTTTGCATGTGGGTCCAATCTATTCTTAGTGTGAAATGGGATTACTTAATTTCACTAGTTTACAGGTTTTGATGGAGTACATTATTGATCCCAAATAAAAGATTTTCACTTAAGGCTTTACATGTTTTAAATGCACATTGTGAAGTAAAGTGATAAAGAGGTTGCAGTGGTACATAATTAAGAGGTTAATCTAGATCCTAGGGCCACATGTACAAAGCTTTTTTCTTGTCGCAAACGGCCCGATTCTGAGAATCGGGCCGTTTGCAACAAGAAAAAAGCATTTGCGATGTATAAACCCTTTTTATGCGATTACGTAATCTATTTACCGAATTGCAAAAATGGTTTGCGAGCTGCAATTAGGAAGGGGCATTCCCTTCCTAATTGCGAGTCGCAGTGCATTGTTTTGTGGTCGTGAATGCAGTCACAAAAGACTCACAGTTTGCACCAGTTTCAAATTGGTGCTAATTCATTCGCACACTTTAAGGAAAACGGGGTGCATAAAAAAAAAAACTGCTTTATTTAGGAGCAGTCACAGACATGGTGGTCTGCTGTCCCCAGCAGGCCACCATACCTGTGAGTGCAGCCATTCCCAATAGGGTTGCAAATTGCAGTCTCCCTCATGAATATTAATGAGGTAGGTCATTTGCAACCCCATTGGGAATCGCAAAAGTGTGAAGTACACTGTTGTACTTTAGGCTTTGTGACTCGCAATTTGCGACTCGCAAGTGAGTCGCAAAACACAGGGTCGTCCATCAGGCCCCTATTGTACTAAAGACATGTAGCATAGTGGCAGTTAAATATTTAAATATATCATGGGTTTATCTGAAATTCTTTTTTTTTGTCAGAATGTTACATAAACAACTATTTTTCATTCTAATTGTGATTTATTTATAAATTTGTATTTGTGTAGCAATAGTGTTGCAGGGGCAGTGCCTCCCTTAGGGTGCAGGGGTGTGGCCCCTCTTATATTTTGCCCCCCATAATCCTCCAATTAAACTAGTGGACTACTTTTAGAGCCCTTCAGGTGTACAAGGCCAATTGCAGCTTGTAGAGAGTGCTGCAGCCTCAGAGAGGTCTTGCAGAAGGCAGTTCGAGCCTGAAGGGGTTGGGCTTTGCAATGTTAATACTAGACACACCTCTAGTACTCATCACAACCAACACAAATGGGCCCAAGTGCGCATGTCAGTTTGGAATGCTCCCTTTCACCATCCAGGCTGATATGCGCTCTAGAGGGCTCTTAGAGTATTGCATTAGGGAGCCGGGTGTGACTCAGAGGTGCAGCACCTGGTCTCAGCAATGAGTGACTAGGTTGTTCACCCAACCCAATCTTGGCACTGCTGTAACAGTAGAAGCTGCATGAGGATTGGCTTAGCGAGACACGCCCTGGAGCCGCGGTGTGAGGCTGCAGTTCTGGACAGGAGTTTACTGAGGTAACGCAGGTATGAGGTGCCGACCATCGCATCTCTACTCAACCCTATTTGTCCACATCAAGCCACCATAAAGGGCCTGCTTCAACCCACTGCACCTCATTTTGGACTTAATGTGGAGTTTGGCCATCAGGAGGGAGTAGTCAGATTTCTAGCACAATGTCAGAGCACACCTGTGGTGGGCGCATGTTCTAAGGGCTGCCAAAATGTTCCCTGTCCTTTTGTATTTTTTATGCATTTCATTGTCGTCATTTATAGAGCTAGGACATATAATGGAGGGCTGCAGAATGCTCTACAGACTTCAGTTAATTGCATGTGATAGTGGCACAGATAGACCTTTCCATTAGCAAAAGTGGGTGCACATGATTGCATCACTACAGTGGGGCCGCCAATAAGTGAGACGGTGGAAAGATGATGGAAAAGAATACTGCGTTATTTCCTGAAGGTGAGCAGTGAAGCGAGAAGTGTGAGGTGGAGAAGGGGAGTTTTCCACTTAGGCAGGGAAAATGAGTAAAAAAACGTTTAATTGTTTTCTCTTTTGTTTCCCTGGGTACCTTAAATACTCTGGGGCTGATTCTGACTGTGGCGGGCCACAGTCCCGCCGACAAATGACCGCACCGCGGTCAAAAGACCGCGGCGGCCATTCTCACATTTCTGCTGGGCCGGCGGGCGCTCTCCAAAAGAGCGCCCGCCGGCCCAGCGGAAATGCCCCTGCAACGAGGATGTCGGCTCCGAATGGAGCCGGCGGAGTTGCAGGGGTGCGACGGGTGCAGCTGCACCCGTCGCGTATTTCAGTGTCTGCTTTGCAGACACTGAAATACTATGCGGGGCCCTCTTACGGGGGCCCCGCGGCACCCCATACCGCCATCCTGTTCCCGCCAGGAACAGGATGGCGGTAGGGGGTGTCAGAATCCCCATGGCGGCGGAGCGCGCTCCGCCGCCATGGAGGATTCCCCCGAGCAGCAGAAAGTCGGCGGGAGACCGCCGACTTTCCGCTTCTGACCGCGGCTGAACCGCCGCGGTCAGAATGCTCGAGGGAGCACCGCCAGCCTGTTGGCGGTGCTCCCGTGGTCGGTGACCCTGGCGGTCACCGGCCGCCAGGGTCAGAATGACCCCCTCTGTCTTCAAATGGCATGGGAACAGCAGGAGAAGACTACTTCGATGGCCAGGGAGTCAGGCCTGTTGATGTGAGTGACCCTGTAAAGGATACCGGCTGACTTAGACTGCATGCCAGAAGTGAGGCCCACTGGTATAGCCGGAGTGTGAGTGAGATGTGGTCAACCTACAAGACTGGCAGCAGCTTAGCTCCTGGATTTAATATGGAAAGGAAGGAGGGTGGCAGGAGAGAGCAGCGCTTTAGCCCAGGCAAGGTGTCATCAAGCAAGAGGTCATGTGATGGACTAGTGTAGTCTGGGAGAGAACATATGTTATTGAGTACTAGACAGATTAAGCACCAGACAGTGTGAGACTTTTTAGGTGCTATCTGTGAGGCATGAGTAAATGTAGAAGGTCACAGACAACAACTGTAGCAAGAGTGTGGATTTCTACCTCGTCCGTGATTCTGGAGCACAGACACTGTGGGGGAGTTAAGGGAGGGCTGGGTCTTTGGTACTAGTTGAATAAGAGTAAACAAAGACTTCGGCGATAGTGAAAAAGAGGCCCATGACAGAGTTCAACCTGCCTCTTACAAGAGCGGCACACAGAGATCCCTTACACTTTGAGACGCGTGTGATATCTCCGGGTCGGAGTCAGACAGGTATGCTTAAAATGCAATTAGGCATGGCAACTCGCTTGGAAAGAGTTATATCGTGCCACTGTTTTACAGTAAGTGATTTTCTTGATCCAAGAGTTTTAAATACATTGTGTGGAAAAGCAACTATGCAATTAATAGGGGGACATGTCTCCATGGCCCTCTCGTGTGGTCAGAGTTATGGGGGTTCCTCTCAGGCCTGTGGGGATGTCTTCTGACCTCACTCGAAATAAAGTAAGGAAAGGGGAAGCGATCATAACAACAAGGCAGAGAAGCATGGCGGCTGAGATAATTCATAATTCATTTTGCGCCCTCAGAGTGGACGCCTGCATCAGGAAAATTGAACAGCCACCGCTTGGCACTGCAGGAGAGTTCTGCTTTCGGGCAGCATTGTCCCGCGGACCCGGGGGTGGATTTGTCTGATAAAATGCTGACACTGTTAAAAATATATCTCTGTCTATAATTTGCGCTCTTCTCCATTTAGAGGTATTCTGGCTGCAAACAAGGAGGGAGAGCTGCTAAAATTAAATGGTGTCAATTCTCAATGACACTTTAATGATAGAGAACTGGTGGAGGAGAGGGAAGGGATCTGCGCCCCTCTGCTAAAGATAGCCAAGGAGCAGACAGCAGCCTCCCGGGAAGGCTTCCCTACAGACACTCACCCAGTGGCAGCCTGATTGGAGGGGCAAGCGAGGGTGGAAGAAACTCTGACACAGAGAAAACATGAAGAGGGCAGAGCAGCCACTGCCATTTTCACAGAGATCACAGGAAGGAGAAGAGCAGTCACTTCTATTCACAACACATCACCAGGAGGGAAAAGAGCTGTCACTGCAATTCGCACACATCACCAAGAGGGAGAAGGGCTGTCCCTGTCATTCACACACATCAGCAGGAGTAAGAAGAGCTGTCACTATCATTCACAGAGAGATCATAGGAGGGAGCATAGCTGTCGCTTCTATTCACGTAGTGGTCACAGGGGGGAGATGAGCTGTCACTGCCATTCACACTGAGACCACAGGAGGGAGCTGTCCTGTCACTGACATTCACATAGAGAGGTACCAACAAACATTAATGAGGAGCTCTGCTCCCTTCGTACAGGATGTTTTGTTTGTTTGTGGTGAACTTTTTCATTTATTTTGACGATTCATTCGGGCCGACATTGCATTCTGGGGGTCTCCTTTGCTATCTGCGAGAAGGGGAGATTCGATGAGGATTCCAGCATCTCTTAATTGCTCACCCCTTCAGCGCTGGTGCTGCCCATTTTATACAGTCAGTTCCTTATCAATTATTTATGTTGCACCTGTAGTTGAAATACGAGTTTAAGCAAACAATTAGCGTTGTGGGACAGGCCCAGTTTCCATTCAGGTGCCTGATATAAGTGCACCCCACTGTGTCTTAAGTCCCCTATAAACGAAGAGCTAGTCAAGAAAGGAAGTATAGTGTGTAAAGATTATGACATGTTTTATGCTTTTGTGTTTTATTAGCATGACATAACTCGCCCCTATCCACCTGGTACCAATTGCTGCACCAGGTCATGAGTCCTCTTTCACAATTGATTTATTAACCTTCATGCTTTCTAAAATTTGCTTGAAAACGTACCGCTTGCCCACTCTTTTTTTCATAATTTTCCCAGGGTGAAGACAAGTCCACCCCCGAACACCATTTATGGCGGCCGGGCCCGCACGCTATGCTCACTCACTACAGACCACTCATTACAAACATTTATGCCCCACCACTTTCAAACCTCACCAGCCGTCACTGTAGTGTTGTGCATTTGTTTGTATTTATTCTTCTAGAGTTGTCCTCGTATTTGAAATGGGAAGTAGTTTATGTGTCGGCACTAAACATAACACCTTAGATGTAAATAAATACATACAGCAGAGCACATGCAGCAGAATATTATTTGATTGATACTATTCTTGCTTTATGGTTGTTTTTAATTTTTAATTGTCCCTGTCCATTATAAATATTGACATTATTACTTTTTGAGGATACTTCGAAAGTTCAAGACTGACATCTTACAACTGGTGAAAAATATACTATTGTGTTCTGGTATGTAAAAATGCAAATAATATTATATTTCAGTTATTATTGATTATAAATGATAATGTACATGGATTTCAGAAAGTTGACATATATTTCAGAAATGTAGTTGCATTTTCCACCGAGAAAATTATTTCAAAACAAATTTGTAAAAGTGTGTATGTGTACAAACTGCCGATATCCAGCCCATTAAGAAGTGGATTACTACTAATGAATGTTTACAACACTAACATGTATAACTATTAATATTATTATATTAATGTTCAAACAACACTGATGTTTTATACTTATGACAAATACTATAATATCATTCCATTAGTGGTTCTTAGTGTTATTTAATTTTTATAATTTTCCATTTCAAAAATATATTTTACTCTTACTATTAGCTTCACTCACATTACAAACATATGGCAAATATGTATTCCAACTCCCAGATGTGCAGCTGTGTTTTCCAGAGATGTGCTTTTGAGAGCAAACCCCCTGTATTTTCCCTGGCACTCACAGGCAAGGATTTGGGCAAAACCTCATAACGTAACCCCCAGTCAAAGGATTCCCTTTTTTGGCACCCTCATTTTTCTGCAAGGGAATCTCACTTGTCGATAGGTTACGTAAGAACTGCACAACAAAAAATTGAAAAGGGATTTTTTAAAGAAAAAGTTTCTCCTGCTTCTTAGTAGTCACATTTGAATTTTTAGAAGAACTAAGCACCGCTATTGATAATACTGAAACTATGGCTAGTGGTAAAACTGTGAGTGCTATTCTAGAAATACTATTATGTATAGTCTTTCTTCTTTTAATAGAAGGTCAAGCACTAATGCTGACACCACTACAATACAATAATACTACCACTGTGACTATTATTTCTTCACCTATTATTAATTCCTCTTTTACTGCTACTATCTCAAGAACTACCAAACCTCTTACGACTACTGCTATTGCTACCACTAATACAAAGGGTACTGTTAATGATGACAGTGCTATTAATAGTGATACTTCTAGTGCTAGAACTACTACCAATAGCATTACTACTATTGGTACAATCAATATTAGTAGCAATTCTGCTACGACTACTGAATCAGCATAGCTTGGCTGTGTTCTGAAATAAGGATGCAAAGGGTAGTCACTTTCTGGTGGTCACCATTTGGTGGCCACATCTGTATAACATGATGAAGTGTTTTTTATATAATTACTACACTGCAAAGCATATGAGTGGAGTGCACCCACTCGTTAAGTAACGTTTCAAGTAAGTTTATTTGAAACTAATGCCTCGAAAGTATTACTCTGCATAATCATTTCATTTATTCTCACATGTAGTGTTCAGAATTCATTTAATCTGAAAGTATATTTGTGTTTTATTAACTTGGCTGGATAAAGGCCTACACAAATATTTTACTTTTCACTGTTAACTTTCAATGTGGAGTTTGTTATTCTTAAATGTTTTCTCTCTGAGATGCAGGTGCTAGGAGCTAAGACAGAGTTAAAAATAAACTTTTTGTGTGTGAAAGATAAGAAAGCCAAAGACGAGCTATACAAAAACGAAGAGGGGTATTCTGGAAGTTTGCAGCAGTAACTTTTTTGATATTGCTGAGAACAAAGTATATCAAGATCAGATGTATGAGGTCTCTAAAAGTTGTGGCTTATAATTAAAAATATTTGGGGGGTTCAGTTGAGGAGCTTCGACTGCAATGTCATTATCTTGGGAAACTTAAAGAAGGTTTAGTTAATGAGAGAACACAGATCCGTTTTCACCCATAGAGCTGAAAGGACACTTCAGAGGTACAGACTTCATGCTTTGATCTTATGTGGCGTCGTGCTACACGCACCTCTATTAACAGAACATTCTCCAGAATTTCTATTCGCTACCTTTCTCAACTATTTTAAATAGCATTAGAGTAGTTTAGAGTTTAGTTTATATGGTTAGCCAGGAGAACTTGGTTCTGGTGACCAAGCGCCACGTGCTATTTCTGTATTGTGGCATTCAAAGTCTAAGTCTTGTCTATGTTGACTTAATATTGTACGGCGGTTAAACTCTCCGTTGGTAAGTTTATAGATCTATACTATGGTTATGAGACGCATTTATGTAACGTAGACTCTGACTCTGTAATAAAGCCCCTATGATTCTCTGATTTGACTCTGAAAATTATTGTGCAGTATGTGGGTTGCACAGAAATTATTTAAATGATTTGATAACTGTTACTCTCTACCCCTCGGAACTGAGAAGAAAAGATTGAGCGGTTCCCAGAATTGGAGATAGGGCCTCATCACTACCTAACTACTATTACAAATGATATGTTATATAAGGATTAGTTTGAGAAAAAATATACATTTTACCTGCACATCTGATTATTTGCATGTCAAACCTTTTGTTGGAAACATTTGAAATCCTAGCTTCAAATATTCTGCATATTGATCATGTCGCAAGGTGAGAAGAGTGCCTCCTACTAACTCAATTAAGGTCGTTTGCTCAACTTACTTGTCATACTGTGAAGCTATGCCACAAATCGGTCGGTGCTTGCTGTAAAATCGGTTCTCCAAGTCAATCTTAGTCTCTCCAATCAGATCATCAGAACCAACCATGTCATGATCAAACACAGATATCAGGATCTCTGTTTCCAAGGGGAAGGACACAGTAACTTCAAAAACCCTAAAGACAAAAAAGATCATTGTAGTGAGAACTAACGTGTCATGCACAAGCAGAATACAAATATTTTAATACATACATGTAAACTTGTGAGACTCAATTCACAGAGAATCCCATCATGTGTAAATCTGGCTTACAAGCTACTGAGATTATTTCAGCATTGTCCCCCTCATTGTTTTTCTCAGCATTATGCTCTAAGAATGGAATAGATTGTAAATTACACATGTTGAATTTATGTCTAGCTCAAAAAGCATGAAAGCATTGCTAAGTCAGTTGGTCTTATCATCCTTTCTAGTTTGTCTGAGCTTGTTTTGTGTTCTCACAAGTTTTTTTAAACAAATTATTGTTGGGGAAGCTGCTGGTGCCTTTGTCAAAATAAAAAATAAAACATTGGCAAAAAGTAAAAATCAGTTTTTGTTCTAAAATATAGGCCCTTATTACATACTTGGCGGGATGTCCCACCTCCAACAGTGCCAGCGGTCAATGAAAGACTGCCGGTGTTGGCGGCGGCATCCCGCCAAAAAATGGCGCATGGTGACTCACCCCCATTGATGGCGGTGTGGCCCACCATGCTGGCGGTCGGTGGCAGGGGTGGATGCTGCCCACCCTCACCGCCACAGCACTCCATACTCCGCAATGCCTATAATGAAGCAGTTATAGGTGTGGCGGTGTATGGAAAGGCGGCGATGGCGGCGGAGTAGCATCCAGGTAGCTCGTTCACTCCCAGAGCAGCATGACGGAAAATGTAAGTGCTGTCCGAAAGGGAAGGGGGAGTGTGTGAGTGCATTGGGGTGTGCGTGAGTGTATGTGGGGGTGTGTGTCTGAGTGCATGTCTGTGTGTGTGCATGTACATGAATGGGTGAATGTGGATGTGGGGGGTTGGGGTGTGGGAGAACCTGTATGTAGGGGTGGGGGGTGGGGGATGGTGACGGTTGGGGTGGAGGGACCTGCATGGGGTGTCAGGGGTGGAGTGTTGGGGGGTCGGTTTTCAGGGTGTGGGGGGTGGGGGCTTTTCTAGGGGCTTGGGGGGTGGGTAGGGATTGTGGAAAGGGGGAGGGGCCAGGCATGTCACATAAAGGTGACAGGAATGATTATTCCTGTCACCCGTATGCTTTCCGCTAGGAATTACCTGGTGGGGTAACTCACCAGGTAATCCCTGGTGGAAATGGGATCGTGATCCCACCGGATGTAATGCCTCCAGCGCCGGGTCGAATGTGCTCACAGTCGGCCCGGCGGTGGACTCTGGCCTGGTGGTTGGTGGCCAGTTCACTATCATGTTCAGAATATGGCGGTCTGGACCGCCATGTTCATATTGAGGCCCATAGTCTAAAACACTGACAGGTAGTCCCTGGCACTGATGGGAATTATTTTGTTTATGGATATGTTTGGTCTGAATGATCAGCATGTTGTCACTTACGGTGAATTTAGCCAATGGCTTAAGTAGGCTGATCCACTGACCTATAATGCAGTGGATGAAAGGAAAATGTCAATGACACAACAATAGGCCAAGGGATGAAAACCACGGACGTCCATTCACCAAAATCCCACAGATAGCAGAAGAGACATCACACTCTATTTCATCTTTACTTTCTATAGCACACACATGCTTACACATACACATGCATTCACTCACACACACACTCCCTTTTACATAGGCACTCTCTCCCCTGAAAGCATGTACACAACATACATTTAAATATGTTTTTTTACTTACCTCAACTGTCAAGGATGGTCATATTCCAGCTAACTGTACTCCTTTTTTTTAGAATAATAGTGAATAATATATTATTTTTCACTATTAACTAAATAAAAAAAAACACTTACTGAAAAGAAGAAAGTGGAGCCCCAAGCAAAGTCCATAAGGAGGAGCTGCCCCTTTGTTCCTGGCACTGATTTTGCCACCTCTGAGTCCAGAGGGGGGCAAAGGCAGCACCAGTTGTCACAAGGGGCAAGGTGGGGGTCGCAGCTGCGACCCCTTGTGAGCCCTAAATGACATCCATGATGAAGATGCTGGGTCAAAGACCCTATAGGTAGGTATATTATATAAATCATTTTAGTAAAATCAAACTGTCCAGGCTAATGCCAGATCAATTGCCGCAATGAGTGTAATAATTGTCTATGTAGATAAGTCATTTTTTCATAGCCTTTACAAACACAGTTTTCATGGTGGAGCATTCTCTGAAACTGAGGTAAACAGCCAGTCATTCTTAACCAGGAGAGATTCACAAACCATTGTTGATGTATGTCGACACTGTTAGCACATTCTATTCTATTCTATTCTTGCGGTCTTGAAGAGAGCATTGCTACTGTTTGCCTCCCAGCACTATTTCAGACATTGCAAGGTTCCTGGCAGAGGAATCATTTGCTGAAGGGCCAATTCTTCAGAGCTTTTTGAAAAGCAAGCTCATGCTCCTGTAAACAAATCTGGGAACCTTTGGCAGATGGACTGAAGAAGAACGGAGGAGTCTCCCTGGGAGATAAGGGCAGGCAAAAGATCTACCCTATGGACTTCCCTATGTAGAATACAAAGAGATTTAAACTGCAATCGGTATTTTACTGGGAGCCAATGCAGGTCCTTCAAGGCCCTAGAGGCTGTGATATACTTAAGAAAATTCCTCAGAAGGGGAGCGGCTGTATTCTGCACAATCTGAAAACTCCTCATAACATAATGAGGTGAGCCCAAAAACAGGGCATTACCACAATCAAGATGGGCTAAAACAAGGGCCTGAATAACCGTTCTTCTGGCAGAGAAGGGGAGAAGGTGGAATACCTTCCACAACAATTTTAGAGTGCCATAGCAACTAGCAGCAATTGATTTAGCTTAGGAGTCCATAGTGAGGCCGGAATCAAGCCAAAACTCAAGTCTCTTTATTAGGTCTTTAGGAGTGGGTAAATAGCAAAGACTACAAGAGACAGCTCAGCGCTAAATCACTGAGACTGTTGCCCAACAGCATAACCTCTTTCTTATCTTCATTGAGTTTCAGTTAACAGCGTGCCATCCAACCAGCCACATTGCTAAGGCAAGAGGTCAAAGAAGAGAAACTACAATTGCATTCCGGGGAGATGAACATGACCAGAGGAGTATTGTCAACATAAAAGACCAACGATAACCCATGGGTTTGGACAATGTAAGCCAAAGGACAGAAGCAGAGGTCTAATAAGGTGGGACTCAAAGAAGAGCCCTGTGGCACTCCACAGCAAGATGGAAGGCTGGCTGAAAGGAAGGTCTGATCTTGGACCTGAAAGTAGCGATGGTGCAAAAAGGAAGAAAGACAATCCAGGGCTCGAACCCCATTACCAACTTAAGCAACCCTCCGCAAGAGGGTGGAATGATCCACTGTATCGAGAGTCGCACTGAGATCTAATAGAATTATGGCTGCCGAGCTACCTTAGTCTGGGATGCTTCTAAGTTCTGCGACCACTGCCAAGAGTGCAGATTCTGTACTATGGGAGGTAGGGTGCAACATGTACTGTAGAACTTTATTAATCCAGACAAAGGGCCTTAGTACATGCTAGAAAGTGCACCAAATTCAGTAGAAAAAATCAAGAAGGGCATATGAGAAGTTATGCTCAGGCGCAGAACACTTGCTTAATAATAAAAAAGTGAATCAAAATATAAGATGTAAATGTTCCAGCACTTTTCATGAGAACAATGACTAGAGCAGACAGCTCTATATTCAGTAAAACAGCGTTCATCAGGTTTACTAGTGAAATACATGCACTTGCATGACTTATAATATGCATAAGTTCAGTGCGAGTAAGCTAGAAAGATTTGAAAATTAGGGGGAAAGATGTTACGTATGATCCCAAAATAAATCATTGCAATGAATATATTCCATTCAGCATATCTGAGGTACTCACAAATGGAGCACTCTTGCAATGCAGTGAAGGTCAGTTAGCAAAATCCGCAGTTAACTTGGGGTGTCTTCAAACAAATGACATGTGTATGAGATTTGCATTCGTGCTACTCCTTCAAGTCCATGACACAGAAATATCGTGGAAAAAATATCTTCTGACAAACATATTGCGTCCTAAAACTGTTTACAGAAATATCGCTCCATTGGCATGGTAAATCTACGCCCAATAGGGTGATGTTTTTCAAACAGTATTTAGGACATAATATTTACGTCATTTGATATTTTGAATCAACAATATTTTGATATGCAATCACAGGGAAGTGCAACGTGCGGCAGGAACATTTCTTTCTGAATCAGGAATGGTCCTTCTGGAGGAATTTCATTCACAATACCCTATTAACTGGAAGAGAACTCAAAGGTGATCCTTCATTCGCCGTGCTCCATAGCCTAAGAAAGTCAGTCAGCGATTTCGTTTTCGGAATTATTCCTTCCTCCAGAAATTAAAGGAGTTTTGAAATATCACCCAGCTCAGCCCCGAAGTCAGCTGGCCTGCATATCTCTGGAATGGGAACTCTTAGAAGAGTCGCAGATGCTGCTCTCCATGCACTGTAATGAAGTAGAAGGTACAAGTAGCAGATTCTCAGCAACGTGATCACTGAAGGTGCCATCAAAGTGCTGTATTGTTATCGAAATAACAATGACGTTACTGTCACCGTCAAGTAATAGCCCATACAAAAATTCCACTTCAGAAATAACAAATATTTAACGCAACCTTTCCCATTTTTGACTAAACAAAATGTATGGTTGTTTTATCATTCTTGTTTATAAACATATTTTAGAACATTAACCCCTTCGCTGCCAGGCGTTTTCCCCTCAGGTGCCAGGCCTTTTATTGGCTATTTGGGGCAGTTTGCGCTTAGGCCCTAATAACGTTTTGTCCACATAAGCTACCCACACCAAATTTGTCTCCTTTTTTTCCAACATCCTAGGCATTCTAGAGGTACCCAGACTTTGTTGGTTTCCCTGAAGGAGACCAAGAAATTAGCCAAAATACATCGAAAATGTAATAAAAAAAAAAAAAAACAGGAAAAAAAGGCTGCAGAAGAAGACTTGTGTTTTTTTCCCTGAAAATGGCATCAACAAAGGGTTTGTTTTGCTAAAATCACCAGCTTTCAGGAACAGGCAGACTTGAATCAGAAAACCCAATTTTTCAACACAATTTTGTCATTTTACTGGGACATATCCCATTTGCACTATTTTTTGTGCTTTTAGCCTCCTTCCAGTTAGGGGCAGAAATGGGTGTGAAACCAATGCTGCATCCCAGAAAGCTAAACATTTCTGAAACGTAGACAAAATTCTAAATTCAGCAAGGGGGGCAGAAAGTCTACTAGATGCCATGGAATTAAAAAAAAATAGTGGGGTGGTGGCTAAAACACTTTTTACCTTCCTTTCACGGGCAGAACAACTTTGGCCCCATTTTTTGGGGTAGGGGTATAACCATACCCCGCCCTCTTACTTTGGAAAAAAAATCTTCCGTGGTCTCTGGTGGGCTTTCAGCCCCCCTTGGGGGCAGATGGGCTTTCCAAAAATAGGCCGATATGGCCTATAGAAATGTGCCCCCATAGGGAGCAACCCCCCAAACAAAACACACAAATACACACACACAAATCCCTTGTGCCTAAGTGGTTTCTGCCCCCCCGGGGGCAGATCGGCCTAATAGAAATAGGCCGAGCTGCAACCAAGGGAAGCACAAATGGCCTAAAATAAATTTGCCCCCCCCAGGGGAGCGAACCTTGCCTAAGGGGTCACTCCCCTTGTGTGAAATTGGCGCAAATAAAAAATCCCTGGTGCCTAGTCGTTTCTGCCCCCTTAGGGCAGATGGGCCTGAAAAAAAATAGGCCGTTCTGCCCCCAAAGGGGGGCAGAAATGGCCTAAAATGAATCCCCCCCCCCCAGGGGAATGACCCTTTCCTAAGGGGTCACTCCCCTTGTGTGAAATTGACGCCAAACAAAAAAAGATCCCTGGTGTCTAGTGGTTTCTGCCCCCCTTGGGGGCAGATTGGCCTAACAAAAATAGGCTGATGTGCCCCCAAGGGGGGCAGAAATGGCCTAAAGACAATTTGCCTCCCAGGGGAGTGACCATTGCCTAAGGGGTCGCTCCCCACATATAAAAAAATAAAAGAAACAAAAAAAATCCCTAGTGTCTAGGGTTTTCTGCCCCACCCAGGGGGCATCAGCCTAATTACAATAGGTTGATCTGCCCCCAAGGGGGGCAGAAATGGCCTACAACAAATTTGCCTCCCCCTCACATGAAACAGACAAAAATCCCTGGTGTCTAGTGGTTTCTGCCCCCCTTTGGGGCAGATAAGCCTAATAAAAATAAAAATAGCCCAATCTGCCCCCCGGGGGCAGATCGACCTAATAGAAATAGGCCGATCTGCAACCAAGGGAAGCACAAATGGCCTAAAATAAATTTGCCCCCCCCCCCCAGGGGAGCGAACCTTGCCTAAGGAGTCACTTCCCTTGTGTGAAATTGGCACAAATAAAAAATCCCTGGTGCCTAGTCGTTTCTGCCCCATTAGGGCAGATGGGCCTAAAACAAATTAGGCCGTTCTGCCCCCAAAGGGGAGCAGAAATGGCCTAAAATGAATTCCCTCCCCCCCCCCGGGGAATGACCCTTTCCTAAGGGGTCACTCCCCTTGTGTGAAATTGACGCCAAACAAAAAAATATCCCTGGTGTCTAGTGGTTTCTGCCCCCCTTGGGGGCAGATTGGCCTAACAAAAATAGGCTGATGTGCCCCCAAGGGGGGCAGAAATGGCCTAAAGACAATTTGCCTCCCAGGGGAGTGACCATTGCCTAAGGGGTCGCTCCCCACATATAAAAAAATAAAAGAAACAAAAAAAAATTCCTAGTGTCTAGGGTTTTCTGCCCCACCCAGGGGGCATCAGCCTAATTACAATAGGTCGATCTGCCCCCAAGGGGGGCAGAAATGGCTACAACAAATTTGCCTCCCCCTCACATGAAACAGACAAAAAATCCCTGGTGTCTAGTGGTTTCTGCCCCCCTTTGGGGCAGATAAGCCTAATAAAAATAAAAATAGCCCAATCTGCCCCCTATGGGGGCAGGAATGGCCTAAATACAATTTGCTACCCAGGGGTCGACCCTTGCCTAAGGGGTCGCTCCCCATATATAAAAAAAAAGTAAACCTAAAAAAAGATATCCCTGGTGGGGTTTCTGTCCCTGGGGGGGGGCAGAAAAGGCCTAAAAATAGTTTACTCCCCTAGGGAGCAGCCTTTGCCCAAGTGGCCGCTCCCCTTATGTATGAACATAACTAAAAAACAAAACTCCCTGGTGTCTAGTGATCTCTGCCCCCTTTGGGGGCAGAGTGGCCTAATAAAAATAGGCCGATCTGCCCCCAAGGGGAGCAGAAATGGCCTAAAAGTACATTTTCCCCCAAGGGAGCGACCCTTGCCTGAGGGGTCGCTCCCATATACATAAAAAAAAAATGATCGCTGGTGTCTAGCGGTTTCTGGCCTCCCTGGGGGCAGATCGGCCTAATTATAGTAGGCCGATCTGCCCCCGGGGGGGGCATAAATGGGCTAAAAATAATTAACCCCCCTGGGGAGCGGCTCTTGCCCAAGGAAACGCTCCCATTATTCAATTACAAAAAAAAAAAATCCCTGGTGTCTGGTGGGCATTTCTGCTGCCCGATCTCATCGCAATCGGGCAGCAGAAATGCTGAGAATGACATCAAAGGAAAGGAAAGGCCTTTCCTTTCCATTGATGCCTTTCTCGGCCCCTCCACGTGATCGTAGGAGAAATGCAAAAGCATTTCTCCTCCGATCGGCCCTGGAAGCTAAGCTTCCAGCACGGAGGGCCAGGCCTCTGATGAGGTCAGTGCGCGATCGGATGCTGACTTCAACAGATGCCAAGGGAGGTCAGAGGGGGCGGGGGTGGAAGGGGTAGCAATTCCCCTTCCATCCCTGCCCAGGGGAGGGGGGTACTAGGCCCCCAGGGGGAGTACTAGCGCCCCTATCTGGATGTAACGGTTACGTCCTGGGCATCAGAGCAGTGCTGCCCAGGACGTAACTGTTACGTCCAGGGCACCTAAGGGGTTAAATCAGAGCCATATTGTTAGCAGGGACACAGACAAGAAGTACAACAAAAAGCATACTCCTTCCACAAGGAATGTTATGCTCTTCCCCGCCTAGCCCTTGGGCCCAATTAGAAGAAAACACCTGCCTCCCAGTTGTATCTCATTCTAAAACACATTCTCCCACCATTTTAGGCAGCATTTTTGCATGCCAGCCATTTTTATACTTTATACATCCAGTTACAAACATACATACATATATACGTTTAGGCACACACATATTCACTCTATACAGCACATACAGTCATAAAATGCTGCTTCATTCAGTTTAATAGGTTACTTAGTAAGTTCCAGTACATAGTATGACAACAGTATTTACAGCTGAGAAAAAATATATATGATGAAACATAAAATACACTTTAAGTGTGGCTGAAATAGTGGCCATACAGGAGGAAATTCTGGCCTTGATTCACAAACTGTAGTAGGTTTTGCAGTACTATAGCGGTCCTATAAAACTTACTACAAAGTGCTATTTACAAACTGCACATTTAAAATTACTTACACTTTTGAATAAGTTTACTACTTTTCACTTTTCCAAAACTGCACTTTTTAAGTAATTGATAGTTTTGCAGTAAGTTACCATTTTTTAACGAGCTCCTACCTCTGTTATTTTCCATGGAAATAGTGGTGCAGTACCACTGGTTGTCCATTTATAGTGCTGGACTTACTACAGAAGTGTAAGGGCCCGATTCACAAAAGTAAACTTAGACCAGAAATCTAAGTTTAGACCTTAAGCCTAGCTCCTGACCTGAAGTCTAATCTTAGAAATTAAGTCTAACTTTAGTCCTGAACTTTAAAGTTAGACTTCAGGGCTAAAGTTAGACTTCAGGTCTAAATGAAGACTTTAGATCTAAACTTAGACTTCAGGTCTAAACTTAGACTTCAGGTCTAAGTTTACTTTTTCGAATCAGGCCCTATGTTTGTGAATATTAAAAAGTAGTAAACTTACTCAAGGTGTAAACTTATTCAAAAGTGTAAGTTATCCTTGTAAATCAGGCCCTTCTTAGACTTTGGCATCATTCTGGGCCCAATTCACAAAGGTAAACTTAGACCTGAAGTCTAAGGGCCTGATTCACAAAGGTAAACTTAGACCTGAAGTCTACGTTTAGACCTGAAGTCTAAGTCAGACCTGAAGTTTAACTTTAGACCTAAAGTTTAAGTTAGATCTGCAGTCTAACTTAAGAACTGAAGTCTAAATTTAGACGTATGACGTATGAGGGAGATCTGACACGTATGAGGCAGAAAACGTGCCATATCATGAGTTGTTATTATTTTTAGTTATTTTCATTATATGCATCATGTACCTTTTTCACATTATTTATTCAGTTACAAACTTAAGTACTTTTACACTAATTTACCAACCACTACTTTTAAAATGACAAAGAGTTAACATCAAAGCCAAAAATTAGTGTTTAGCTCATTTGATTAACTGAGCTGTATGGGATAAAGATTTCTGAAAAAAAATGTGTCAAAATGTAACTTCTAATCATAGATCCAACCACTCCTTCTCCCCACCTAAACAGCTTCTCATCTCTTGTTTCACCTACAATTACCTAATAATACATCATTCTCAGCAAACTTGCCAGAAAACTAAACTTCATTCCAGACAAAAACTATCTCCAGCCAAACTGGCAGTCTGGTAATGTTGAATAAGTGATTGATCCACAACAATGTATGAAAAATGGGTCAAAAGGTAATATTTGTATTCCTATAATTAGTAAAACAAATGTATTTTCAAAAAATAACAGCCCAAAGATTTACATTGGCTAGGATACTCTCTCAAAAAGGGGATGGATGGGGGTGCAGCATGCCTGGCCTGAAGATGGCCACCACTTAGGCGAGCTCCTCAGGCCTAAATAATCCTGTGCCCAAATTGACAATTTGAGCTGCCTGTAAAGTTACCCTGCCTGATGTTCACCTGGAGCGACTAATCCTGTAGAAATGCCATCTTCGCCATCTGCCACATGGCTGGGATAGAGCATGGGCCGGAGGGCCTATTGTGAGGCCTGCGGATTAGCGGGGCCTCACCTGCCTAGCTTCACTGCCTTCTGTGCTCTGTAAGGGGACTTTACATCCCCAGGCATCCATATCTGCAAGTGGGCTGGGAATTGATTGGCCCAGTCACCAGGACTCGTGAAGGAAAAACTGTATCAGGGACTGGGCCTTTCATTGCTGACCAATGGCCCTGTAAGTAACTGCAATGTAGACCCCGGATGCTGAGCGGCTCAGAAGCCAAGCTCCATCCTGTGCCCCCTGCCATCCTAAGGGGAAAAAGGTGAGCGAATGGCAGGGGGCTAGGCTGAGGACCTCTTCCCCAAAAGTGTTGGCGTCAGGAGGCCTGAGCCTACCCAAAACTTTGCAGCATGGGCCGCGATCTTGCAATGACAAAGCTGACCGCATAGGCAATCCTGCTGGCCCATCCACAGGGGGAGCACACTGTGGAGGCATGCAGCAGGGGGTGCGGGCAGCTGGACATGGTGCCCACTGTGCAGCCTCTTGCCTGCTATTGCGCCCTGTTAAGCCTTGCCGTTACACTGCTGGGAGTGCTGAGACACCTGTCCTTGGGAGGAATACTGTGGTCAATCCTGCTCACTACTGGCCTACAGCAAATGGGATATCTGCTCCTTGGTGGGAATCCTGGCCACATTCAGTGCCCTATGGGACTGGTTCTGGATACTGTGTTCCCTGCAAAGTTTTCTATGCTGTTGTGCTGAGCCCGGGTCTGTATACATTGCCACTCTCAAAAGGTGTAAGGTGAGAGATTGACTGGGGGCCTGCTGGGGAACTCTGCCTTGGAGGTGGTGCTGCTGCTTGGCCCCAGTGCCCCCTCAAGTCATAGAAAAACAGGCCACAGTCTTGTGGCATCAGGACTGACTGCATTGATGCAACTGCTGGTCCTCATCATAGGAAGTGCACATTGCAGAGAATAGCAGTAGAGGTGCAGGTTTCTGGACTTTGCCCCCCGCATAGCGTCCTGTCTGAATATTTGTCTGACATTGTGCTGAGTCTGGCCCCGTCTTTATGTCAGTGTGAGTACTGTGGTACCTGTTCTCAAGGGGACCTCAGCAGCCATAGATGATAACTGCTGGCTCTTTGCATTTGGTTTCTTGCTCCATGATGTGTCTTTTGGTCCTACCGAGCACCCTGTGGGCCTAGGTCTGAATGTGGAGCCCCCTATAGGTTCTTCACAGCTGTTATGCTGAGCTACCTGTGGTTCCCTTGAACTACTCTGAGTTAAGTCTGCCCTGTCTGTGCTTGACTCCTGCCGCAGGCTCAACATCATTGGTCATGATGGCTAAATCTCAGCCAAAACTGAAGTTTGAGCTGCAGAAGACTCAACGGCCCCAGAGATGGTGGAGAACTGCACCAAATCCTGAATGCCCTGCAGCTTAGTCTTACCAAGATTGATGGGAAGATATGTGCTCTCTCCTATAGCATGGACAGGATGTCGGAACGCATCGACAAGCATGCAGAGCATCTGGATATAGTGAAGTGACAGGTATCCGATGCAGAGGACATACAGGTCTCAGCTTCGGGAACGCAGAAACAACTGGAGAAAACACTTACCACACTGAATGCCAAGGCTGAAGACATGGAATCTCACTCGTATTTAAACAATTTATGTAAAATGGTCTCAGCAGAATCCACAAATGTCAGAAACATGGAAACCTTCGTGAAAAGATTTTTCATTGACTTGGTCGGGAGAGAGACTTTTCCCGACATCTTTGTAGTGGAGCATGCTCACCGTACTGTGACTGTGACACAGCGCTCCGCCGGTCCTGGGAATTGGGAACATTCAGCTGCAAGGGCAATGAGCTATCCATTTTCCCTGATTTTATGCCACAAGTCCAGGAGGCGGAGAGACAGTTACTCCTAGCAAAACGTAAGCCACAAGAACTGAAACTTGACTACTCTATGCTTTACCCAGCTCGCTTATATGTTAGTGTTGACAGGAAGACCTAGATTTTCAGCGACCCAATGCTTCTACAGAAATTCCTTAAGAAACGAGGAACAGCAGGTGCCCGTCTGCACTTACTGAGATCAGAAGAAGATGAGTTGGAGGCCTCTCAGGAACCAGAGGGGCTGGAGTAAAGTCTTTCTTGTTTCCCATTGTGCCTAATCACGTACCTGTTCTCTTCTCCTTTCTCCCATTTTTCAATTTTCCTTATGGGCTGTTGAATATGTTCATGCTGCCATTGTGAATGAGTAGTATATTCTAAAGCCCTAGTGCTGAGGGAGGAATTCCTGGAAGGGTTGCAGTGGATTTTAGCTGTGCAGGCCCTTTGTGTCCTGGCATGTTTGCACCTCCTGTGGACTGATTGCGGCTCCTGGTTGTAGGTTGCCATTAGGCTGGCTGAAGTTTATGTTATGGATTGCATGAGTGGCTGAGAGGTGGTTCTGTGATGTAAGCAAGTTTAGCACACACTATCCTCAGAATGCACCCCCCCTCAACTTTCTGCAGCAGGTGTGCTCAGCGGGCACTATCTGACCCCATGTTTGTACCACATTGTTAATCTTGGGGTTTCATTCTAGGGGTATTGGATGGGTCTGGGGCAGGTGATGTACATCTGTGTCATTTGTTGGGGGGGCACAGTGTAGTTGGTGGCTGGGTTGGGCTCTGTACAACTACTTACCTTGCACTGGCAAGTGCTGATGGTGGTACGAGGGTTGCAGTGTGTCTACATTTTTTATTTAGAGAGGTGTGGCCATGGTTTACAGAGGGGTGAATGCCAAAGCAGATACAGGGCGCCCGTTACAACTGAGTTTCCTTACATGGAATGTACAGGGGTTGAAGGACAGCAGGAAAATTTGTAAAGTGATATTATACTTACACTGCCATGTAATTGATGTAGCCCTTTTTCAGGAGACTACCTGGCTCCGGTCAGAGGACTGCTCTTGTAGAAAAGCATGAGGTGCACTTGCTATGCAGTGGGTTTTACTGCACATGCACATGGGGTGTTAATATGGGTTTGGCACAACTCTGGAATACAGCTTCAGGATGTTACAGTCGACCCAGGGCGGTGTTTCATAGTTGCGCGTTGTCACAAAGATCACTTTGCCATGCTGTTGGTGGTGATATATGGCGCTAATTACCACAATCCACAGTTTCATTATGCTCTGCACACTAGGCTCGCTCAATATGGGGACTTGCCTCAGATTTGGGGTGGCAACTTTACCTATGTCTTATCTTCGGATTTGGATTGCTCCCAGGGCCCGCCCCGGTGGCCCCTGGCTGTGGCCCACACTTTCACTGCTATTGGCTGACCAATGCAGACAATTAGATGGCTGGTGCAATCAATTCCCTACGGGCAGAAGGTTCACTCACTATTCCACTGTCCAAGACATACACATGTGCATTGATTATTGGCCTCTGGCTCGCATGGTGACTCATGTCCGGCATTGCAAACATTTACCACAACACGCTTTGACCATTGCCCAGTTTTACTGGCTCTGGAACTAGATGGCTTAGGACTCCCAACATTTTCCTGGTGGTTCCCGCTGGATTCTTTGCTGGATTCTGTGTTTTTTGCGAAGAGCTTGCTCAGGTGATAGATACATTTTTCTACACTAATCTAAGGTCTGTGGAGAAATTTGCCACTATCTGGGATACTTTTCAAGTTTATATTCGTGGAGTTACCATCTCAAAACATGCGGGAGCGCTCTGCTTTATCTGAGGTCGCTTGGGAGGCTTGAGATGGAAGTCGCTGCCTTAGAATGCACCCATAGCAAAACACCAGAACAGAGACTGCTGGGCATTATTACAGCCTGTTTAGTTGAATATAATGAACTGGCCATGCACCTGGGTAAATATCAGCAGCAACTTCTCCGCTATGGCAGAGGAGCATTGCCCCTTTTTATTTTTCTAGGCTGTGGGGCAATGGGGGATTACAGCCATGGAGGGGAAGTGGTGTGCACTTCCCTCAGTGCGCATGTGGGTTTGACTGGCCATCTCAGGACAGCCAAACGGACATGTGCACTGAGATGTCTCCAGTCCGAGCTCTGTTGTCAGGTTGGAGACAGCAGACACAGGCTCCCGGTTTGCCTGTGGGTGCAAATCGAGGGCATTCGGGCCAATCCTGACACTGCTCTCATGCTGCCAGCAGCAGCAGAATGAGAGCAGCATTAGGATTGGCCACAGGGCAGGCTGGGAGCCTATACCTGCAACGGACAGTGGAGCCTGAAGAGCAGAGGCGCTGATGTGGCGATGCAGGAAAGTTTTTTTTTGTTGTCTTGTTGTTTTGTGTAACACCCCCCCCCCTTCTTCCCCCCCCCTCTATGTCTCGATACCAGTCGTGACTGGTAAATATAAACCAGCACGGATTTATGGTGAGGGTTAACGGCCAGGCACTACACTTGCAGCCCTTATCTGACCTAGCTGGAAGGTTAGTGCTGTGCCATTTATTCAGGATGAACAGGGTGCACCTCAGCATGTAGCCAATCAAGTGGCTGATCAGTTTCAACGTTATTATTCTGACCTCTATACATCCTGTATACCTCATGATGAGCAAGCCACAGCAGACTATCCCTCCCATATCACCATGAAATGGCTGATGGCGGTGCATCAGGAACATCTCATGGCTAGGCTCTGCCCTTCTGAGATTGTAGCAACGCTCAAGGATATGCCAGGAGGGAAGGTACCAGGAAGTGATAGGCTGATGGTGGCCTTTTATTAAACTTACCAGGACAAACACATGCCACACTTAGTTAACTTCTTTGGGCAGGTGGTGCAGGATGGGCACATGCCCTCCACGATGCACAAGGCACTGTTAGTCACCTTGCTTAAACCAGGTGAATCAGCTGATTACTGCTCAACTTACAGACCATTATCATTATTGAACAAAATCTTCACAAAAATCCTTGCGAACCACCTAGCGCCTCTGCTCCCAGCAGTAGGTCCAGAGCAGGCTGACTTAAAAACCCAACGATCACTTATATGCAATCTCTGCACCCTTTTTGATGTGATCTCCTGTATTGACCACCCAGAAGTGCACACCACAATTATGTTTTGTAGATGCATAGGAAGCATTCAAGTCTGTTGAATGGGGATGTATGCCCTCTGTGTCGCACTGCGTGAGAGTGGAAGAAAACATTCTGAACTGGTTCAGGTCTTGTACACTGAGCCGACCGTGCGCGTCCGCGTCAGTTGCATAGTGTCTAACCCCATATCCATCAAGAGAGGCACGCACCAGTATTGTTCCCTGTCTCCTCTGTTGTAAGCACTCATGGTGGAGCCCTTAGCTTGTGCCCTATGCAAATACCAAGATTATCATGTTATAGGTTTCCAACATTAGAATTTGATAATGTCAGCCTATGCTGATGACGCGCTTTTATGTATCCAAAACCCGAAGTGCAATCTTTCTCCTGTCCTGAGATAGGTTGTCCTCTGGTGGGCACTCTAGGTTACAAATTATTGGGTTAAGACCCTGATATTCCTACTAACTCTGGCCATGACCCAAGTACCACTGGAGTGTCCATTGCAGTTGACTACAGACCAGACGTGGCTCATCTGTTTGGGCAGAGGAGCGTCGCCTCCCACCCGCCAGCAGCAACCACTGCAAAGCCTTTTACAAGGAAAGGAACAAAAACTCTGTTTATTATCCTTTCCATGTGAAAGGGGTGGGTCATTGGGGGTGATGAGCTGAAGGGAGTGCACTGTGCACTCCCCTCAGAGCGCATGTGTGTTTGGCCGGCCATCTCGGGCCAGCCAAACACACATGCATACAGGGCTATCTCTAGCCCAGCAACTGTGTTGCTGGGCTGGAGAGAGCCTGCACAGGCTCCCAGTCTGCCTGGGAGCACCCTGGCTGGGCGCTCCCTGCCAATCCTGATACTGCTCTGATTAGCGTTGTGATTGGGCACAGGACAGGCCGGGAGCCTGTGCCTGCAGCTGCGACGGGAGAGGCGCAGCCCAAAAGCAAAGCAGGCAAATGATTTTTTTAATGAACTTTCTCCCGTGCCCCTTCACGCCCCCCTGCCGTGCCCCATGCCCCTGCCCTGCCCTAACAAAGCCACGTGAGCCGCTCCTGCAACAGACCCAGTGCAATATTTAGGCACAGACCCAGAGGTAGCTGTGAGAAAACTTTGGGAAAATGCCTCGTTGAGGCAATTGACTGCTAGATCTATTGGCCCCTCTCTCTCTGTGGTCAGATTGCCATCCTGAAGATGGTAGTGTTGCCCCGCTTTGTGTTCTTATTTGCGAATATCCCCATGCTGCTGCCCAGCGAGGTTTTGTGGACCCTAAGTACTTTGATGGCACACTTGGCGTGGACTATCAAACATGCATGTGCGATGGGATACACTCACACTCCCTTATGCATCTGGGGGTTGAACGCTCCAGATCTTGAAGCTTATTATTGTGCTGTGTAATGCATGTTCATGGTCAGGTGGATGTCCCTCACCTGTGGATGAAATGGGATGCGCTCCCCCATTGTCTTTGCCCCACTCTTTGTGCAGCAGGGTATACTCTGGTACCAGACGGCAGACCACACTGGTACCACACAATGAAACAATCTGCAGTCTGGGTCCCTGCTATGCTCCCCCAGCTGCCACTTGAGTGGTGCATGCGATTTCCCCTGGGACAGGAGAGGGCCACGGCGAGAGCTCTTCAGGGGCTTGGACTGCAATGTATTAGCAACTTATTTGAAGAGGGAACCCTCTGTGACTGGGCTCAGGTGAGTGCCCAATGTGAAGCACCCACCCTTCTGGTGCATTTTCAATCCTATAGGGCATGGCATACGCTGCGGGCTCTGCTGGGTGGGTCACTAGCGGAGCCGTCCAAGTTACCCACTCTGACCTATTTACTGCACGTGAAATCGTCGTGGCATGCGATTGCTAAATTGTATGCATTCTCACAAGAGGCCTGTCAGCCCGGTGTCTCTAAGGCTTGTATGGACTGGCAGGAAAATTTGGAGATAGTCATCACTAACAAGCAATGGGTTTGTACTTATTTGGCGTTCTCGTCCATCTCCTGAATGGCTTGGATCGGCTAAAACACTTAAAATACCTTAACCATGTGTTTTACACCCTGGCTCAACTATTCCCCTATGGCCTGTGCAAGGACTCCTGCTGTCCGCACTGCAGAGAGCGCTGGATTCGCACATGTGGCATGGTACTGCCCTGGCATACAGCAATTCTGGCTCACTGTGATCCAGATACTGCAGGAGAACATGCGTGAACCAATAGCATCTACCCCTATTTTAGCATTATTAGGCTTCAATAACGTGGGCCTTCTGGTGGCTTGTTGCACTGGGGCTACTATGGGTGTGGCGTAGAATAGGCATGCATTGGAAAAAAGGCTCCCTCCCTACATTACAAGATTGGCATACTGATATAACATACAGCAAAACCCAATCTGATGCTTATCATGATGTTATGCTGCTCTGTAGCCATCAGAGGGACATTTGGGGGGCCATATCAGGCGTACCTCGTGGGCTCAAGGGACGGTGATGATGAGGAAGAAGGAAAGTGTTTTGCAGTGTTGTAGATACGCTGCTGCATAGTGGCCCATCTACCTTTTGAGGGTGTGTCACACTGGCTGTGGTTGTGTGTGGGACTGTTCTTGATCAAGGTGACATTCACTGATTGTGCCAATGTATGGTAAAGCTGGAATGGTTATCGTCCACTGGACCCCGTGAGATATACTAATGTGGACAAATGCATATATGTAATGCCCTTTTTATTACTGCATGTTTTCAAATAACAGTTTGGTCCACCTTGACCATGGTCACTCTCACAGCTGTGCTGAATTTTCCTTAAACCTCAGAGAAGAGCCAATGGCACCGTTTAATAATGGTAGTTTAAAAATTATGCAAACATCTCAAATGCAATGCCCATT
Source organism: Pleurodeles waltl (assembly GCF_031143425.1). NCBI lineage: Eukaryota > Metazoa > Chordata > Amphibia > Caudata > Salamandridae > Pleurodeles > Pleurodeles waltl. Next base: position 393,650,056 of record NC_090446.1, read on the forward strand.
CCCAGGGACCAGTTTTGTTACTTCATAAACAACCATGAAGTTACCACCGAAAGGTGTTGAAAAACACTATCCTTACTTTTCAAAATGCAGTAGTTATGTCATATCACACTCAAAGTACTAAAACCCATAAGGGTGAAAGAGACATGATGTCCGTCCAATGATAAAAATATGTTAATCTCCAACTGTCCAAGAAAGGGAAATCAATGCACTTTTAACACTAAGGGGGTTATTCTAACTTTGGAGGAGGTGTTAATCCGTCCCAAAAGTGACGGAAAAGTGACGGATTTACCACCAGCCGTATTACGAGTCCATTATATCCTATGGAACTCGTAATACGGCTGGTGGTATATCCGTCACTTTTGGGACGGATTAACACTCCTCCAAAGTTAGAATAACCCCCTAAATCCAGGGCCAATCCCTTGTTCCTACATGAGTAGCCTGGGAAGGATGGGAAAGGTTTGGCAGAATACTGCCCAGGCCTCTGGACTTGGGCTTGTGACACTTTACAGTGTACATAAGGCAGCCACTTGTCTGCCTGTGACTCAGTCAGAATCTGTGAATGTGAAATACCAGGTGAGTAATTTTAATGGCAACCCTTGAACTGCTCATGTAGGATAGGATAACTGTATCACCCGGTCTACAGATTTTAGCTCCTTCCTATTGGAGAACTGGCAGGTGTCCATCTTTCCTTATGTGTCAAGAGACAACTCATTTAACTGTAATCTTGTGTCACGTGTTATTAATTGGATGTGACAAAGGAATGTCTTCCATAAGGTATAGAATATTACCCAATAAATAAAAGATTCGTGCAAAACTGGAACTATGCACTCAAAAGCTGAAAAAAAACTGGGAAACTAATGTGAAAAGGTGACTAATAGATGCCTCACGTTGAGATCAAACTCAGGAAACTAACATTATGCATGTCACAATAATATGAAGATGAAGAAAGAGGAAAAGACTACAGTGTAACCTTATAGCTCTTTCGGCCAGGAGAAATGCAGTTGCAACAAATGTCTTAAACAGAAATCCAATGAACTACCGGTTACAGAAAACGCCACGTTTCTTAAGAACACAACTGCTCAAACATAACAATTGGTACCACCCCCAAAGCAGGCAGGAAAGATACTTGATAGTATTGCCCTTTTAAATGCCCCTCACTAAGGAGCCATCCCTGAAAGTAGACTGCAGATACTAAGGCCTGAAACGACATGAGAGTAAATCCTGAGCACCTCTCAAAGATCAGTAGGAAGCTTGGCCCTCCTTTAACATCTGCGGTCTATACACTTTATCATTCTATTTGTTTGTACAGACCTCCATACATAAAGGGGTTTTATGGGGCTGATCGCTTCCAATCAATATACTACCCACGACCACCAACTGAACCTCCTAACAGGAAAGGAATGTCCTAATGGCTTTTCTAAAACCTGCGTTTTTGATCTTTTTACATAAATAAGACTTCCCCTTACATTCAAGAATGTATGACAGAAAGAGGGGCATTTAAACTGCAATCTGTATTCAATGCTCTGCAGGTGAAGTACCTAATAGACTACGGACAATGAGTATATTTTGTCAAATTGGTTACCACAATCAGATTAAAGCTTTGAAACCAATGGAGAGAGACTCATAAGTAACCTGACTGCTCCATATGCAGGCTATTGCAACAGTCAAATATGGAGTGAATGTAAGGGGCACTTATAGAGGCAACACTTTTCTACACACCCAGAGTATGTGGTGGCAAAAGCTCACCACAGTGTTCGTTTGCTTTTTCAGTAATACCTCTAAATCAAATGTGAGCCCTACGGAAATAGATACTAGCTTCAGGGAAAGCTGGAGCTTGCTCAAATGGTGACTATTGGGTAGCCTCCTATTGATCAGTGTTATTTCCTACTTCAAGTAGCTCAGTCTTACAGTGAGTTTCAAAATGGTAAACCCCATCAATAGATGAACTGCCTCCAGGTAGTCTTACAGTCTCAATGAGATTATGGGGCTAGTTCTTCTAACATAACAATACTCTGAATTCCATCTGTATAGGTCTATACTCAACAGCCAAAGAACAAGAAAGAGCCCCGTGGCCATATAGCCCCATGTAGGACTTCCACCTGCCAACCATTATGTGCATTACAATGGGAAAGCTCAAGAGCAAAGGGGAAACAAATCTTCTTCAGCCACCTTTTACACCTGCCAAATTCTAATGTGAGCTTCAAGTGCAGTTCAATTCACAAACCACCCAGCTCCTATGAAAACATAGCAAATACTGCATTTTTAATGCTCTGATGAGAGGCATCATTTTCCATTACACAGGGGCAGGTGCTCCAATGTTGGTCACACTTGATAACAAGAATTGGCAAAGCCAATAGGTCTAACCTATGCAAGAGTTATAGGATTTGCTAATGTGTCTTAGCTATGTTGCTCACCAGTGAAGCTGCTGTTCTGCATGGCTAAACATTAGTGGCATATAAGGAGAGGGGCACAGAGTGTTGTAGAGTAGGATGGCGAAGAGTGGAGTACAGTGCTGTAGAGTGGAGTGGCAGAGAGTGTTGTGTATTGGAGTAGCATAGTGTAGAGTAATGTAGAGTGGTATACACTGGAGAAGCATGGAGAGAGTGGACTGGTACAGGGTGCATTGGCGTAGAGTGTTGCACAGTATAGTAGCATAGAGTGAAGTGGCATTCAGTGGCATTGAATTCAGTGGTGTACAATGCAGCATCGTACCATACAGTGGTGTAGATTAGACTGGTGCATAGTAGAGACAAGTGGCGCAGAGTGGAGGGGTGAAGAGGTAAGTGGTGTGGAATGGCACAGAGTAGAGTGGCACAGGGTAGAGTGGCACAGAGTACAGTATAGTAGCGTAGAGTGCAGTGGCATGAAGTGCAGCGGCGGAGAGCAGAGTGGCATAGAATGGTGCAGAGCTAAGTGATGCAGAGGGCAATGGTGCAGAGTCGAGCAGCTTAGAGTGAAGTGGTGTGGAGTACAGACTATAGAGGAGTGGCATAGAGTGCAGTAGCATAGAGTGGTGCAGAGTAGAGTAGCATAGAGTGGTGCAGACAAGAATGTAGGGCCATAAAGTGCAGTGGCATAGAGCACAGCAGCGTACAGTGGAGTCCACTCTACGATAGCGTGCCATAGCATAGAGTGGACTCACTGTACAGTAGAGTGGTGAAGAGTTCAGTGGTGGAGAGTGCGGTGTTGCAGAGTAGAGTGTCAGAGTGCAGTGGTGTAGAGGGGAGTAGAGAGCAATTGTAATTGCTTACAAAAAAATAAAAACAAGGCAATAAAGGACCAATGTGTCTATTTTGAGGTGGAGGTAAATATCAAAAAGTAAGGCTTGTACAGAAGGTACTATAGTTTGATTGGGCACATAAAACACAGTTGGAGACCAACTAATATTGAATTGATATTCATCTTCCATAATTAAGACTGCTATTTTCAATTGTGAGATTTTAGTTTTTGCAGGTGGAAACTCAGATTTTATTTTGAAATATGTGACTTACTCTCCAAAGACTGGGTTCAGCTGCTTAGGGATGTATCTTTCTTTGCTGTCCTTCTGCTGTTCCCCAATCTTCACCACAACATATGGATCTGCCTTGCCATTAGGATCTGCTGGAGCTAGGCTGGTTGCCTAAAAGACAACAAGACAAAATGTATGTTAAGAATCAAATATGCTGAACAATTTATCTATAGTACATTTTTGTACACATCATTGTAAAGTAGGCACTTTTTAGGTTGGTGGTCAGTGTTACTAATCTCTCATATTATATGTCTGTGCTTTTCTTCGCTCTTGAACTGAGACAAACATCAAATGGGGTACCCTTTACAGGCAGCATGTCTAAGAGAGATTGGATATATTTACTTATACGTCCAGTCGTACCCATTACATCCATCACTATAGGTATCTCATTTGTACATGCAATGGTAGGTTGGTCTATCATTGCATATCTTGATATTTCATGATCTTTTGGGCGTTTCCATGAAGATAACTCTGCATTTGTACAATTTTAGACCTGTTTATATTTTATCTGTCACTGTTATTCCTGATCGCTGAGCATCTTCTTTTAGTTTTGGAATAATGAATATTGTTTATGGCACTTGTGCAAATGTTCTCGAGGAATAACAACAATGAGATGGGGTGAATTTGTCAGATGTATGATCCATTGACGAGATAAGCATGCAAGCATTATGCTGTAGGAATTGATTTTAGCACTTAGACATTCGTTGCATTGCTGAAAATTATACTATGTCTTTTCCCCAAAAAGATTAAAGTCAGCTACTTTGTTCACTACCTGTTAATTAACAATTTATCAATTTCAAACTTCCTACCTGTCTTAGTTACAAAATACAAAGATTCATTGACAAAAATCTATTGTGTTCAGGGAAATATCATCTCTTTGTACATGGAACTGTGAAATTTGTCGCAAGTAGTGTATGTGACAGTTTTCATACAGTAGGCACAGCACAAACTGAGTTAGGTCCAGAGACTTTGAACGCTCAATGTTCTCCAGATAATATCTGAAAGCTACTGTGCTGTTACCAGGAGGAAAACTGAAGGCACATATTTATACTTTTTTAACACCGCATTTGCGTCATTTTTTAACGCAAAAGCGGCGGAAACTTGCCAAATACAATTGTATTTTGTAAGTTTGTGCCATTTTTGCATCAAAAAATTATGCAAATGCAGCGCTAAAAAAGTATAAATATGGGCCTAAATCTGACACAAAAGACGACCTGGTGCCGTACTATAACAATATTTCTGCTCACCATGCAGAATGAAGGCCATGTGTTCTGTTTCAAGAGAATTCTCTCTACAAATATTTAATGCATATATTACACTATACATATACTTAATTTACAATTGACATTGTAAATATATTTAATCTAGAATTCACAACAGACTGCAGGTTCTTCCACACAGGATGGAGCCCTACTTCAGCCTTTTCTGTCCCAGAGGCAATACAGGGGGCAGCCAAATGGCCTCTGACAAGCACTTCCAGTCCCTGTGCAGAGGATGAGGTGTGACCTGCTGTGTAGTTTTACCCAGACAGCAGCAGACGTTCTTCTTCTTCTCCTCCTAGCTCTCCTAGAGTTCCAGAATACTCTAATCAGCTAGTGTTGAGGTGTCATTTTCATTTGATTTGCTGGCAGATGATTATTGATTTCCATGAGTCCAATCAATACAGTTTTTCCCAGCAATTGGCATTCCACGTTTTTAGATCATCCTTCTTCATTTGACAGTGAACTATCTCAGAATCCGAGCCTACTCAGAGCAGAGACAAATGTCTGCGAATGCTTCCCTGATGAAAGTCTTTAATGGCCATCCTTGACATATGGCTGTATGAGTAGATAATCAACGGATGACCTACAGGAATGTATTAGTGTGGTTTGATACATTGATGTTCATAAACATGGATGATGGATGATGGATGAGTGATTAGTTCATGGAGGGATGAGTCTATGAGTGGGTGGACGGATAAACAGTTCAGAGATGGATGTGATGAAGCAGAAAATGAAGGTTTTACATTTATTAACGCATAAACGTAGTGTGAAATAATCATGTGTGACTTTAACCGAACTAATAAAGATTGTACGGGGACAAAATGTGCCCTTAGAGTAGTTTGCCAACATTTATAAGCGTGCTTTATGTAACGTGGTGTATTAGAATTGCACTAATCCGACATAATCATAAACGTGTGCTACGATTTGCTTGTTTGAAATGCGTTAGCTTAGCATTACTTTAGCGGAGGCTTTGGCCTAGTGGCCTGGTCTCACGGTTTAGATGCTCGTATTTTTCCAATGTGCTATTAAACGTGTATTTCTGCTTGAAGCTGTACTTTTCCACAGAAACTGTTCACATGCTTATCTTAAAGTTTCGTGCCAGCCTGGCCTATTTTCTCTTTACTTCAAGGTCGACTTGCAGGTGCGGACAATAGAGGCTCTGAAAGTGAGCTAATTGGTAGACAATGTTGCAACTTGCGTACCCATCTCCAAGGATAATGTATGCTTAAGTAAAAGCTTGAGAACTGTCGTTTTTGATTGGACAATTTGAAGCTAACCTATGAACCCTCCAATGGAGACCCTACTGGATTCGAACTGTTGTCTATAAAAACCAGGTGCACAAGAAGAAAGTAGCCATTACCAGCTCGATACCCGCTATTTTGCAGACTTCGTAGCTATTATGGCCCACTTCGCTGCAAGGCCATTTTGAGAGACTTTGATGCTTTCTCTAATCGAGAGAAAGAGACTTTAAATGATTCTTGCCCTAGAGACTTTAACTTTGATCCCTTTGCATGAAGTAATAGTTTTACCTTGCCGCCGTGAGGCAATTGCCCCGTTCACCCCTGCCCCTTTGCCCCGTCCCATGCTGATCGAGAAACGGTACCTGTGAGACGAAGACTTCCTTGTATGCTGATCGTAATTGGTAGATATGAAAGGAAAATTGTAAAATTGCATTGTGTTTCTTTTAGGTAACCAACTGCTGATTTTGATAAGAGCCCTAGCTAGGAGTTTTTTCTAAATTAATGTTGCTAAATTATTTTTGCATGAAGTCCCACATGCCGATGCTAATTTGAGGTTAGATGAGGATTCCATATGTCGCACGATGCAATTTGAGATCTTGTCATGCTGACTAAATGTACGCAATTAGCTCATTACAGATTATCGTATTAGTGCTTTGCATTGCCATTATCGAATGCCTTGTGATTCAAATGCTACATAGATTACACTTGTTTCGCCGTTATGGACAGCTATTAATGTTCATTTATGTTTATCATTTGGTGTTGAGACACATATATATTGTGCTAGCTTTGTTAATATAGGGAAATAAATTCACTAACTTTGCAATAAACTGGTGTGGTTATTCCTGACTGAAAGGTCAGGGTTTGCCGAAATGTATTCTGGATTAATTGTTAAGTGTTATGTTGATCAAGGTATTGCTTATGTTCGTTATTGATTATTGGTTTGATGCGACTGATCGATATAAGAGTACGGAGAGTTCCCACTTAGTCAAAAGATTCATCGGCCTAAAGAGCGTCCGAACACAGGTAAATTATTACTACGGACCGCTCTATCAGTAGATGGTAGCAGAGGACGGTTACGTCTTTTGGGACCCTGTACTCTTAAAGTACATGGTGTTGAATTAACGGTTACGCATTTTGAGACCCCACTCGAGAAGTTGAATTAGATTTTTCTTGGATAAAATCGATTGACAGAATGATGATGGTCTAGGTCCACCGCGACTTTCCCGGGATCTCGGAGCTTGCGAATGGAGAGAACGGAGGTGTGGAAACAGCTTTGGCGGTACTAGTGATGGTATGAGTGAAGTTAGGGTTTTGCGCTTGCACAGCTTATTGCCGCAGGGTGTGTGAAAAGGTTGAGAGGATTTTTTTTTCTTCTTTTAAAGGATAGCGGAGGTGCGACTCCGAGTGTAGAAGTAGAGAAGTCGTCGAACTTCATAGAAATAGCGGAGGTGCGGCTCCGAGTGTGAGAGTAGGGAAGTCGTCGAACTTCATGTGCATGTGGCGCTTTGTGCATAAAAAGGTCCACGTGGTTGTTGTTGTTGAGACGGGCCCTGCGAGGTCAAGAGACTCCGGAGTATGTTGATCCATGTTGTGGTCTGGGCGGTTTAGTAGGTTGATCGGGCGTGGTCAACGAGTCGGTACGTGTGTTAGGGAGTGAAAGAAACTTCGACTTCGGGCTTTGACAAGATTCTAAGTGCACTAGAATAGATCATTGACAAGTTGAGAGTAGGTCTGCGGGTCAGATTTGCTTGCGAACGTGGGGACCGAGAAAGACGGAATAGCGGCCGAGGCTAGTGAAAGGTCCCTAAGGTCCTGAAGCGACTGTGTTACCCTTCCTGTAGTAAACCGACAGATCTGTTTTAGTTTTTGGTAGCTCGCGATACATGCAAGAAGTTGTTACGAGAGGAGCTGAGTGAAGGAAGGCTAGCCGCGAGGCTTTGTCAGCCGCAGTGTGTGTGAGTGTGACGTCACTAGGAGCCGCGCTGGGATAGGTTGGAGAGAGAAGGGTCGCGCACGGATTGGACGCAGTCCGTGGGGCTCGATTGGAAGGGGAAAGGCAGGCGAAGAGTATTCCGGGAATTAAAGTCACCTATTGATTACAAACTTTGTGGAATAAAAGTGACCTATTGATTATAAACTTTGTGAAATAAAAGACGAGAAAATGAAATTCCTTAAAGCATTTAGGAGCGCGATGAAAGGGGTCTTACATCAAAGCGAGCGTAGGAGAGGAGACGCCGCCCGAGGGCACACCAGCTTACATTGTAATGGAGGAAAAAGGGGTAGCTCCGTGTCTTTGGCTAAAGCAATGGCACAAACTGACAGAGAAACATGGGAGCGTAGCGTTCCCGATACATGGGACATTCAATATAAGGATCCTAGAGAATCTGAGATTCACGATGTATGACATGAAGGTGCCTCCAAGGCCAGCCCAGTTTGAGGCCCTAGCAATCTGGGAATTAATGGCTAGACAGCAACAGAAGAATACGTTTGAAACAAGGATGAGGAAGGTAGAAAAGACGCTAGGTGGGATAATGCGCAGAAGGTGTGGAGGTCAGATGTATTGCAGGGGATAAAATTGTTTCCAGCAATTACTAAGGAAGAAGAGGAGACAAGTAAGAAAGCTACCTGTAAGACAGACAGGAAGTGTTCCAAGGATAGAGAGGACGAGGAAAAGTTGAGAAGAGAAGAGGAGTTAGAGGATGAGGAGTTAATAATGCAATTGCTGAACGACCGTCCACCACCTTATGCGGAGAATGGACAAGGTCCAAGTACCAGTTCTGCCCCTCTGGCACCGGTACAGAACAGTGAAACCCAGAGTTCAGGAGCGTCATCGGGGTCTAAGGACCCGAGTTTACTGTTTACCCCGCAGATACCGCAGGTTAGGAGAATATATCCAGATGTGCCCATGTTGAAACCAGCAGAACATTATCAACCGCAGATGCCAGGGTACTACAGCAGTGACAATAGTGGAGGAATGGTTCTAGAACAAACAGTAAGGGGAGTACAGAATGGTCACAATCCAACAATGATACAGGCTGAATCAACTCAGTTTATGATGCCTCAAAAGCAGATGCAGGGAGGAAACGCACATGCTCAGATGACGGGGAGTCAGATGGGCATGCCGGCAATGATGACCCATAGTATGGGAATGAACATGCCTCAGAACATGGGAAATGGACAGAACCCAGACGCGATATCACTACCCATTACTGTAGGTCCACCGGTACCTCTGTACAGTCAGCCTAACTTAGGTATGAGCGGTCAGGGATCAATACTGCAGAATGGGACAGAAAGGAGGTGCATAGAGAACACTCCAGGGATAACTCCTATAGCGGCTCAGCCAAATGGATCTGGATCCTTGATGGAGTTTAGTCCCATATGTGCTCAGTCTACACTGGTGAGGTCGAGTCCCCCACTGATAATACCTCTAACATCGAATACTGAAAAGTTGCCGCAACCATCAATGGCAGTCGATGTGAATGCTACACTGATGGGGGTAAATGCGCAACAGCTGACACAGTGGTTCAACAGTTTAAATTCCACACAAAGTTCAGCCAGTGGGAAAGGAGAAGACTATATGAATAGGGTCAGGTTGAATATGGAAGCACAAGAATTGGTGGAAGGGACTATGGGTGTAAATAGGTTAGAGTCCTACACGGAAGAAGAGCTGAGGTATCTATGTCCCAGGATTACGAAGGAAGTGAACAAGGTACATAAGAGCTTGCAGGAAGCAGCTGACAGAAACGGGGTTGACATAGACAAGATGAAACACTTGAGCAGGAGCTACAGGTTGGATTTTGGGACCACAGATTTTGAACACATGAGGTCAGCAGGCATGAAGACACACCTTAGAGAATTGCTACAGAGTGCACAAGTGTGGAGGTGCTTGGACAAGTGGGAAAGCAGATGGGTAAAGAGGAAGGAAAAGAGGAGGGACAGTGCTACAGAGCATAATGAGAAAAGACCACAAAGCAGCGAGACAGTAACCATGTTACCAATGAGGGAGACAGCAGGGGGAAAATTAATACATGTACCATGGCACAGAAGCGACATTCAGTCATTTACGGATGATTTTCCCAAACTGAGAGAGAAGCCAATTGAATGGTATCAACAGACTGATAGGTTTGTGAAGCTTGCAAAATGTCTCTGGGAAGACCTGAACACTCTCTTTGAGATCGTGGTTCCGGCAGATTTGTGGGAGGATTGCAAAAGAGCTGTAGGTTGGCCGACAAGTGAACCAGAGAGAGACAGGGAGACGGGTGCACCATCACCTATGGTGATGAGCTTGTACTATAAGGTGATTGAGCATTTGAAGACGAAGGTTGCCGCGAAGAATGTGGATTGGCAGAAGATTGATCGAACTGCCCAAGAGGCTAAAGAATCGATTCATAGAGAGGTTGTTGAAGGCGTTCAAGAATTACAGTGGCACGGAAACAATCGAGGCGAAGGATATGCTTCATTTTGTGTTCAGATTTGTGGAAGGGTTGAGACCAGAGATAAGTCAGATGATAAAGTTGCATTTGATTTGCTGGCAGTCGAAACCGATTGATGAGGTCTTGAATTATGCGAAATACTGTAGCGACGAGATTGAGGTGAAACAGAAAAGGCTGAAAGAGAAGGTGATGATGATGCAACTTAAAGCAGCTCAGACAGGTCTGCAAGGTTTGCAAGGGATGCAAGGGTTCCAACAGCAGGTGCCGCAACCGCAGCCGCAGTTGCAGGGAAACATGTCGTTTCAGCCACAGGCCAGAGGCAGAGGCAGAGGCAGAGGAGGTTTTGTGAATAACGGTCCGGATTTAAACACTGTTGTGACGGGTGTGCAGGCAATGAAGAAGGTGATGCCGTGTCACGTGTGCGGAATTGTCGGTCATTGGAAACGCGAGTGCCCGATGGTGGTGCAGGAAGGTGCAGGTGCAGGTGTAGGTGTTGGTCAGCAAAACAATGATGTCAATGCATTTCAGACAATGAGGGGACCGAAAATGAGAGGTCCAAACCCAAATTTTCAGACCGTAAATCAATTGCAGGGATTGCAACCCGTAAATCAATTGCAGGGATTGCAACCTATGCAGCCGCAGCAAATGCAGATGCCTCGTATGCAGATGACGCAAATGCAGCCGATGCAACAGCAGTTACCCATGGTACCTAATCAGCAAATGCAAATACCTTTGGCACCAATGAGTCAGCAGCAAGTGATGGTTCCTCCACAGGTCTCGGGTCAGGTAATGAGTACAAATGGCACCGTACAACAGTTCCCATTACACAGTGAGAGTGGAATAAACAATGTATGGGAGAGTGAGAGCTCAGAAGAGGAAGGAGATTGTGTGCTTGCAGCATCCTTAGAAGTTGATCAAAAGGGTCCGTACGTAGAGGGAAGAGTAATGGGTCATCGTGTTTCATTCTTGGTTGACACGGGAGCCACACGTTCAACTGTTAAGAGCAGTGAAGTACCAAATTTGCCACTCTCAGGGAGGACAGTTCAAGTGGTGGGAGTAGCAAACAGGCACCTGACGAACCCAATAACAGATCCGGTACCAGTCAGCATCGGTAACTATCAAGGGGTGCATCAGTTTGTGATATGTGACTCAAGCCCGATAGCACTGTTAGGGAGAGACCTATTGTGCAAATTGGGTTGTTCGATCATGTGTTCGAACGAAGGAATAACGATACAGACGAGCAGTGATGGGGAAGAAGAGGATAGTGTAGAGGGGGATGAAATGGAAACGGTAGATGAAGAGTATCCTCTGATTTGTCTTTTCCCGATGATAACTGAAGAAGATATTCCAGCTGAATTACGGGAAACAGTCGGAAAGGAGGTGTGGGACATGACAGGGAAAGAGGTGGGATTGATGAAAGGAGTGGAACCAGTGAAAGTGACTGTAAAGCCCAATGCAATCTTTCCCCAGACCCCACAATACCACATGGCACAAGATACCCTCATGAAAGTTGCTCAACTTATTGACGAATTTGTAAAACAAGGAGTACTGAAAGAAGTGTTAAGTAGTCCATGTAATTCACCAATAATGGGACTAATAAAGCCGAGTGGAAAGGTCCGACTTGTGCAAGACTTGAGGAAAATAAATGACATCATAGTCAAATGCTGCCCAGTAGTACCGAATCCAGCTGTGATAATGTTTCAAATCCCTTGCGATGCCGAATTGTTCTCGGTCATCGATTTGTCACAAGCATTCTTTTCTGTGCCTCTTCATGAGGACAGTCAATTTCTCTTTTGTTTCAAATTCCTAGACAGAGTGTACAGTTGGTGTCGAATTCCTCAAGGGTTTTCTGAGTCACCGTCAATATTCAATCAGATTCTAAAGAAAGACTTGGAAGAGTTAGAATTGCCATTCGAGTCAACCCTAGTACAGTACATTGATGACCTACTGGTTGCATCAAAGACAGAAAGCGACTGCACGGCCAATACCATTGCTCTGTTGAACCATTTGGGAAGGAATGGACACAAGGTGTCTCCTTCCAAATTGCAGTTCTGTCAGAAGAAAGTGAAATACTTGGGTCACCAGATAGAGAAGGGGTCACGGAGAATAATGAAGGAGAGAATAACGAGTGTACTTCAAATGAGTCCGCCCAAGACGAGAAAGGAAGTGAGGAAATTTTTGGGAATGGTGGGCTACTGTCGCCAGTGGATTCCCAACTTCTCGACTCTGGCAAAGCCTTTACTGAAACTGACCCAGAAGGATGCCTTGGATCAAATCGAGCTGAAAGGAGATGAGATGGATGCTTTTGTTGAATTGAAAGAATGCATGTGTAGGGCTCCAGCTTTAGGTATGCCTGATTACACAAAGCCTTTCACATTGTTTTGCCATGAACGTGATGCATGTTCTTTGTCTGTCTTGACTCAAGCCCATGGTGGCGTAAACAGACCAGTAGCGTATTTTTCAGCTACTTTGGATCCGGTCGCAGCAGCACTCCCAGGGTGTTTGCGCGCCGTAGCAGCAGTTGGTATCAGCCTCACTCAGAGTGAAGGAATAGTGATGGGACACCCGGTAACAGACATGGTCCCTCACTCAGTTGAGATACTTTTGACCCGCTCCCGAACGCAACACATGACTGGAGCAAGACTCACAAGGTATGAAACGATTATTCTGGGCTCACCGAATGTGCAGCTGAAAAGGTGCACTACGTTGAATCCAGCAACCTTGCTTCCTGGAGAAAATGCTGAAATTGAGAACGCTGAAGACGTCGAGCATGACTGCCTTCAGGTGACTGAATTTTGCACAAAACACCGACCGGACATTAAAGATACTAAGCTTGATGAAAATGACCAAATTCTTTTTGTTGATGGTTCATGTCTAAGAGACGGGATGGGGATTTTGAAAGCAGGATACGCTGTATGCACTGTAACAGGGGTCTTGGAAGCGGGATGGCTTCAAGGAGTCTATTCTGCACAAGTAGCAGAACTTGTAGCCCTTACCAGAGCATGTCAACTGTCTGCATTGATGAAAGTCACCATTTACACTGATAGTCAATATGGGTTTGGGATTGTGCATGACTTTGGACAACTATGGTCACAGAGAGGTTTCCTGACTTCTTCAGGATCCCCAGTGAAGAACGGGGAGAGGATAAGGGAATTGTTACACGCCATTCAAGTGCCAGCCGAAGTTGCAGTGGTAAAGTGTAGTGCTCACACGAAAGGAGAGGACTATGTTTCTCTGGGAAATGCATATGCGGATCAGGTCGCAAGATTTTGTGCCCTGAACTGTATATTACTCAGAGATGAATGGAATTCAATAAGTGAGCCAGAACTCGAACCAGCTGAAGCATTTGCCTTGAAGGTCGTAGATACAATAGATGAATTAAAAGCATTACAAAATAATGTCAGGGAGGATGAAAGAGATTCCTGGATTAAATCACAATGTATAAAGAGACAAGACGAGTTATGGGTTTCACATGAGGGAAAATTTGTTTTGCCAAATAGTCTCTTATCACAGCTTGCGCGGTTCTATCATGGGCAAGCTCACCTAGGGAGAGATGCCATGATAAGATTGTTCAAAATTGATTGGTTTAACCCCAGATTTCGTCAAGCTGCAGAAGCAGTTTGCCATCGATGTGTCACTTGCCAGCAGATGAACCCAGGAAAGGGAACAGTTGTGAACGCGAGTCACATTGGTAGGGCAAGCGGGCCTTTTAGTCGAATGCAGATGGACTTCATTGAGATGCCTGTACATGGAGGTCTGAAGTATGTGTTGGTGATTGTGTGCATTTTTAGTCACTGGATTGAGGCGTACCCCACACGTAGAAATGACAGCCTTACAGTTGCAAAGCTACTGTTGAGAGAGTTGATACCACGTTTCGGATTCCCGATCTCTTTAGAATCAGATAGGGGAAGTCACTTCAATAACGAGGTGATAAAGTTACTTTGCGAAGCGCTGAACATTGAGCAGAAACTGCATTGTAGCTATCGCCCTGAAGCATCAGGACTGGTGGAGCAGATGAATGGTACACTAAAATCAAGAATGGCGAAAATATGTGCATTGACAAATTTGAAATGGCCTGACGCATTGCCCTTGGTGCTAATGTCAATGAGAAACACCCCTGATAGAAAGACTGGATTGTCTCCGCACGAAATTCTCATGGGCAGGGCTATGAGACTTCCTGCAGTTCCCGCAAACGCGCTTTTGAATATTACAGATGATATGGTGTTAGACTACTGCAAAGGACTGGCTGACGTGGTTCGCTCTTTCTCTCACCAGGTGGAAGCGACCACCTTGCCACCGATCCAAGGTCCAGGACACGCACTGAAAGCAGGTGACTGGGTCGTGGTGAAGAAGCACGTGAGGAAGTCGTGCCTGGAACCCCGTTGGAAAGGCCCTTTCCAAGTGATCCTGACGACAACTACCGCTGTGAAGTGTGCGGGGGTTCCCAACTGGATTCACGCCAGTCACACAAAGAAGGTGTTGTGTCCCACAGATGAGGAAGTTGAAGCGCTGAAACTGCCAGTGCCTGATAAAACAGTGCTGAGTGCTGAGACAGAGCAAAACCGAACTGAAAGCGAACAGGCAGAAGCAGGAGAGAAAGAGATATTATTGGAGGGCGAAGAGTCCGACTCACTTGGGGAAGACCAAGGAGAAAGTTCAGACAGCGACGAAGAAGCTACAGGTGACAAAGAACCTGAAGCAGCTGAGGGTAGCAAAAAGCCTGAAGCAGCTGAAGGTGACAAAGAACCTGAAGCAGCTGAAAGTGATACAGAGCCTGGCGAAAGTAACGGTGACGAAGGGCTCGAAAAAGGTGAAAAAGCAGGAGAGCCTGATCAGAGGAGGGCTTTCCCAGAAACAGACGATACAGAAAAAGAAAAAGAGAACGTGATCGATTCCCCTGAAGGAGGGGACAAGGCAGAGCAGAACGAAAAAGTTCAAACCTCTACAGAAAAGGTCGCAGGTCCATCAAATGGACATGGTGCAAAGAGGAGACTAAGTATATCACCAGTAAAACAAAGGACTGGAGAAGGTTTGAACGACGGAGAAAGGCCAAAAGTAAAAGAGAAAAGAAAAGAAGTGTCTGTTGTGGTACCAACCTCGAGTGAAGAAAAAGACTTGACAAAAGAGGAAAGTACCAGCGAGGCAGAATCGAAAAGAGAAGCAAAATTGAAAAGGAAAAGGATACCGAACAGAAGGTATTCCGGTCCAGAATGGGCATATGCAGTCAATGACGATTGGACTGACGAGTTTGTATCTCTAAGCATCGAGAACGAAGAAGAGGAAGAGATACCAATAGAAAAGAAAAGTTTTATGGACAGTGTTGATTGAAGGGGTGATAAATGATATTGCTTGCTACAATCTAACGTGAAATAGACAACCAGCTGAGACATTGCTAAACCGGATGAGACATTTGCTAAACCGATAAAGACTGAGTTATTGCCGAATTGAGACAAATGCTGCTAACCGATAAGTGACTGGCCTCTTGAAGAAGACGGTGTGAACATTGCGCTCGCTCAGCTTTGTAACTGAATTGCTAAATAAGTTTCATTTATAAGTGCTTCTAGCTCTCTGATTCTATACAGATCATGACGCAAAACAATAGAAAGAAATATTGTAAATATGTGTGTATAGGCTTGGTAATTACATGTGTACTAATAGTAATGGCAATTATGCTTGGAATACGTGGTAAAACTGAGAATGAGAGAATTGAGGCTTCTACTTTTGCTCCTGTTACTGTCACTGAACTAACCGCATTGAAAAGGCTAGCACTGGATGAGAGACTCTTGCATGATAGGAAAGAGCTTTCGTATAATGTTTTCTATCGCTTACTAACAGAATATGTTGAGACAATGGATGCGAAAGATTGTTAGGTGTGTACCCAGATACCGACATCAGTGAAGGAAGGGGTGACATATCACCACATGCCTCTTACATACGGGATTACATGTAGTATAGTAATGTCTAGGTTTTATGGTCAAACTAACATACAGTATTTTTACTCAAATTATGATGTTACCTTTGCTTATGTTCCTATAATAGCGCAGCTAAGCCAGATTGCTAAAGATTGGGATGCTAAAATTATGAGGGAATTTTTCGAGCCAATGCAACCTTTTGAAACGGCTCACGCTCATAGGGAAAATCTTACCTGCTCGCTCTCTGCAGTAGAAATAAGCTTTTTAGATCGCACAGATGATAGAAGGGCTCAAATGAAGGCGAAATTAGAAAAGGAGTTACATAAGAGGACTTCAGTAGATAATTATGATTTTGCTGCAATAAAGACACAAGGGAAAATTGCTTTAGATGCTTGGCATGTAGGGAAGTTTTGTATATATCGAGGTGAATCTTATTATGACAACATTTTTGTAGGAGCGAGTGAGTGTAAACACACGTTTATCTTTAAGGCCAAATGGACATTCATGATGGACGGACTTGACCCTGTCATTCCAGGTGTATATTACATTTGTGGGTATAATGCCTATTATCGTCTTCCAAAGGGATGGTGGGGAAGATGTTATTTGGGTATAGTGTTCCCAAAGGTTTATCAGCTGGATGACCTATCGATGATTCAAAAGACATCTGGATCCCATCGTATCCAGAAAAGAGAGACCGCAGCTGCTGTGGTAGGTGATATATTTGGAGCCATGATTCCTTCATTGGGAGTTGTGCTGAATTCCATCAAAATAAGAAAGTTGTCTACTATAGTGGATAACATGCTGACAAAGTTTTCAGGTGCTATAATCCTGATAGATGCTGAACTTGCAGCGGAAAGAGCTATGACTCTTCAAAATAGGCTTGCTTTAGACATTCTTTTAGCAAAGGATGGCGGTGTTTGCAAAATGCTTGGTGCACGACACTGTTCTACCTATATACCTGACAATAGTGTGAAAATTAAAACTATGCTTGCTAATCTAACAAAAGAAAGTGCAGATTTGAAGGAACTGAAAGAACCAGGAGTGTGGGAGAAGGTTGGAAAGGGACTTGCTTCAGTGGGACATTGGATTGGGGGAATTTGGCATGGAATATTGCTAAAAATAATAGAGGGAATTTTAATAGTGATAATTTGTGTATTTGGAATTTGGGGAATAAAAAGGGGAATAATAATGATTATGGAAAGAATAAAAAGAAGAAAGGAGGAGAAAATTATGAAAAGAATGGCAGAAGAATACAAAGCGCAAACTAGGGGAACTAAAAGGAAAAGAGAACTGACAGAATTTTAATGGAATAAAATTTGTGGGCTTAATTTGTGTGATGACAAGTAGTCATCAGAGGAGGGATTGATGAAGCAGAAAATGAAGGTTTTACATTTATTAACGCATAAACGTAGTGTGAAATAATCATGTGTGACTTTAACCGAACTAATAAAGATTGTACGGGGACAAAATGTGCCCTTAGAGAAGTTTGCCAACATTTATAAGCGTGCTTTATGTAACGTGGTGTATTAGAATTGCACTAATCCGACATAATCATAAACGTGTGCTACGATTTGCTTGTTTGAAATGCGTTAGCTTAGCATTACTTTAGCGGAGGCTTTGGCCTAGTGGCCTGGTCTCACGGTTTAGATGCTCGTATTTTTCCAATGTGCTATTAAACGTGTATTTCTGCTTGAAGCTGTACTTTTCCACAGAAACTGTTCACATGCTTATCTTAAAGTTTCGTGCCAGCCTGGCATATTTTCTCTTTACTTCAAGGTCGACTTGCAGGTGCGGACAATGGAGGCTCTGAAAGTGAGCTAATTGGTAGACAATGTTGCAACTTGCGTACCCATCTCCAAGGATAATGTATGCTTAAGTAAAAGCTTGAGAACTGTCGTTTTTGATTGGACAATTTGAAGCTAACCTATGAACCCTCCAATGGAGACCCTACTGGATTCGAACTGTTGTCTATAAAAAACAGGTGCACGAGAAGAAAGTAGCCATTACCAGCTCGATACCCGCCATTTTGCAGACTTCGTAGCTATTATGGCCCACTTCGCTGCGACGCCATTTTGAGAGACTTTGATGCTTTCTCTAATCGAGAGAAAGAGACTTTAAATGATTCTTGCCCTAGAGACTTTAACTTTGATCCCTTTGCATGAAGTAATAGTTTTACCTTGCCGCCGTGAGGCAATTGCCCCGTTCACCCCTGCCCCTTTGCCCCGTCCCATGCTGATCGAGAAACGGTACCTGTGAGACGAAGACTTCCTTGTATGCTGATCGTAATTGGTAAATATGAAAGGAAAATTGTAAAATTGCATTGTGTTTCTTTTAGGTAACCAACTGCTGATTTTGATAAGAGCCCTAGCTAGGAGTTTTTTCTAAATTAATGTTGCTAAATTATTTTTGCATGAAGTCCCACATGCCGATGCTAATTTGAGGTTAGATGAGGATTCCATATGTCGCACGATGCAATTTGAGATCTTGTCATGCTGACTAAATGTACGCAATTAGCTCATTACAGATTATCGTATTAGTGCTTTGCATTGCCATTATCGAATGCCTTGTGATTCAAATGCTACATAGATTACACTTGTTTCGCCGTTATGGACAGCTATTAATGTTCATTTATGTTTATCATTTGGTGTTGAGACACATATATATTGTGCTAGCTTTGTTAATATAGGGAAATAAATTCACTAACTTTGCAATAAACTGGTGTGGTTATTCCTGACTGAAAGGTCAGGGTTTGCCGAAATGTATTCTGGATTAATTGTTAAGTGTTATGTTGATCAAGGTATTGCTTATGTTCGTTATTGATTATTGGTTTGATGCGACTGATCGATATAAGAGTACGGAGAGTTCCCACTTAGTCAAAAGATTCATCGGCCTAAAGAGCATCCGAACACAGGTAAATTATTACTACGGACCGCTCTATCAGATGCATAGATGTGGATCAATAGTCATTTCAAGCATTCACTCATCAATTTAGTCATGTACCTATCCAATCACTCACCCACTTAAATAGCTAAAGACTCATCATTCCTCTAGCTTTCCTCTGTTCATTTCCTTCAGCCATTTACCCACCAATGCTCTCATTTACCCATCCTTTCATTCTTTCATCTGTGCACTCACCTATCCAGGCACTCTCATCCTTTAATCCGTGCAATCTGCCACTCACCAGTTTTATCACTAACATGTATCCTTTCGTGGAAACATTGCCTCATTCTAACATTCACCTTCTAACCCACTCAACACACACCCACAAACTTATTAGTTAATGAACAAGCACTTTCACTTAGTTGGGCCAATGAGCTATATCAGTGATGGTTCTCCCGGCCCTGTTTCTTAATCTGTGAGATACATTACCTTGCCTAGAGAAAGCAGTTTGTTCCATCACAGTGTTGTGCTGGCACAGGCAAACACCTATGCCCAGCAACTGAACTGGAAGAATTCTATGAGTTATTGGAATTGTTTGGCAGGACCCAAGTTCAAGGTTTTACCTGTTTTGACCATCTGATGTGCTATGAATATTTGCAGCACAGGTCATATAAGAATGAACAGGCTGCTAGAAAGTTGCCTGAGAAAACAGACGAGCTACACTGAATCTGCTGCTTTCCAAGAAGTGCCATTCTATGGTTGAGATAGCATGAGGATTTTGAGTCACGACATTGAAGATGGGTCAGAATATGCACACTATACTGCATCCTGCATTTCAACATAGGCTCAGATGAAAATAAAAACTGTGTAGGAATTTCCAGTCATTCACCAGTAATGTTGGACACCCTCACCTGCTGATGTCACCAGGCACCAAGGCTGAGGTGGTGATTTCAACCTACATTGGCCAAGCATTTAAAGGTGCCTCATACCAATGTTATTTTTCCTCAGTACAGTTGTCTACAGATTGCCAATATTTCCAGTGTAGCTGATGTATGGATTTGCATGAAGGCCATGTTTGATGTCCCTATAGTCTATTTGAGAGCAACATCCTTGCTGGTGACTCTATGTGATTCCGCTAGGATCTCCTTCCTTTGGAACCAGCCCTGAATTCCTGCAGTGTGTTTCTCATCCTTTTCCATGTCCCTCTACAGTTATCCCTACATACCTCTCCCCGCTTTTCCTGCTCTCCTTCCCCTTATATGAAACTCCACATGCTTTTCACTTTAGATGGCCATAGCATTGGAGCAAAAGTGACCAGAAAGGGTGATGGAGGATCTCACAGAAGAGATTTGATTAGTGCATTGAAGAGTTTATAAATAGTACGGTGATCCTGTGTCCAGGTTTTAGAATCAACGAGACCAGCTAACAGGGGCACAAAAGTGAGAAGCTTTATGCATAGATTAATAGTTAGCATGGCTGGTAGACCTCTAGGTGTACACGCAAACACGGGACCAACAAGTGGCTGCTTTTAGTGTTATTGACAAATTAATACATGTACAAATTTATTACATATACGTACATACCAATATATTACATGTTTGGGGGTACTGTTAATGGAATGTTATAAACAAGCAGCATCTAGGCTGACCTTGCACCTTCGATACAGATGTAAAAAAGCTGCACCTGGGCTTACCTTGTGCTTTTGACACAGATGTAAAAAAAACTGCATATGGGCTACCTTGAACCTTCATCAAAGGCCACTTACCTTAACCACATACAATCGTACAAGAACTTTGATGGGCCTGTTTCTGGGGACTCCTTGCATGATCTTGAAATCATTGTTCTCATCATCAGCAGGGTAGATATAAAATGAACCCTGAAAGACAGAGAGACACGGATTATATGCAGATTGAGTGTTCACAGTGAAAACCGTTGGTTTCCTTCGAAACAGAGGACACATTTGGTAAATTGTCAAAGCAGCGTAACAAGCTTTTGTACCTGCTTTTGTACTTTCATCTCATTTTCGATAAAAGAAATGCTGCCAGTTCTTTTGTGGCTCCTCCTGTAAAGCGCGCGCTATAGCATAGGGCAGTGCTACCTGCAAACTTTGCCTGTGCAAATTTTGAATATTTTTGAAGCATGTGCACCAGCAACAAACATTGTGGGTGTGCTGAAAGTGCCACAACAGGAGCGTGGTGAACACTTATCATCCTTAGCCTGATCAGTGCTCTTTAAGTGGGAAAGAGCATTTCTAAAATCTGCAAAACAATGTAATTTATTTGACATGTAAACAATACTCTTCACGAAGAATGCAGTTTACACTAAACTACACAAGTGCAAAGAAAAGTAACAAGAACGTATTTAGCAAGCTCTTACAGAACACTTCATATCGCGTCTGACCCGACACCACCAACTCTACGGCCCTGACCCAGCAGGAAGCACACACCAGGCAGGGGGTTCAAATCCATTTTACCATTACCAAGGAGTTTTCAGCAAAAAATGAATTTGTTCTAGCTGTGTTCCTCCAAATAGGGGGCAAGATACTTAGTGAGATACACACTCGCCTTTGACATCTTTTGTGACCTGCAAGTCACACGTTTGAAACACCTCAATGCCAAGTAAATCTTCTATCCTTGTGAAGTTTAGTCAATTGGGTAACTATAAACTGGGCAATAGTAACACTGGTTATTTACAGCACATTGAAAAGGTTAAAAAATGTGATATGAAGCTCTATGGGCCACATGCACAAAGATCCGGTTTTACGACTCGGCGACCATGAGTCTTAGCGACTCGCAATTTGCGACTCTCAAAACCGGATGTACAACAGTGTCAATGACACTGTCTGTGATTCACAATGGGGTCACAAATGACCTACATCATGAATATTCATGAGGTAGGTAGCACTTTGCGACCGCATTGGGAATGGCCGCCCTCACAGGGAAGGTGGCCTGCTGGAGACAGCAGACCACCATGTCTGTGACTGCTTTTAAATAAAGCAGTTTTTTTTTGGGAAATGCAGCCTGTTTTCCTTAAAGGAAAACGAGATGCATTTTTTAAAAAAATGAAAAGTTTTCTTTTCATTTTTTTCAGAGCAGGCAGTAGTCTGTGGGACCACTGCCTGCTCTGAAAAAATATTTTTGCTGCCATTCACAAAGGGGAAGGGGTACCAGGGGGACCCCTTCCCATTTGCGAATGGGTTAGCACCAGTTTGAAACTGGTGCTAACTGTGATTGTTTTGTGACCACATTCACGGTCACAAAACAATGCTACATGGTGCTGCGACTCACAATTAGGAAGGGAATCCCCTTCCTAATTGCGATTCACAAACCTATTTTGCGATTCCGGATATAGATTACCGAATCGCAAAATAGGGTCTGTACATACCAAAAAAAAAAATCCTGGCGCAAACGGTCCGATTCTGCGAATCAGACTGTTTGCGACAGGAAAAATGGTATATACATGTGCCTCTTAATAACATACATGCCCTCTTATTTAATGATTTTAGGCCTGGGAGTAATTTTAGGTACAACAGAATAATCGGAGTAATTTAAGAAATTCCATGTTACTCTTTGACACAGAATTACTGATAATTACGTGATGAGGATCTCTCGCATATTTATGAGTAATTGTGGGTGAAAATAATCACAGAAACAACTAATAGCAAGCTTGAGCAGCTGCTTGTGCTCCTCTTTGTGTTCTTTGAAACTTAGTGGTATTTTTCCTAGCACAAAATGCATCCTCATGTCCATTTTGTGCTATATGAATAGCACTAAATGCCGGGAAAACGTTGGGAGGGAAACCTTACTGCAAGAGTACATTTAGCAAGGGGCTGCTCGTACTACTTTTCGTGTTCAGTCGCATTTGTTAGTGCAAAATACATCATCGGGTCCATTTCGAACGTGAAGAGGCATTTTGGCATTAGGGAAATGGCGCTAATTGCTGAATTGCTCTTCTCACGTAATATTGCAGAAGGTCGCTCAATTTTGCAGTCATCCTGCATGATTGCTTACAGCTAATTACAAGAGTTATGGCCACACTATAAAAAATATTTCTCGGGCCTTTTTGAAGTCACTCAACATGAGACCTCAAAAATGAATGTTAAACTGTGGTCAGACCAGTGCTTAAATTGAGCCAGTGGTTGCCGGTAGGGGGCACCGTCACAATTTTTTTACATCAGGAAACTACACAGGCAAAAGACACTTATGGGAAAGAAGGAAGAAGAGAAAGACGAAAACGTGTCACAAAGGGAGAAAGCAGAAAACTGCAAGAATTACCTGAAGGGGCAGGGGGTTACAGTAAATGGATTAAAGAGGCCGAGATGGCTTTAAGATTAGGCTGCCTCAATATTCTGTGCTCAAACATTTAAAGGCAACAGCCGTGTGTTTCAGAGGAGAGCTTTGGGCAACAGCAAGTTTTTATTTACAAATTAAGCAGTGGGTCAGATCTTCCAAAAGTTGGTGTGACTAGCATTTTGTGCTCCTTTTTCACCAACGTTAAGTGGATAACAGGATGATTAAGAGAAAGGAAATATGATAATGTGGGCAAAGCGCGTACAGAGTTGTATTTGTGTTTGTATGAATGACGTACCACAGTATTTCAGTTAAATAGCACAGGAAATCATAGGTGATGATACAGAACAACTCAATGGTTCTGTTTGTTTATCTTAGAAGAATGTGCAGCTGCCTAGTCAACAATGA
Organism: Pleurodeles waltl; assembly: GCF_031143425.1. NCBI lineage: Eukaryota > Metazoa > Chordata > Amphibia > Caudata > Salamandridae > Pleurodeles > Pleurodeles waltl. The sequence goes on from NC_090446.1 coordinate 393,673,989, forward strand.
GATTTTAATCTGTGATGGTTATGTTTCCAACAGATTTCTTAATCTGGAACATTAAAACAGTAGAGTTACTAACAACGATGGGCCATATGTAAAAAGTTTAGGAACAGTGATTACCTTATTGCAATTTCCTGCAAATCAAAGTTAGGAAATTACTCCTCCTAATGCATGAAACTTATTGAGTTTCATTTCGTGATTTCTAATGTGGTCGCAAATAGACTAAGCTCTTGATTATTAATGAGGTAGGACACAGTATACAAACCATTAGGAATTGCAGCCATCACTGGGATAGTGGTCTGCTGGGGCCAGCAGACCACCATGTCTGTGATTGCTTACAATAAAGCAATATTTTTTCAAAATGCAGCCCATTTTCCTTAACAAAAAACGGTATGCATTTCAAAATATAAAATGAAACGTTTTTAGGAGTAGCAAGTGCTTCCTTGGACCACAGCCTGCTCTTAAAAAATGTTTGTTTCAACATTCAAAAAAGGGGAAGGGGTCCCATGGGGACCCCTTCCCATTTGCAAATTATACCACTACCTTTAATTCAGTCTCAAAACATTCATACATAGCACTGCAATTTGATATTTAGAAGGGCTGCCCTAAACATGCCCCTTACAAATAGCCAATCACTAAGCACAAATTGTGATTTAGTAGCAAGTTACTGAATCACAATTTGTGTTTTGTACAGATGAAAAAGCATATTTGCAGTCAGAACTGGCCCTATTCCGTGAATCAGCCGTTTCGGACCACTGAAAGGCTTTTGCATACATGGGCATTAATCCGCTATTCAGGTTTATCAGCTGAAAAATTCACTGTAAGTGTAAAGGCACTCAATGCAAACATCTGTGTGTTCAATAGGTCTCAGGTTCCTATATTCATAAATAGCTCAGGTGGTTGATGTGTCTGTTTCACTGCACTTTGTGCAGCAGCTTCAATCCTAGGGGGTTTACGCCATTTTTGCAAGAATCCAGAAATAACCAGGTACAAATTATGATAAGGGAGGTCAGTGTGTATTACAGCAACTGACAACAAAGACTTGTATGTTAAGTACAAAGCATACATTTTAATCACCGTAGGATTATCTCAAACTTTAAAAGAACAAAGAGCACCATTAAGTATAGTGATTAACTATTTGTTTTAATTAGGCACCAATCAAGTGTGATTTTTTTATACATGGCTATTATTAGGCCCATTATACAAGTAGATATTAAAAAAATACCTATAGTGAACATTCAGCTAACGCTATCTTTCTTGAAATCCTTTGTAAGAAATTTGGTTAATGGTTGAGTGGGTGAGAAACCCTACTCAAGCAGCAACCACAATCCTCTGTTAGGGTGAAGTCACAAGCAACACTAAATTAACGCGTGTTCATCCCTCTGGTAGTGTGGCACAGAGCGGTTAGGCTTAACCTACAGGCAATGTGAAAAATATTTATGCAGCACTTCAAACAGTTGTTAAAGATTTTAACAGGAATTAATGCCTTAAAATGATAACTTGTATGAGTGAAAAGTAGGCCTAAATAAACGCTGCATATTAAACGCACATTTTCTTTTTTAAAGCCTGCACAACATGCATTTGACAGAAAATGCTAATGTTGACAAATTCCTAAATGCAATAGCTCAGCTGAAATTGCTTTTTTTAACCTCCGTCATGGCGGTTTTCATAACTATTCATGGCGTTAGCTTCCTATTCTAACAAAGAAGTAATATTCTTTTTTTTGTTTAATCACGTTACCTGCTATGCAATTCCCACTTTGCTTAAATAATTTTAAAATTTGCTTCTTTATGAATAGGCTTCTAGTCTAAATACGTGTCAGAGTGGAAATGATGAGATGTATTTACGCATAAAACGTACCTGAATGTTCTCTCTTTCAGAAACTCAATGTGGAGGAGAACTTCAGCCGATGTTCGAAAGTTGATAAAAAGTTTAGTTAATGTATCATGTGTTTAGAATGGTCTTTGTTAGAACTTACCATCTCAACATAAACTGTGTTTGTTTCATGGAACCTTTGCGCTCTGATTGGATGGAAGAATAATTTTATTTGTGTAATTGTTAAAACTTCTGTAACATTGTATTCCAATTTGAACTTGACTTGATAGTACAGAGATTTATGAAATAATAATTAATACCTTTTAAAATAACCCAAACTCTCATTATTGACTCCAGAATCTAAAGGTAATTTAAAGTAAAAATAATTGACTGTTTTGTATGTGCAGCGTCTTCCCTTCTTACTTATCTTCAAGATCTCTTGCTATGTGGCCCAAGGGTGAGGAGATTATTAGTTGAAAATTTATACTGCGCTCCAAGAGCAATAAAAGTGAAACACAACACAAGAAAAATCTCACATCAATTTAGAAAAATCGAATAAATAATTTAAAACCAAAAGGGCAAAAGTCCAGTCAGTACAACCACAGACATGCAAATAAAGATTTAAGTGAAAAAGCACAAAGCGCCAACTGGGATTATCTAGTAGTGCCTGACCAGGACAAAGTCACAAATTCAGGAAAAATGGGATAGAGTGCTGGCTGGCTACAGAGACTCAGTTAGAGCCACTGAACAAAAGTACCTTCAATCCTGGTTCTGGAGCGATGCAGAGTCCTGCATCAAGGATGCATTGTGCACTAGCAATTCCTAGGAGCAACAAAGTTGCGATGCAAGGTCCAGCGCCATCATCGGGGAGGCCATCAATGGGGGCTTGTGATGCGAAGTCCTGCATCGGGGTGCGTCAAACACTGAATGGTTCTGAAGAAGCTGTGAGGCTTGCAATGTGGAGTCCTGTATCTTCATCGAGGATTCAGTTAACAAGGGACTTGCGATGCAAAAGCCTGAGTCAAGGATGCATCATGCAGAGGGGGTTCCTGAAGGGCTGTGGGTAGCAATGTGAAGTTCTGAGCCAGGATAGGTCATGCTCGCTACAGTTCCGATGCAGTTTGTTGAGGCGATGAGTCGTGCAGCAGTTCTGATGCGTCTGTTTTTCTGGTACCTCAGGTGGGCTGGCAGAGCACCTTCAGGCCCACTTCAAAGGGTTCAAGATTAGGGAGGCACTTTTGGGACTGTAGGACACACAGCTGGCAGGGTAAAGGTGCTGGGTTGAAGATGCAGTAAGCCCGTTCTCTCCCTGAAGCTTCTGATCAGGAGGCCAGCCAGCTAGCCCTTGGAGTCACTCTGGTGGTCCTGGGTTCAAGATGCAAGTCCAGTCCCTCTTACTCAGGCAGTAGGGCAGCATGGCAGCACATCAGGGTAGCAGAGTGGCAGTCCTTCTTTCAGCAGAGCAGTAAAGTATTTCTTCTTCTGCATCAGGTGGAGTCTGAGGTTCAGTATTTATACCTGGTGCAGACTGCGTATGTGTGACATTTCTGTGTGCGTATTAGTGACATTCTGCTACAAAACGTGTGACACTGTGAGTGACACTTTCTCACAAGTAAATCAAAGAAGTAACTAGTACTTGACTGTCAGAAAGAAAACAGTCATAAATGGTAGAAACAGAATTAACTGTTCCAAAACCCACTAAAATGCAACTTTATGGTGTACCTTAGGTAGCAACCTGTTCTTTGCAAGTATTGACATTGCTAGCACGTTACCCGGGGAGGCCATCATGGTGCACAGCATTAGGAGAAGTACATGAAGGCAGGCTGGGGCCTCTGCATGGAACTAAAGCCAGGACGCAGTCTAGAGTAGAAGGAAAGGGCCCAAAGTAGCATCAAAAGGCTGAACATAGTGCCAAAAGGCTGAAGACTGCTAATTGCCTGTAAAACCACAAAGGCACTGTGCCTAGGTGAGCAGAACTATAGTCACACCAGCAACACAGCATGGTCGAGCAGGGGCAGAAGGCTCCCCATCTTAACACTAAGAGGGTAGATGCTACTTTACTTCACAATCGCACAGTTGCAGTAAGAGAAACCTTGGCAGGGAGGAGCAAAAGCATGTGTGTGATAGTGACCTAATGTGGTTGTTCTGTAGCAAGGGGAAAAACACAGCAGGGCAGGCGTATGGTTGCCACCTTTCAAAAAGAAAAGTACCAGCCATTTTTCCATGCTTTAAGGGTTTGCAAAGCCTGGACTTGATATTTAAAAGAAGGTCATATAAAAATCATCCATAATAATTTTGAACATGGATTTGTGGTCTTTTCTTACTTTAACTATCAGTGATGAATCGTTAAGGCAGATCTAGAGCACATTTTACATTTTTAAATGTAAAATACTGATAAGGGGGAGAAATACTGGCTTTCGGTGATTTTTATATATTTGTTATACTGGTTGGGACATTAAAATATCAGTCATGCTAGCCAAGTCGCAACCTTAAGCGCGGTAAGGCCATGCACAGTATATAAAAGAAAACCAAACTGACCCAGAGGAAGATGAGGCTAAACAAGACAGCTTTCAGAATGTAGTTACCCAGTCGCTTGCTTCCAGGAGAGTACGGCACCCATCCAGTGGCGTAACAAAACTGGAGGAGGCTTCCTGCACAGAACATGGAGGGGCCCCTCTCCGGACTCACTCAGGCCAGGTGCTGTGCTGAGGCGGCCCCCTGGAGCTTGGCCCCCCACTGCACTGCAGGGGGACTTCGTTTCACCACTACACCCATCACACTCATGGCAACAATGCTCTGCTTACTTTCCAGTATTGTTTGTTCCCCTCTGTCACCAGAAGCTGGTGGTGCCCCTTGCCCCACAGTTTCTACTTGTGCCCCCTCCCCTGCCATGCTAACTGCTGCTGGAGCATGGGGAGAGGCACATATTTGCTCTCACCGTGGCTCTGCTAAAACATCCTGCTCCCACTCGACCACCTGTACACAGTACACTGTGAGGGGTAGTGCACCTTGTCTGGCAGTCGAGGGCAGGACAGAAACAAATGATTTGTTACTGTAATCAACTGGCACGTGTCTGGGAAAGTAATAGAAGGGGCCAGATTCACATGAGGCTGGGTCCTAGCCTTGTTGCTTATCAGTGACACCACTGCGTGACTCACATGGACCAGAGAGGCCTGACTGTAGGCTTACAGTTTATTTTTTAGGAACTCAAGTACACTGTGCCAGGGCAATCTAAATAATCAAAAGTAAAATTTTAATCTGGCCAAAGCATGCTGTGTGGCGCTGTGAGTATGGCACGTGCAGTTGCAGTGGCCTAACGCATAATTAATGTACACAGACACAGTTTATCAGGCTGCTGGTGGTCTGTGCAGGTAGGTCCCACTTTGCTTCCCTGACCACACGTGGTCTTTGGGTTATTCCCACATGGGACAAAACTTGAGGGGGTATGCCTTAATTTCTCCTCTGGCGTGATCACCTGGTGGCAGTGCCCATGCCACAGTTGCGTCACTGGGCACGACACTACAATGCAGATACCAACACTAACATACAATACTATAACCCCTGATGCTTGCACTTGGCAGGGCTGCAATTTCGCTATATCAGAACACATACTATCAAAATGAAAAGAGGAAAAGGACTAAGTGGCAGGCTGTACATAAGCATTGGCTGTAGCTTTTCTCCTGTTTGTCTTTACGGTTTACTGGTCCCCATGGAATGGGTGACAATCCCTGGGCAGAGTAAATGACAACACCGCATTACCCCATTCACCACTTTCTTTGACATTCACATGGAGATGGCATGTGCTGCCCTGATCCTACTAACAGCAGCTGGATTTCCAACCCTCTGTAGCCATCTCTACCATACCTTGGTACATTCTTGGTGACCATGTTGGAAAAGAAGCATGCTTGTCTTTTTTGCCTTTAGCTGCTGTTTTTATCATCACATGTCTGTAGCTCAGATAATCTAGCCTTCTGTGGAAAGATGTTTATGTGAAAGACATTTGTGTTATCTCATGATACCCTTTTGAATATGATTCATGCTACATGAAATTGGAAAAATCAATTAATCAAATCAAATTAAATTTAAAAATGTATGAAAAATGAAATGGTATTACTTTGAGGAAAAGTGTGCAAGATTATAAAAGATGTAGTTCAAGTTTTTTGCTAAAACCTACAGCAACTTCACCAATTCCAACTCTTCAGGGAAAATCTACTAGCTTTTCTGTGAGCTGACGTCTGTGGTGCTTATTATATAGCTTAATAGCAAAAGCAATTATTCCTAAGTAACTGTGCTTGGAGTTCATCATTGCTCCTTTTGGGAAGCATACTTTATGCATTCATGTAACTTTAAGAGTAGTAGTATGTTACCTTATATTTCCCCATGAAGTTGTCTTCCTCATTAGCATCATCCTCTTCACTTGCTTTCCCACGCTGAAGGTTGAAAATGAACAGCCAGTCTTCAAAGTTGTCAAACTCTGACTCCAGTTCTGAATTATAGATCTAGGATAAAATGGCCATAGTTTCATTGTACACAAAAGTGTCCTTTCTATATACATTTTCAGAAGCAAAAACATGAAAAGACAGACCAAGAGTATTGGCAAAAAACACCCTCCAGCCCCGGTATTACCTTCATTTTACATATATCCTGACTACTGCGAAAGGCTCGGTTGTGCTTTCAGTGAAGAACTGATTGAAACAACACATCCCTCTTAAACAGAATGGGGCGATATGTATTGATTTCAGAATGGTGAAAAGTTTCAGGTCCTAACCTTACGTTTCACTAATTGTGATACTCATACATAAATGTGAATCATGAACGGAAATCGCAGAATGCAATTTGTAAATTGAAAGTCTTGGGCTAAAAAAATCGTTGCTACTCAGGTACTACCAAAAGCAAATAAAAAAACTATGTGCATAGACCCCCAACTCTCCTGTCTTTTTAATGCAGAGATCTCCACCACACGGAAAACAATGGAGGTAAGGGCTTAGAATAACACCCCATAGAAAATAATGTTAAAATAAATACAATAACACAAACTAGTGTAACATTTAAAATATTTTATATATATACATATATCACATCTGTAACGTACAAAACATTTTAAACATACAAAACCATATAAATTCACCTGTTATATTTAGAGTTATCTCAAGTAACTATAACTTGTGCCCTAAGGTAACTATAACTCGTGTCCCAGCCTTGCACTGTTTTTTTGTCAAAAATGTTACTGCAAATATTACATTGGTATTATCAATGATGTTATCAAAAATGTCATGAGTGCATAATTTGTGGTGTAGTTAGCAGTACATGCAGAGGGTGCGAGTTATAGTTACCTTAGGGCGCGAGTTATAATTACTTGAGATTACTCTAGCTATAACATGTGAATTTCTATTGTTTTGTACGCTTAAAATGTGAACCTAACTATAATGTCCCTGTAAACCTTGGTTTTTTAAGTGAATTTCTATGGCTTTTTAAATCTATTTCCTAACTATAACATCCATGTAATATTTGTTTTTTTTTCAGTGCATTTCTATGTTTTTTTAACATAAAGTAATTTTCTTTACCATACGTTAATCCAATCACCACTGCGCATGTCCTTCCACAGTGTTCACCAGTGGTTGGCCGCAGGGCCTGCCCAGTGGCCAGTCCCTGCGGCCAATCCTCGAACCACTCAACCCTGGCATCAATATATGTATTTATTTATTTTTAGATGGGGCTGCATGGCCCCCTCCTAGGCTGATCTCTGCCCCAGGGCCCAGCCTAAATGTTTTTTGTTTTTTTGGGGAGGGGGCCATGTGCCCCCCTCCACCCTGGTCGATTCTGAACCCAAGGACCCCATCCCCTGGGGCACAGTGTTAATCTATTTTTTTGTGGAGGAGGAGGACGTGTGGTCCCCCTCCCTGGGCAGATCCCAGCCCCAGGGACCCAATCCCACAGGGCCTAGCCTAAACATTTGATTTTTTGGGGGGGAGGGAGGGGTACCACGCTGCACCCCTCCCCAAGTGTTTTTCTGTGCATATTCAACTTTAGAAGTTATATGTAAACCTTCAAGGAGGTGTTTGCATCATTATGTTTTTTTAGGGCAATATTTCATGTAGTGACTGTGAAAAGTGGGTTCTTTCTTGTGAACTGTTACTCTGGCGAACCCTGCCGTGCACGGTTGAAGGCCGTACATGGCATGCGGTTGGGTGGTTATAGGAGGTTGGCCTCAAGGCCTGCAACTAACCCCCCGCCACACACAGGCAAAGACAGTGCATAGCATAGCGCAGGTTGGGTGGCTATAGGGTGTTTGGTAGGTCACAGGGCCTGGCGAATGTTACAGTGACATTATCAATGATGTCATAGAAGATGTCATGAGTGATGTAAAATCTGGGATAATTAGAAGTGTATGGTGAGGGCACAAGGTATAGTTACCTTAGAGCATGGGTTATAGTTACCTCTAACTATAACAGCTGAACTTCTATGGTTTTGTGTTTTTTTTAGGGAATTTCTAAGTTTTTTTTTAAAATTCCATTTCCTAATTACAAAGTCCATGTAATCATCGATTTTTTCCAGTAATTTTCAAGGGTTTGATTATGTCCATCGCAATGCATGAAGGAGGGCGGTGTTGAATGCAGAACATGGTCTGGCATTGTGCTGCCCCCACCCAAGCTTTCTCATTCTGCCCCCTCCTCGCCATCTATTGTCCAAGTCCATGCCCCTGCTCCCTCATTACAACACTGTGTGCCCATTGTTCTGCCACTGCCCTTCCTGCCTACCCTGAACAGTTAGCTTGCTGCCTCATCCACCTCCATCCCACCATCTGTTGACCAAGTCCATGAACTAGTCTCCTCCCTCTTGCCCTGCATGGTCCGATGTGTCTCCACCGCCCTCCGTTTAGTTTGATGTCCCTGCCCACTCCTTCTGCCCTCCATTGCCCAATTCTATGCCCAATCAGTGCCCTTCTGCTTAACCTTTGTTCTTAGCTTGTTGCCCTACCCCTCCTTCCCCCTGCCCCCTGATGTCTGTGTGCTTGCCCCTGCTCCCTCCTTTTGGCCCAGCATGTTCCATGGAGCTGCCACTGCCCCTACTATCTACTCTGAGTGTTCTGTGGAGCTGCCACTGCCCCTCCCACCTGCCTAGCATGGTCAAATAGCTGCCACCTGCCACCTCCACCCTGCCTGTCCCAGTTCCATGCTCCTATCCCCTCCCTCCTGCCCTCCAAGGTCCATTTTGATGCCACTCCCTTCTGCCCTTAATGCTCTGTTTTGCTGCAACTCCTCCTGCATACTCTATGTGTTCTACTGTGAAGCCCCTACCCCTGCCCTCTCTTGTTGATGTCCAGCCCCTACCCATTCCTTTTGTCCTCCATGGTCCTTTGTGCATGCCCTGCCCCACCCTCTTGCCCACCATTGCCGTTGTGCTGCCACTAACCCTCCCACTCGCCATGCATGGCCTTCTGTGTTGCCACAGCCCCTACCACCTGATCTGTGTCATCAGCTTGTTGCCCCGACCCCCTCCCACCATCCCTCTGTTGTCTGCGTGTATGCCATTATAGTCTCACTGTTGCCCTCCATGCTGTGTTATACTTCCAGTGCCCATCCTGACTGCTCTCTGTGGTCAGCTTGCTGCTCCAGCCCTGCCCCATTGCCCCCTGCCCTTCATTTTCCATGTGCAGGCCCTTTTCCCTCCCTCCTGCCCTGTCTGGTCTGTTGTCATGCCCGCTCCCACCTGCACTTCGTGCTCTGTTATGCTGCAACTGTCCCTCTGGTCTGACCGGTATGGTCAGCTTGCTGCCCTTGCCTCTTCCCCTCTGCTCTCTGTTGTCCATGTACATGACCCTGTCCCATCCCTATTAGCTGCATTATTGTCCCACATGCCCTGTGTGGTGTATTGCGCTGCTGCAACCCTTGATGCCTACCTTGTAAAGTCAGTTTGGTGTCTCTGCCCATCTCCCTCCTGCCCTCTGCTATCCGAGTCCATGTCCCTCCCAATTTGTTCTGCCCTTAGTGATCCAATGTACCATACCTGCCAACATTTAGAACTCTGTAAGTGAGAGATTTAAAAAAAAAAAAACTGGGGAATTCATTTTCCCCATTCACCTACTTCGGAAAAGAGGAGGTTTTAGGCAGGAGACAGATAAAATAAGACCCTTTTGGGCTTAAAAACACAAGGGGATCTCCTGCCTGAATCGGACCTGTTGGCATGTATGGTTGTATTACCACTGCCTCTTCCGCCTGCCCTCAATGGTCTGTTATATTGCCACAGCCTCTCTTGCCTTTCCTTCATGGTTGGTTTGTTGCTCCTACTCCTCTTTTCACTTCCCTCCATGGTGTATTGTGCTGCCACTGCTCCTCGCGCCTGCCCAGCGTGGTCAACTTGTTGCCTCTGCACCCTCCTCCCTATCCTCAATTATCCAAGCCGTGTCCCTGACATCTGCATCCCCACAGTATTTTAATGAACAACTAGGTTGCTTACATTCTATATTTATTACAAAAGTAATGGGGCGATGTCACGCCTGATGTCATCATGATGTAATCAAAACTGTAATACCTAAAGTGTTTCCTTTAGAAATTATAAAATTGAGAGTGTGAGAAAGTAGCCTCTTTCTAGCATGGTTACCCCCATTTTTGGCCTGTTTGTCAGTGTTTGTCAGTGTGTTTTCACTGTCTCACTGGGATCCTGCTAGCCAGGACTCCAGTGCTCATAGTTTGAGACCTATTTGTCAGTTGTGTGTTTTTACTGTCTCACTGGGATCCTGCCAGCCAGGACCCAGTGCTCATAGTTTGTGGCTTGTGTGTTATCAGTATGCTTGACTGTGTCACTGGAGTTCTGCTAACCAGAACTCCAGTGCTTATGCTCTCTCTCTCTGTGCCAAATTTATCACTATAGTTTAGTGACTCCATATTCCAATATTGATTGACACCCTGGACCCCCCCCCTTATAAGTCCCTAGTATATGGTACCTAGGTACCCAGGGCATAGGGGTTCTAGGAGATCCTTATGGGCTGCAGCATTTCTTTTGCCACCCATAAGGAGCTCATACAAACACTCCTTCAGGACTGCCACTGCAGCCTGGGTGAAATAGTGCACACACTATTTCACAGCCATTTTTACTGCGCCAGGTAACTTATAAGTCACCTATATGTCTAACCTTCAGTTACTGAAAGCTAGATGCAAAGTTACTGTGTATAAGTCCACCCTTGAACTAGCAAAGGTGCTCCCACTTTGTCCAGGACCAATTTCCCAGACTTTGTGAGTGCGGAGACACCATTATAAGCGTGCACTACATATATGTCAATACATATATGTAGCTTCACAATGGTAACTCCGAATATGGTCAAGTGAGGTGTCTAAGATTGTGAAATTGAACCCCCAATCCAAATCTGGTATCGGGGATGGCTAATTCCATGCACCCTGGGGCTCCACCATGGACCATCTGCACTGCCAAACCAGCTCTCTGAGGCTTTCACTGCAGACCCAGCTGCTGCCACCTCACAGACAAGTTTCTGCCCTCCTGGGGATTGAGCAGCTCCTCTGTCTCCTCAGTCTGAGTTGAGACCCCCAGGTCCCTCCTAGTTCAGGGCAGCTCCTCTTTGATGCATAACGCGTTCTTGCGTGAACCAAGACTTGTTGGTGGAATCCAGCAACGCAAACAGCCTGTATCCGATGACTCAACGTGAGACATCTTCTGCACCAAGCAGGAACCCGCAGCTATCTTCTTTGGTGCATTTATGTATTTTTCTTCCAACAGGAGAATCCACTTGTGCTTGGCAGTTCGGGCTGGACTGTTCCCATGAGGAACAGGGTCAAGACTGATTTGCATATGGCTGAGTCCAAACTGGGGTGGCAAAAGAACAATGGATTAAACCCAAATCTGTGACTGGGGGTGAGTGAGTGTTTGCATTGTTCAGCACTCTGTTCATCATCCTTTGTGTTGCATCTTTCATAACCTTTATGGAAAAATCATGAGAAAACTGTTTTCTCTTAAACATGATTCACAAAATCCTAGCAGACGGCTTTTTCACAGAGTGAAAATTTTAGTTTTCATAGAGTGGAAAGCTAAAATCTGCCATCACCATTTATACATTCTATTTTTTGTGACCCTCAAAACCTACCATTCTCTATAATGCATTTCAATGGATGCTATCATGTTTATTGGCTGCCAGCATTTTCTGGTTGAAGTGCTAACAGCCAATAAGATCTCATATCTGTGCTTAGGCTCCGCCCAGATATCTATATTTATTTTTTCCATTCATATCTCAAAAACTACTGAGCAACTTTACACCATATCACAAAAAGCAAGCTGTCTGGACCAAGAGCTAGGTTTCTGCCAAATGTGGTGTAATTTTATCCAGTTGTTCAGGCTGTAGTCGTCACTTGACGAAACACCTTGAAACTTAACATGCACAATAAGTCAATATATATATATATATATATATATATATATATATATATATATATACAGCAACGCGTCTGCCAAAGTCTGGTCTCATCGCCATGTGGGGTCAGTGCAAGGCAGCGGGTGCAGACCTCGCAAAGCATCAAACGAAAACTGTGATGTAACCTCCATAAACTCAAAAGCTCGCACTCCGAGATGAGCAGTACATTTTTTTTATTGGCAACGCATTTCGGCCGCAATGATCTTTGTCACAGCTGCAACACAACCAATACTGTGCACCAATCTCACATATCAATCAATGTATGTGCTTGCATAATCAAAATTAGCCACTAGACAAAAAGACAAGCCATGATCTAATAAAGACTGTTCACCTAAGGTAAGATATTGGGATGTCAAATTAACAACAGTAAAATTGTCCTCACCCATTATTTGTTGTTCTTTCTTGCTTGCCATGAGTTTTTCCCATGAAGCACAATATATTTTTTGCTGTATTCAAACCCCCGATACAATGTTGTCACATGGCAACAACTTCTTTCACACCTCTGAAGTGATCAGACCAACATGAACATATAGGGGGTGATTCTGATTCTGGCGGGCGGCGGAGGCCGCCCGCCAGAATTCCGCCCCCATTATACCGCTCCGCGGTCAGAAGACCGCGGAGGGTATTATGAGTTTTTCCCTGGGCTGGCGGGCGGTCTCCAAAAGACCGCCCGCCAGCCCAGGGAAAAACTCCCTTCCCACGAGGATGCCGGCTCGTAATCGAGCCGGCGGAGTGGGAAGGTGCGACGGGTGCAGTGGCACCCGTCGCGTATTTCAGTGTCTGCAAGGCAGACACTGAAATACTTTGCGGGGCCCTCTTACGGGGTCCCTGCCGTGCCCATGCCATTGGCATGGGCACGGCAGGGGCCCCCAGGGGCCCCGCGACCCCCCCTACCGCCATCCTGTTCATGGCGGCTTTCCCGCCATGAACAGAATGGCGGTAGGGGGGGTCAGAATCCTCATGGCGGCGGAGCGCGCTCCGCCGCCATGAAGGATTCCCCCGAGCAGCGGTAAGTCGGCGGGAGCCCGCCGACTTGCCGCTTCTGACCGCGGTTGAACCGCCGCGGTCAGAATGCTCGTGGGAGCACCGCCAGCCTGTTGGCGGTGCTCCCGTGGTCGGTGGCCCTGGCGGCCACCGGCCGCCAGGGTCAGAATGACCCCCATAGTGTAGGAAAGTCCTTTTTTTTTGCCTGATCACCCCCACTCTTTCGGGATAGGTACTGGTGGTTACTGACTCTTGGCTGTGCCCTGGGTACTGCTTACCAGTCCCAGGGCCAGTGCTCTGTGTAAAATGGATATGCAAATTAGGCTAATTATAATTGGCTAAGTTAACCTACCTATAAGTCCCTAGTATATGGTAGGGCATGTAGGTTTAGGGACCACAGCATAGGTGGTGCACACCTAGGTGCACTGCTGAGGTGCCCAGTGTCATTTTAAAAGCAAGCCTGCCTTGCTGGCTGCTTTTAAATTAAAGTTATATGCAAATTCGACTTTGGAATTAAAGGTACTTCCAAAGTCTTAAACTACCTTATTTTTACATATAAGTCACCCCTAAGGTGTGCCCTATGTGCCCCTAGGGCTGGGTGTCATGTAACTATAAGCAGGGACTTTATAAAAATAGATTTATAAGCCCTGGTGAGGTAAAAACAGCCAAATTCGGTTTTCCCTCATTGAAGTAAATGGCCTTCATAGGCTAGAATGGGCAGACTTTATTTTAAATTTTAAAGTCTCCTTAAATGTTACATACCAAGAATTTGGTATCAAATTGATTGTTGTAATAAATCCCACAACTTCCAGTTGTTGGATTTAATATAACTTGTGCAGGTAAAAAGTTTAGACTTTACCTAAAAAGTTGCCAATTTCAGCTCTGCATTGTTTTTGCTGCTGTGCTCTGATTGGCCAGCCTGCAGCAGCTTCTGCCAGGCTGCCTTGATTAGGTGTGAAGTGGCCAGGCTTCACACAAAGGAATGTGCTTGGGGGAGAGAATCTCCCCTCAACAGATGGTGAGGCAGGAAGGGGGAGGGCTGCCAAACTGGTCTTTCAAGGCAGAGAAGGACATTTGCAGCACCCATCAACACCCCCACATCCTGCAACCCCAGACAATTAGGTGCCCCCTTGATTAGATTAGGAGAGGGCAGGAGAGGGGTGTGTTTATGATTTTTAGCCACACCAGTGGGTGGGCTCAGCCAGATGTAACCTCCAAAAATCAGATTCATCCATGTTGGATTTTTAGAGACTGTTGCCTTCTGGGATGGATTTTTGCCACACTTCCCAGGAAGTGGTCATCACAGGGGGACGACCCTGTCCCTGATTGGAGAACCAGGGCCCCCCTGCTTTTCACCCAGGAGCAAGGATAAAACTGGCAGACCTGCACCCACGCCTCAGATCCCCACCAAATTTCAAGAAGAAGGAACTACAAGGAGAAGAAGGACTGCCCTGCTGGACCCCTGGCCTGCACCTGGACCCTGCACTCAGAAAGACTGCACCAGCTGCACACTTGGGCTTCACCACAAGAAGGACTTTGCCTGGCTTCAACTGGTTCAAGGAGGGACTCCCTGTTTGCTACAGGTGAAAAATTGCTATCCAGAGTCCCCTGCACCAACTCCTGAAAAAGTGACCAGCTGACCACTGTCCAGTGGCCAAAAAGGAGTTTGCTCCAGGTGCATTCTGGGAGTTGAAGTCCGCACTTCCCAAGGACCATCACAGAACTTCTGGACCCTTGGGGTGAGCTGTGGACCCCAAAAGAACCTTAAAAGAACATCTGGGTGAAGCCCCAGAAGTTTGGAAAAGATTGGAGAATTTTTTTAAAAAAGCTCCATAAAGTGACCGACCCGATGCGGAAATTCTAGCCGGCTTGCCTCAACCGCGACCCGGCCTGACTTCGTGGTTCGTCCCGGTAAAGAAAAACATCCAAAAAAGAGACTAAGGGGGTGATTCTGATTCTGGCGGGCGGCGGAGGCCGTCCGCCAGAATTCCGCCCCCATAATACCGCTCCGCGGTCAGAAGACCGCGGAGGGTATTATGAGTTTTTCCCTGGGCTGGCGGGCGGTCTCCAAAAGACCGCCCGCCAGCCCAGGGAAAAACTCCCTTCCCACGAGGATGCCGGCTCGTAATCGAGCCGGCGGAGTGGGAAGGTGCGACGGGTGCAGTAGCACCCGTCGCGTATTTCAGTGTCTGCAAGGCAGACACTGAAATACCTTGCGGGGCCCTCTTACGGGGGACCCTGCCGTGCCCATGCCATTGGCATGGGCACGGCAGGGGCACCCAGGGGCCCCGCGACCCCCCCTACCGCCATCCTGTTCATGACGGCTTTCCCGCCATGAACAGGATGGCGGTAGGGGGGGTCAGAATCCCCCATGGCGGCGCAGCAAGCTGCGCAGCCATGGGGGATTCTGAGGGCAGCGGTAAACCGGCGGGAGACCGCCGGTTTACCCTTTCTGACCGCGGCCAAAGCGCCGCGGTCAGAATGCCCTGCGGGGCACCGCCGGCCTGTCGGCGGTGCTCCCGCCGGCGGGGTTAGAATCAGCCCCTAAGTCCGAAGGTAAAAAGTTGACCGGGACCTCCCAGCCATCGTATCCGAGAAGGGCTCCACGGACGTCGGATCAAGATCCAGGTTTACCCCGGTCGAAGGATTTTCATCTCGAAAAAACGACTAAGTCCGAAGGTAAAAATCACCACCGAGGAAACCGACTTCGCGTATCCGGACAAGGGCTCCAGGAGGTCGGATTCGACTGGCAGGTTCGTCCCGGGGAAGAAAAACATCAAAAAAGAGACTAAGTCAGAAGGTAACTTTTTAACCGAGGCCTCCCGCGACTTGTAGCCGAGCAGGGCTCCATCGCGGTCGGCCTGAAAGTTTGACTTTGCCCCGGTCCTGGTGCAACCAGATGACCCGATTGGCGCTTTTTGTTTCTAAGCGCTAGAAAATAATAATACTTTAAAAATTCATATCTCCGGTTCCCCTGAACCGATTTTAATCGTTTTTGTGTCATTTTAAAGATAAAAATATAAGCTATTTTTATAAATTGGTTTTGGATTTTTAAACTGTTTCCTGTGTTTTATTTAATTACTGTTTTGTGATATTTGAATGCTTTACACTTTGTCTCCTAAGTTAAGCCTTGACGCTCGTTGCCAAGCTACCAAGGGTTGAGCTGGGATTAATTTACTGAGACCTAACTGTACCTATGTGGAGGTTAGTGGCTTGTTGCTAGGTGTAGGTACCTACCTGCCCTACCAATAACCCATTTTCCAACATAATTGGAAGCAGCGACGGGATCCTGTACTTGTGTTCAATATCACGTTACAGTTTTAGGTAAAACAAATTAAAAATCCTTTAAATTGTCCTAGTGCAAAAATGGTTTTTAATTTTTAATT
This sequence comes from Pleurodeles waltl, assembly GCF_031143425.1. Lineage (NCBI taxonomy): Eukaryota > Metazoa > Chordata > Amphibia > Caudata > Salamandridae > Pleurodeles > Pleurodeles waltl. The sequence continues at coordinate 393,690,588 of NC_090446.1, forward strand.
TGGATTAATTTCAATTATTGAATTTTTGTAATTTTTCTAAATTCTTGTTTCCAATTTTTGCAAAAAGTTTTTGTTGACACAAAACTAGGGAACCATGGAGCTTGATCTGGCTAGCCTACCCACACTGACAGTAGTCCAGCTTAGGGGGTTGTGTATTGAAAGAGGGTTGCCTGCAACCACTGATCTCAGGAAGCAAATCCTGATCACATCCCTGACAGCATGGGCTGAGGCCCAAGAGGTAGAGTCAGAAGAAGCTCCAGAGGAGGGAGAAAGAAGGGAGGATGCAAGCTCTAACCACTCAGGGGAGGGAAGGCATCTGAGCCTAAGTGAGGATGAGGAAGAACGGTCCTCAGTGGATACAGTCACTAGGGGCAGACCCAAAGCTAGTGGTAGGAAGGGGGTCCTTTCAGGAGGCGAGAACCCATCCATCAGAGAAAGAGAGCTGGAAGCCCAGCTAGCCTACATAGCTTTGGAAGCAGATAAGCTTGCCCTAGAAAAGAAAAAGTGGGCAAGCAAAGAAAAAAAAGATGGAGGCAGCGAGAAAGAAACTGAGGTGTCCCTCGGTGGGGGTTTTGCCCCCAGATTACCCAAAGGGGTGGTTCCTGCCTATGTAGAGGGGGATGACATAGATAAGTGGCTGGGGGCCTTTGAGAGGGCCCTCCAGATGAGGAAAGTCAAGCCTCAGTACTGGGGTTCACTCCTTTGGGAGTTAGTTCCCAACTCTGGGAGGGATAGGCTCCTAACCATGAGTAGGGAGGATGCAGACTCATACCCCAGTATGAAGAGTTGCTTGACTAAAAAGTTTGGTCTAACCCCAGAGCAGTATAGGCTTAAGTTTAGGGACACCCAAAAGACAAGCACCCAGTCCTGGGTGGACTTTGTGGACATTTCAGTAAAAGCACTGGAGGGCTGGATACAGGGCAACAGGGTAAGTACCTTTGAGGGGCTGTACAATTTGATTATGAGGGAGCACCTTCTAACTAATTGTGTCCAAGAGAGGCTCCGCCAGTATCTAGTAGACTCTAGGTTGACCAACCCCAGAGAGCTGGGGGAGGCAGCAGATGACTGGTTAAGAACTAGGGTTAACCAGAAACCCCCAGGGGGTGATCAGAAAAAGGGAGGACATGGTTCTTCTCAGGGGAAGAACCAGGGGAAAGATGACAAAAAACCCAAAGAGTCCTCACAAGAGTCCCCAAAAACTTCTCAGGGAGGGGGAGCCCCGAGCCAATTCACTTTTAAAGGGAAAGGGTATCAGGGAAAGAATTATGATCCTGCTAAAGCAGGAATGTTTCAGGAGCTTGCTAAGGCCGGCAAGTGTTTTGACTGTCATCAGCCAGGACATAAAAGAGGAGATGCTATCTGCTCCAAGAAGCCCCCCACTGGTGGGCAATCCCAGGGGATTGCTAGTGTAGGGTTGGGGGTGGAAGTTGGCCCAGGGGTGGAATCAGGGTACACTGAGGTCACCTTAGTATCCGTGGGTGGGGTGGACATTGCAACTATGGCCACCTTACCTCCCATCATGGAGAGGTATAGGCAGAGGCCTAAAGTCAATGGGACTGAAGTGGAAGCTCTGAGAGATACAGGAGCCAGTGTGACAATGGTCGCAGAAAAGCTGGTTTCTCCAGAGCGGGTCTTACCTGGTGTCTTCCACCAGGTGACTTATGCAGATACCAGAACCAAACTCCATCCCATGGCTATGGTGAGTCTGGAATGGGGAGGTGTGACTGGCCCTAAAAAAGTAGCTGTAGCTCCTGCCCTCCCAGTAGAGTGTCTACTGGGGAATGATCTTGAAGCATCTGAGTGGTCAGAAGTGGAAAGAAGGGTCCATGCACAGATGCTGGACCTCCCTGAATGGGTGTGTGCTGTGACCAGGTCACAGGCGGCACAACAGGGGAATGCTGGACACTTGGACCCTGGAACAATGGGCCAAGCCTCCAAGAAAAAGAGAAAAGGCACTGGGTCTGGCTTGCCAGCCCCAACAAGTACAGAGGGTCAGGAAGAATCCAACCCTGAGGGGGAGGATCTAAACTCTGAGGGAGGGACACCTTCCCTGCAAACTCTGCCTGACTTGGCAGAACTGCAAGGGGCAGGTGGGCCCACCAGAGAAGATTTGTGCCAGGGACAAAGAGAGTGTCCCACTCTTGAGGGCCTGAGGCAGACTGCTGCCAGGCAAGAACAAGGGGATACCAGTGGTACCCATAAGGTTTACTGGGAGGATGGAGTTCTCTACACTGAGGCAAGGGCCCTTAAAGAAGGGGCTACTAGGAGAGTAGTGGTCCCCCAAAAGTATAGAGAATTCCTCCTTACCTTAAGCCATGATATCCCCTTAGCTGGTCATTTGGGACAGACCAAGACCTGGAGCAGGCTGGTCAACCATTTTTATTGGCCCGAAATGTCAGAAAAAGTCAGGGAGTTTTGCAGCTCCTGTGTCACCTGTCAAGCCAGTGGCAAGACAGGGGGCAAGCCAAAGGCTCCCTTGATTCCACTGCCAGTGGTTTGGACTCCCTTTGAGAGGGTGGGGATTGACATTGTTGGTCCCCTAGACCCACCAACTGCTTCAGGTAACAGGTACATTGTGGTGGTAGTGGACCATGCCACCAGGTACCCTGAGGCAATACCCCTCCGGACAGTCACTGCTCCCACAGTGGCTAGGGCCCTACTTGGTGTGTTCACCAGAGTGGGATTCCCAAAGGAGGTGGTCTCAGATAGGGGCACAAACTTTATGTCAGCCTATCTGAAAGCCATGTGGGAGGAGTGTGGTGTTACTTATAAGTTCAGCACACCCTACCATCCACAGACCAATGGTCAGGTGGAAAGATTCAATAAGACCCTGAAGGGCATGATCATGGGTTTGTCTGACCAACTCAGGAGGAGATGGGATGTCCTCCTCCCATGCCTGCTGTTTGCCTACAGGGAGGTGCCACAGAAGGGGGTTGGATTCAGCCCCTTTGAGTTACTGTTTGGGCACCCTGTAAGAGGCCCATTGTGCTTGGTGAGAGAGTCTTGGGAAAAGCCTCTCAAGGAATCCAAGGAGAATGTGCTGGATTATGTACTAGGCCTGCGGTCTCGCATGGCTGAGTATATGAAGAAGGCAAGCAGAAACCTGGAGGCCAGTCAGGAGCTCATGAAGCTCTGGCATGATCAAAAGGCTACCATGCCTGAGTATCACCCAGGACAGCTGGTGTGGGTTTTGGAGCCCATGGCTCCTAGGGCACTAAAGGCCAAATGGACTGGGCCCTATCCAATCCTAGAGAAAAAAGGTGAGGTCACCTACTTGGTGGACCTTGGCACCCCCAGGAATCCTCACAGGATCCTACATGTAAACAGGATGAAACCACACCAGGACAGGGCAGACATGACCATGCTGATGGTCACTGATGAAGGGAAGGAGGAGGAGGGTGAACCTCTGCCAGACCTCCTGTCCTCAAAGGCAAAAGATGGGTCAGTGGAGGGAGTGGTACTCTCTCCCAAATTGACAGATCAGCAACAACAAGACTGTAAGCAAGTCTTGGGACAGTTTGCTAGTCTGTTCTCCCTGACCCCTGGACTCACCAATTGGTGTGTCCATGATGTTGACACTGGTGACAGCTTGCCTGTCAAGAACAAGCTGTACAGGCTGTCTGACCAGGTCAAGGCCAACATCAAAGCTGAAGTGGCTAAGATGTTGGACCTGAAGGTAATTGAGCCCTCTGATAGTCCTTGGTCCAGTCCAGTGGTACTGGTGCCCAAAGCTAATCCCCAAGGTGGGAAGAAAGAATTAAGATTCTGTGTGGACTACAGAGGTCTAAATGCAGTCACTAGGACTGATGCTCACCCCATACCTAGAGCTGATGAGCTCATTGACAGGTTGGGGGCTGCCAAATTCCTGAGCACATTTGATCTGACCTCAGGATATTGGCAGATTGCCTTAAGTCCAAGAGCTAAGGAGAGGTCAGCATTTTCCACACCAGAGGGCCACTTTCAGTTCAAGGTGATGCCCTTCGGGATGAAAAATGCTCCTGCCACCTTCCAACGGTTGGTGAATAGAGTCCTATCTGGGTTGGAATCTTTTAGTGCAGCTTATCTGGATGATATAGCTGTATTTAGTTCCACCTGGAGGGACCACCTGGTCCACCTGAAGGAAGTGCTTCAGGCCCTGCTTCAAGCAGGCCTGACTATCAAGGCAAGCAAGTGCCAGATAGGGCAAAGTTCTGTTGTGTACCTGGGCCACCTTGTTGGTGGAGGCCATGTACAACCTCTCCAGCCCAAGATCCAGACTATCCTGGATTGGGAGGCTCCAAAAACCCAGACTCAGGTCAGGGCCTTTCTTGGCCTGACTGGGTATTACAGGAGGTTTGTTCAAAATTTTGGGACCATAGTGGCCCCTCTAACTGAGCTTACCTCCAAGAAACAGCCCAAGAAGGTCATTTGGACCCCAGAGTGTCAAAAAGCTTTTGACACCCTAAAACAGGCTATGTGTTCAGCACCAGTGTTACTGGCCCCTGACTATAGCAAGGAATTTGTAGTGCAAACAGATGCTTCAGAGGAAGGGATTGGGGCAGTGTTAGCACAAGTTAATGAAGAGGGCCATGATCACCCAGTTGCCTTCATCAGCAGGCGACTACTCCCCAGAGAGAAAAAATGGAGTGCCATTGAGAGGGAGGCCTTTGCTGTGGTTTGGTCCCTGAAGAAGTTGAGGCCTTACTTGTTTGGCACTCACTTCCGTGTACAAACTGACCACAGACCTCTCAGATGGTTGATGCAGATGAGGGGGGAGAACCCAAAACTGTTAAGGTGGTCCATTTCCCTACAGGGGATGGACTTCACAGTGGAGCACAGACCTGGGACTGCTCATGCCAATGCAGATGGCCTTTCCAGGTTTTTCCACTTAGCTGATGAGGACTACCAGGGTGTAGGTTAGTACCCATCACCTTTCATCTGGGGGGGGGCAGTGTAGGAAAGTCCTTTTTTTTTGCCTGATCACCCCCACTCTTTCTGGATAGGTACTGGTGGTTACTGACTCTTGGCTGTGCCCTGGGTACTGCTTACCAGTCCCAGGGCCAGTGCTCTGTGTAAAATGGATATGCAAATTAGGCTAATTATAATTGGCTAAGTTAACCTACCTATAAGTCCCTAGTATATGGTAGGGCATGTAGGTTTAGGGACCACAGCATAGGTGGTGCACACCTAGGTGCACTGCTGAGGTGCCCAGTGTCATTTTAAAAGCAAGCCTGCCTTGCTGGCTGCTTTTAAATTAAAGTTATATGCAAATTCGACTTTGGAATTAAAGGTACTTCCAAAGTCTTAAACTACCTTATTTTTACATATAAGTCACCCCTAAGGTGTGCCCTATGTGCCCCTAGGGCTGGGTGCCATGTAACTATAAGCAGGGACTTTATAAAAATAAATTTATAGCCCTGGTAAGGTAAAAACAGCCAAATTCGTTTTTCCCTCATTGAAGTAAATGGCCTTCATAGGCTAGAATGGGCAGACTTTATTTTACATTTTAAAGTCCCCTTAAATGTTACATACCAATAATTTGGTATCAAATTGATTGTTGTAATAAATCCCACAACTTCCAGTTGTTGGATTTAATATAACTTGTGCAGGTAAAAAGTTTAGACTTTACCTAAAAAGTTGCCAATTTCAGCTCTGCATTGTTTTTGCTGCTGTGCTCTGATTGGCCAGCCTGCAGCAGCTTCTGCCAGGCTGCCTTGATTAGGTGTGAAGTGGCCAGGCTTCACACAAAGGAATGTGCTTGGGGGAGAGAATCTCCCCTCAGCAGATGGTGAGGCAGGAAGGGGGAGGGCTGCCAAACTGGTCTTCAAAGGCAGAGAAGGACATTTGCAGCACCCAGCAACACCCCCACATCCTGCAACCACAGACAATTAGGTGCCCCCTTAATTAGATTAGGAGAGGGCAGGAGAGGGGTGTGTTTATGATTTTTAGCCTCACCAGTGGGTGGGCTCAGCCAGATGTAACCTCCAAAAATCAGATTCATCCATGTTGGATTTTTAGAGACTGTTGCCTTCTGGGATGGATTTTTGCCACACTTCCCAGGAAGTGGTCATCACAGGGGGACGACCCTGTCCCTGATTGGAGAACCAGGGCCCCCCTGCTTTTCACCCAGGAGCAAGGATAAAACTGGCAGACCTGCACCCACGCCTCAGATCCCCACCAAATTTCAAGAAGAAGGAACTACAAGGAGAAGAAGGACTGCCCTGCTGGACCCCTGGCCTGCACCTGGACCCTGCACTCAGAAAGACTGCACCAGCTGCACACTTGGGCTTCACCACAAGAAGGACTTTGCCTGGCTTCAACTGGTTCAAGGAGGGACTCCCTGTTTGCTACAGGTGAAAAATTGCTATCCAGAGTCCCCTGCACCAACTCCTGAAAAAGTGACCAGCTGACCACGGTCCAGTGGCCAAAAAGGAGTTTGCGCCAGGTGCATTCTGGGAGTTGAAGTCCGCACTTCCCAAGGACCATCACAGAACTTCTGGACCCTTGGGGTGAGCTGTGGACCCCAAAAGAACCTTAAAAGAACATCTGGGTGAAGCCCCAGAAGTTTGGAAAAGATTGGAGAATTTTTGAAAAAAAGCTCCATAAAGTGACCGACCCGACGCGGAAATTCTAGCCGGCTTGCCTCAACCGCGACCCGGCCTGACTTCGTGGTTCGTCCCGGTAAAGACAAACATCCAAAAAAGAGACTAAGGGGGTCATTCTGACCCTGGCGGCTGGTGGCCGCCAGGGCCACCGACCACGGGAGCACCGCCAACAGGCTGGCGGTGCTCCCACGAGCATTCTGACCGCGGCGGTTCAGCCGCGGTCAGAAGCGGCAAGTCGGCGGGCTCCCCCCGACTTACCGCTGCTCGGGGGAATCCTTCATGGCGGCAGAGCGCGCTCCGCCGCCATGAGGATTCTGACAGCCCCTACCGCCATCCTGTTCATGGCGGGAAACCCGCCATGAACAGGATGGCGGTAGGGGGTGCCGCGGGGCCCCTGGGGGCCCCTGCCGTGCCCATGCCAATGGCATGGGCACGGCAGGGGCCCCCGTAAGAGGGCCCCGCAAAGTATTTCAGTGTCTGCCATGCAGACACTGAAATACGCGACGGGTGCAAACTGCACCTGTCGCACCCCTGCAACTACGCCGGCTCAATTCTGAGCCGTCGTCCTCGTTGCAGGGGCATTTCCTCTGGGCCGGCGGGCGCTCTTTTGGAGAGCGCCCGCCGGCCCAGAGGAAATGTTAGAATGGCCGCTGCGGTCTTGTGACCGCGGTGCGGTCATTTGGCGGCGGAACCTTGGCGGACGGCCTCCGCCGTCCGCCAAGGTTAAAATCAGGCCCTAAGTCCGAAGGTAAAAAGTTGACCGGGACCTCCCAGCCTTCGTATCCGAGAAGGGCTCCACGGACGTCGGATCAAGATCCAGGTTTACCCCGGTCGAAGGATTTTCATCTCGAAAAAACGACTAAGTCCGAAGGTAAAAATCACCACCGAGGAAACCGACTTCGCGTATCCGGACAAGGGCTCCAGGAGGTCGGATTCAACTGGCAGGTTCGTCCCGGGGAAGAAAAACATAAAAAAAGAGACTAAGTCAGAAGGTAACTTTTTAACCGAGGCCTCCCGCGACTTGTAGCCGAGCAGGGCTCCATCGCGGTCGGCCTGAAAGTTTGACTTTGCCCCGGTCCTGGTGCAACCAGATGACCCGATTGGCGCTTTTTGTTTCTAAGCGCTAGAAAATAATAATACTTTAAAAATTCATATCTCCGGTTCCCCTGAACCGATTTTAATCGTGTTTGTGTCATTTTAAAGATAAAAATATAAGCTATTTTTATAAATTGGTTTTGGATTTTTAAACTGTTTCCTGTGTTTTATTTAATTACTGTTTTGTGATATTTGAATGCTTTACACTTTGGGGGTCATTCTGACCCTGGCGGCCGGTGGCCGCCAGGGCCACCGACCACGGGAGCACCGCCAACAGGCTGGCGGTGCTCCCACGAGCATTCTGACCGCGGCGGTTCAGCCGTGGTCAGAAGCGGAAAGTCGGCGGTCTCCCGCCGACTTCCCGCTGCTCGGGGGAATCCTCCATGGCTGCGGAGCGCGCTCCGCAGCCGCAGCCATGGGGATTCTGACACCCCCTACCGCCATCCTGTTCCTGGCGGGTCTCCCGCCAGGAACAGGATGGCGGTAGGGGGTGCCGCGGGGCCCCTGGGGGCCCCTGCAGTGCCCATGCCAATGGCATGGGCACTGCAGGGGCCCCCGTAAGAGGGCCCCACTGTGTATTTCAGTGTCTGCAATGCAGACACTAAAATACGCGACGGGTGCAAACTGCACCCGTCGCACCCCTGCAACTACGCCGGCTCAATTCTGAGCCGGCGTCCTCGTTGCAGGGGCATTTCCTCTGGGCCGGCGGGCGCTCTTTTGGAGAGCGCCCGCCGGCCCAGAGGAAATGTCTGAATGGCCGCCGCGGTCTTATGACCGCGGTGCGGTCATTTGGCGGCTCCCTCCAGGCGGGCGGCGCCCGCCGCCCGCCGGGCTCAGAATGAGCCCCTTTGTCTCCTAAGTTAAGCCTTGACGCTCGTTGCCAAGCTACCAAGGGTTGAGCTGGGATTAATTTACTGAGACCTAACTGTACCTATGTGGAGGTTAGTGGCTTGTTGCTAGGTGTAGGTACCTACCTGCCCTACCAATAACCCATTTTCCAACAGCAATGTTAAACGTCTATGCAGGAAGGATAGATAGAGCGTTATGGGAATATGTGGAATGGAACACGAATGACTGTTTTTTTCTTGTGATCTTAAAATTACTTATAATGATTTATTTTAGCACTGATATTATTTTGTTTTGTTTGTACACCTGCTTTTCTGTTTAATTTGAAAAAAATAAAAAATATATTTTTCTGACAATTTTGTACCTTGCAAAACAGACGATGAAAGATTGTTGTCTATGGCTATACATGTGTTACTGTTATTGCCAATAAAGGTTTTCTAAATGCACATCCTAGAGTCTGAACACAGTTTTTGAGAACTATATAAAACAAAAGGTTACTAAGAAACGTTGTTGAGAAACTATGGCCCAGATTTATACGTGCTTTGCGCCGAATATGTGTCATTTTTTTTTACGCAAATTAAGTGCAAACCTAACTTCAAATTTATACTTTGCCGCTAGACCCCTCTAGCGCCAAAGTTTTGGAGTTCAAGTCGGAAACTACCTTGCGTCAGTGAGATGTAAGGGGGCATTAAATAAGAGCTAAGCTTGCTTAGCGCCATTATTTAAAGCCTGGGTCAGGGCAGGTGTTATGGGACCTATGATCCTATTTACATGGTCAGAGACCATGGAATGGGCCCACAGGTGCCCTTCCCTAGCCCCAGGGATACCCCTACCTACACCAGAGGGACACCAGCGGATGAGAGGACCACATCCCAGGTAATTAAGGTAAGAATAGTTAAGTATTTTTTTTTTTAAAGTGCCATGGGGGGCCTAACTTGGCGCTCCTACATGGCACTTGGCCCAATGGCCATGCCCAGGGGACATATGTCCCCTGGGTATGGCCATTGGGGTGGTGGGCATGACTCCTGTCTTTACTGAGACAGGAGTCATGTCCATGGGGGTTTTATGTAAAAAAATGACGCTAGTCTGGTTAGAGGCATTTTTATGCCTCTGCCAACACTAGCGTAATCCTTTGACGCACAACCTCCTGTTCACCCTACACCTCCTCCACCCGCTAGCATCCTTTTTTATGACGCTAGCTGAGCCTTACTGCCGGCTAATGTCATTCCATAAAAATGACTCCCGGCCGGCGTCTTGGAATAGCGCTAGCAGGAGGTATACTTATTCACACAAAACTGCGTTAGCCCAGTTTTGCATGAAAAAGTATAAATATGCCCCTATATCTCGTTGCCCAAAGTTACTTTCAGGCACGAGTTTTAATTTCTTCAGATAAGTATAACTATAAGTATAACTATAACTCCTGAATTTCTATGGGTTTGTATGGGTAAAACATCAACCTAACGATACTGCCCCTGTACCCTTTGTCTTTTTCAGTGACTTTCCATGTTTTTTTTAACCCACATGTTAATATTTGTGTCAGGTTGCAGCAAACCAATCAGGACCCTGCTTTTTCAAGGGGCCCGAGGAGGACCCTCAAATCTGTGGATTGGCTGAACAAAAGGGCAATTTTTTGTCCATTAAGGGTCCCTAAGGGAACCCCCCCCCCCAAGTGTCCTATGTGGTCAGGATACCTGTATCCTGACCCCTTATGTGTTTTTACACTGTTTATTCGCACTTCCAAGGCAATGCGAGAAACAAGAGGGCAGCAACAACTTTTCTGTCAGGTTGCGGCAAGCCAATCAGGGCCTTGCTTTTCCTCCGAATCTGTGGAGGATCCAAGGAGGATCCACGTCCCTATATATACACATTTGGTTTTAATTTAATAACTAGAAAACTACTGAATGGATTTACACCAAATAACAAAAAAGCCTCTTTCTGGACCAGGAGCTACCTTTCTGCCAAATTTGGTGTAGTTCCATCCAGTGGTTTCAACGCTATCGCTGTTCAAAATCCCCATGGAAAAATGAATGGGGAAAATGCATTTTGGGACCCCCCTTTTTTCTCGGCCCCTGATTGACTGATCACACCGAAACTTTCCAGACAGCAGCTGAAGTGACTACCATTGTTTTTGGGAAAATGTTGTGAAGATTTATCAAACTGCACCACAGTTACTAGTAAATAAATGTTTTTTCTACAGAAACTAGAGTTCTGTTCACGACCTTGTAACTTGTAACACAGCGGACGGGATATCCATCATATTTGTGACAGAGTATATCATCCGCCAAGGTGGTAATCAGGCCCTAGGTCCTAACTATAACTATCTAGTGGCAACTGCCACTGGGTAATATATATATATATATATATATATATATATATATATATATATATATATATATATATATATATGTATGTATATATGTATATATATATATATATATATATATATCAGCTCTGCATCTCAGGGACCTAGCGGTAAAGGTGCGCGTACGGGTCAGGGGCCCGTATAGAACAACAACACTCTCAAAAAAAGCAGAGACACGTAAGCCAGTGCAAATAATCCAAACAGTTGAATTCATCTTAACAGAGCGTAATTAATTAAAGTGCTGACATGCGGAAAACCTATTTTTCGCATATATATATATGTATATAAACATCATTTTAATACATGTGTATAACAAAACAGTAATTATCAATACTTATTTCATACACATCTATGGTAATGTGGTGCAACATTTAATTTTATTAGCTCAAGACTGAAAACAAATATATAACAATATCATACATTATATGTTATAATGCTATATCTTTTTTTTTGTTCAATAAACGTTAATACATTTTTATATGCCCAAAGAGACTCCTGCTCTGGTGGCAAAGCCCTCTGCCTATGTATAAAAAGCTATGTGCAGGAAATTTTCACCCATACATCCTGCCTGATGGGTCAATTTTACATGAATCTCTATTTTCATCTACCCTTTAAGGATACACACAAAAATATGTACAACCAGAAAGAGCCCGGAGAACACTCTCCTCTTAAGATACTCTTATTTACAACAGCTCATTAAAAGTCAGCTTAACTGCATGTGGTGCTACAACAATCTGTATCTCTGAATAATAAATCAGTGTTCATGGCAGAAACTGGTAATTCAGTTACAACAGGAAGGACCCCAGTCATAGAGTGAAAAAGTTGTAAAGGGCAGAGAAAACATTCAACATTTTTCATGCAACTTTCTGCTGCTACCCACATTTCCAAATAGTGAGAAGAAGTGGTTACAAAAAAATATTTATCGCAAACCAATCTCTCTGGAGATGGGACTTAAGTACTACCTCTCCCATCCCAAAGCAAAATCATTCTTTCTGACAATATACCAGCCTGAGTAATTGGCAACCAAAATAGCTTCATTACTGCAAAAACCTGTACTCCCCACGTCCACTTCTTTTTGCAAACTATTCTGAGACAGTGAGGACACATCATTTTGAGGGTGATGCATTTAGTATCTGCCATAGATTAGAACATATATATCAGAAATGTCAGGTTTTATGCTTCCTATGAGGTAGATGGGATACTGCAGAGAGGGCCAAGTTAGGTATCTAGACTAGGTTAGAGAATGTTTTTCTAACCTGTGTTATGATGTGGTCTACTTCTGATCAATAAAGGTCACCCCAGTCTACTGACAAATAGTATCACTGCTACAATAGCCACATCAGGCAAGATTTCAATAAAGACCACCCCATGTAGGTTTACCACTAATGGATACCCGAGCATATCAGCTAGGATTATGGCAAGAAATGTGATAAAAAAGCTTTATTAAAATGAATGAATGAAATAGCAGTTATGAGAAAATGTGCCTTCTAGCAATAAGGAACTACCATTAGGAATAGGTCTCCTCAACTGAACATGCCAAGAAAATAATTCTGGACACTTTAGTACTGGAGAGGCACAGTATTTAGGCAATCATTATGCAAATGTAACTGGTTAAAGTAAGTTTGTCAGGAGTACATTTGAGGAGCTGGTACATGTTTATTTGTATATGTTTTTATGATTTTGTTAAACAACCCCTTTATTCTAGGAAGAGCTGCTTCCATACATGCAGCTACCCTGTCTGAGGCTGGATGCTATATTTCTCCTGTTAACTGTAGAAATAAAAGACTACTTTGAATCAAAATAATCTTAGCAACATGCCTTCAAAAATGGCCCCAACTTGACTAAGTTAAAAAAGTTTATTTATTAGCAGTTCATATATGGTTAATGCACCAAAGGGTTTTAATGGCCCTTTATACATACAACAATTTGTTACTTTATATTTACCCAGAGGAGAACATTTTGAAGACCAGAATGGTCAACAGATGATGAATGGGTCTTGCAAGGAACATATGAAGATTACAACTGTTTAGAATTATATGGTAGATCAGTAGTAAGGTTTAGGCAGGAAAGGTACTGTATATTTAGAAGAGCTGGAAAAGTTAAGTCATTAGTTTCCAAAACTTAGAAAAAGTACTTTTTTCCTATGTCAAGAGGCAGAGAATTCCAGATGGCACATACTGCCCCAGAGAAAGAATGCTTCTGAGTAAAAGAAGTTCTGAAACTTGGTACTTCCTTATGTGGGAGTTTCAGCATAATCTAAGAAAATTAGGTGATTTTTTTTTGAGTGAGTGAAAGTAGAAATTTGTCAACTTGGCAAACATGCTGATGTGTAGCATAGCCCTGAATCAACTAATTGATTATATACTGTGAGTTAGACAGAGGGGGAAAAGACTGTCAATTTCAATTGGTGCAGCAGTGATGGGTCAAAACGACTAATATGGGATGATGTAAAGAGGGAAAAGCATTACGACAGGATGGCAATTAGGGAATTTTACCTTGAACATATCTGAATTTACAAAGGCAAGTGCATAGAGTTGAGATGTCCTCAAATGTCAGTGCTTTGCACAGATTTGTGTGTTAGCCCACTATTCTTACACACAGACACCAATAGTGCATCAGACTGGATACAGTAGCTCCATATATAGATTGAATATGCCAGGAAAAGAGAACGAGTCGTAGGGGAATTTGTGTGATATTTCAGAAAATCTCAATATGCATTTTCCCTTCTTCCCTACTATTTGGTGAAATATGTGGAAACCCAATTCAGAATCTAACCATAAAGCCACATGGAGTGTTCTAGAGTTTGGATCAACCTGTCATGCCATGATCAACTGTGTCACAAGCTGCTGATGATTCTATATGTAGGGGTTAATAGATATCACTTTTGTTCAGCATGTGGTGCACATCAACCAGGGTTTTCAGTGTTGCCATTTCAATGCTGAAAATTGGGACAAAAGCCAGATTGGCAGTTGGCAAGTACACAGTAGTTCTTCATGTGAGCCAGTGGTTGCCCGTGGGGTCCATCAGCACTTATTTTTGTGGACCAGCACGTAAATTTCCTGATCAGACATTTCCAGAGAAGAGAAAACACACAAAAAGGAAAGAACAAGGAAATTAAAGATGGAAAAAGCCCAACAGAGTGACAGCCCCTTCAGCAGCATGACATTCCTTCTTCCTGGCAGAATGTCCTCAGGTCCAGAAGTGTACTGATTTGTTAGGATCAAAGGTCCAGTTCTTATACCCAGTAGTGCCTTTGAAGTGGGGGAAACTTCAAAGAGAGGACTTTGAAGTGCACAATGTCCCTACCCTTCCTACCCTTCCTGCCCTGGCTCCAGACCCACTAAAGGGGGCTATACAGCTCTTTGTGTGGGAACAGGGACAGCCCTTTCAGGTGCAAGTGCCGGCTCCTCCCGCCCATCCTGCCCAGGATAATCATTCAAAATATTAATGGCCCATCAGAATGTGGCTGGTCCATCAGGCACACTTAAGCTCCCTTTATGTATGACTTTCAAGAAGGAGTGCGCAAAGTCCAGCTGTCACTCACCCCACACCTGTATTCAGAGACAGGCAGAAAGCACTAGATGATCTTAGGTAAGAACATGCCAACTTTCTACAAGTGGCATTTTCAGAACTGCACTTTAAACTTCAACTTCATCATAAGCTGTGATCTTAAATTGGGATTCCAGAGACACCAATCCTGTGGGGCCCATTTCTTCCCAATGGTAATTACACTTACAAAATGTAATATGGGAGGGATAGGCCTGGCAGTAGTGAAAAATTAATGTAAGAGTTTTTCACTATCTGGACATGTAAAACTTAATAGTACATGTCCAAAGTTGTAAGTACATTGCACCCTGCCCTTAGGGCTGTCCAGGGCCTACCTTAGGGGTGACATATGTATTAAAAAGGAAGGTTTGTGCATAGCAAGTGAGTTAACTTGCCAGGTCAACATGGCAGTTTAAAACTGCACACACAGGCTCCGCAATGGCAGGCCTGAGACATGGTTAAAGGGCTACTAAAGTAGGTGGCGCAATCAGTTCTGCAAGTCCACTAGTAGCATTTAATTTACAGGCCATGGGGACAGGTAGTGCACTTTACTAGGACTTACAAGTAGGGAAAGAGCACATGCACTTTATCACTGGTCAGTAGTTGTAAAGTGCCCAGAATCCTAAAGCCAGAAAAAATAAAGTCAGTAAAACAGGAGGTCAGAAGGCGAAAGGTCAGGGGGAAACGACCCCAAGGATGCCAGGTCTCACAGGGTGCCTGGTAGTAGATTAAAGAGCATGAAGTGGATTGGAGATTTTGCAGCCTTGGTATTTGGCACAATGACATTTCATAGCACTGTCCGTGGGTTTCTGAGCAGAGGTTACGGTACTGGCACTCAATCTTTTGCATAGTAAGCATTGGTACATGGCAATGACAATATTGAATTAAATCGCTATACATCTCACCATGCCTCTCCCTCAGCAAATAATGCTGCACAGGATCGAAAGTTAGACAAAAACACTGGATCGAAATTTGTTTTTTTGAAGATGCTGTTATTTGTCTAACCTTTGTAGACTTATGTTCCTCTAAAAAAAGAGGTGGGCCCACATTTATGAGTGTTGCTTACTGCAGCCACAGAGGAGCAGTAGAAGGTCCAGCACCGCACTTACTGCAACAACCACCCATAGAAAATAATGGATGCATGGACATAAAATGGAACCCCAAAGGAAATGTTAAATTAAAATAATTTAGTTTGACGTTTAAAAAAAAATATATAAATTATATTAAACATTAAAAATGATATAGATAAGTTAAATAATACAATATTTTAATAATATTTTTGTAATGTAAAAATAAATGTATCTAGTGTTTTAATATGAATGACACTTTCATTGAACAGTGGTTAAAGAGCCTGGAACGAAAGTCGCCTTCTGTTTTTTTTCTCACCCCATGAGCTCTAGAAACCAGCTAAAGGTCTTACTAGACTACCACTGTGGAAAGGTACACAAGTAATGGTCAATCAAATACTGTCTTACTATGGCTAAGAAGATTCAAACAAATCCTTCACTATATAGATTTTTTCAGGATTACATTAGCTCTGACGCACAGCTACAACTGCCTCTAGGCCAGATCTTATTAAGCAACTGTCCAGTCTAAGGACCAATGATTAAACAATATTTATGTGCATCAAACAGCACTGCCCTATAAAACAAATAAATACATCCATAAAGCTGCAGAGCAGTCACAGCAGCCAGCTTCATATGTGACGACTACCTATGTCATAGAATTGCTTTATCCGATGTGTTTTATTGACATGCACCATCAGAAACTTACTGTGAATACCAATATATTTTTTGTGTGCTGCCGCTTAAAAGGGTTAAGGGCCAGTTGCAAACACTTTTTATGAATGAATTTGTCACTGCCAAAAGTTTTTTCTAAATCTCCTAAATCCATTTTTGGAGCGGGTAATGTTTTACTGATTCTTGACATGGGTTTAGAAATGGAAAAGGAATCACCTTTTGAAACTGGTGTGGACCACTGCCAACTGCCAGAAAAAAAACCTTTCAAAAGGAAAATGGGCTGCTTTGTTTAAAGACAACCAAAGCCATGGTAATCTGCTGAGCAGGCCACCATTCCTGTGATAGCCACCAATCTGAGTGAGTCACAATTTCAACCTATCTCATAAAAACTAATTTGGTAGCTCGGATTGGGACCCACTCTGATTTGTAATTTTGTGAACTGACCTACTGGCGCATAGGTCGATATGCAAAATTCAGCACAGGTCTCAAAAATACTGGTCACAAATTGCAGTACATTTTTATGACCAGTGCATTAGTACATTGGGGTCCTGGTGATGGTAAGCATACTTTAGCCTTTGAAGGGCAGTTTTGAAAGGAAAAGGTAGTCTAACTGGTATGACCAGCCAGATATGTGTGATTTGGATTCAGGTTTATTACAATGTGTGTAAAACTAAATGGACACAGGAGGACATAAGGTTACCAAAAAAGAACACACCTTTAAAGTGGCGATTGCTTTCCTTTTAGGTTTTGTAGTGACAGCTTCCTTCGGGTAATCATCTTCAGCTTCCAGATCCAATGCAGCTTCATTTAAGTTTGCTCCATCTGAAAATATTTATGATTCAATTACTGTGAGATTCTGTAAACTATTATCAATTATGAGAAACTTGACATAGGATACCTTAGACAAAATTGTTGAGGCTTGTTTTCACACTTGCATTAAAAACTGTCAATACACATCAGACTTCACAAAACATTACCTTATTAATTGTACCGTCTTCTGGATGTATGTGAAATATTCACATAAATTGGTTGTTGATCAATTACCTCGTTGTCTACAACATCAGTACCTGTCCCCCTTGTTTTATGGTCCACCAGTTCTTGATCCCTCTTGTCATATTGACAGTCAGTACCTGTTTCCCTTATGTTCCAGTGCATCAGTGTCTTCTCTCCCTCTTTCGTTCTGGAACATCAGAGCCCGTTCTCTCTGGTCACGTGTTGCACCAATGCCTATTTCGTTTCATCATCTGTGACTATGACTGCACTATGATATCTTCTGAAACATCAGTGTATGCCCTCTAGTGCCTTCTGAGACATCCATGCTTATTGCCATTGTCTTCAGAGGCTTTGAAGTCTGTTTTCTCCAGGCACCAGCTCCTACTTGTCTTATGGGATAGTGAAGCCTTCTAACCCTGTCATATGGGATATCAGCCCCTCCCTCCCTCTTCTTTTCTGAGGCTTAAGTATCTGTTCCCTCCAGCCTTGTATGGCATCAATGACTGTATCCCCTTGTTTCTCTGTGAACCCTGTGCCTGCTGCTCTTGCCTTCTTAGACATGTGATTGCTTAGAATTGCCACTGGGACTTCAGTTTGTGCTCCCTCTTACCTTCTGTGACATCAGTTTCAGCTGCCTCTTGTTTTATGAGAAATCTGTGTCTGCTTCCTTTTGTCTTCTGTTACATCAGTTTCTGCTTTATGTTGTATTTTGTGACATCACCATTTGCTCACAATCAACTTAGGGATCACCAATGTCTGTTCCTACTTCTGGACTTTCCATGGTTGTTTTGTCTTTTCTTATGGGAATGAATGGGTGCTGTCTCTTGTCTTCTGGTATATCAGTACCTTCTTCATTCCGTTTTCTGGCACATCAACACATGTTATTTTATTTCTTCTGTAATATCAGAGCAAGGACCCTCTTGTCTACTGTGACACCCATCTATTCCTTCTTGTCTACTTTGGAATCATTGTTTTGATCTTTCTTGAGAATATCTGATGCCTCTTTAGTTCACACATATGTGTCCAGTACTTCTTGTCCACTGAGACATAAGTCCCTACTAACTCTCTGCTATTGCAGCATCAATACTAGGCCTGGGTGATATTTTAACTACACCAGAGTAACAGTAGTGATTTCAAGAATTAAGCATTACTCTTGTGATGAGAAATTACTGACATTATGGCTGTCATTCTGACCGCGGCGGTCGGCGGTCGCCGCCCGCCAAGCGGTTCCCGCCGAAAGACCGCACCGCGGTCAAAAGACCGCGGCGGTCATTCCGGCTTTCCCGCTGGGCCGGCGGGCGACCGCCAGAAGACCGCCGGCCGTCCCAGCGGGACAGCCCCTTCAACAATGAAGCCGGCTCGGAATGGAGGCGGCGGAGTTGAAGGGGTGCGACGGGTGCAGTGGCACCCGTCGCGATTTTCACTGTCTGCTAAGCAGACAGTGAAAATCGTTGTGGGGCCCTGTTAGGGGGCCCCTGCACTGCCCATGCCAGTGGCATGGGCAGTGCAGGGGCCCCCAGGGGCCCCACGGCACCCGTTCCCGCCATCCTGGTTCCGGCGGTGGACACCACCAGAAACAGGCTGGCGGTAATGGGGTCGGAATCCCCATGGCGGTGCTGCAAGCAGCGCCGCCATGGCGGGTTCCCTGGGCCAGCGGGAAACCGGCGGGAAACCGCCGGCTCCCCTTTTCCGACCGCGGCTTTACCGCCGCGGTCAGAATCGCCCAGGAAGCACCGCCAGCCTGTTGGCGGGGCTTCCGCCGCACTCCGCCATGACGGTCATGGACTGCCAAGGTCAGAATGACCCCCTATGTCATTATACCAGTTGGAATAAATAAAAGTAATTTGGGAAAAAGAATCCTACCGTTGGAGCACAGGAACAGTGGTTTAAAAGAGATTGAGCAGCCGCTGACTACGGCCGTTTATGTCTTTTAGCATTTAGTGCTATGTTCTTAGCGCAAAATGTATCCTCTTCTCCATTTTGGATGAAAATAGTGCTAAATGCTCGATAATGCTTCACACACAATTACGCATAAATACAAGTAATTTTGATGTAATGGCTAGTAATTACATTAGAGAGAATTACGCCAGCTATGCCCACTCTTAATCAGTACCAGTTCGCTGTTGTTTAAAATGCAATACCAATGGTTGCTCGGTTTTGTCAATTGTGACATTACTGTGTGCTGCCTCTTAGCGTCTGTCACATCAATACTTGCTTACACATATCTCCCTTGTCTTTATTCTCCACTTGCTCCATTGGCAGTTCTTTCTAATGACTTTTGACATCACTGGACACTTCTTACCCACTTTACCTGGCTCTGAGACCTCCATCTCCTGCCACACTAGTGCCAGCATCCTCTTTTCTTCTGGAACGTCTGTTTCCACTCTTAACTCTTCTAATATTGGAGCCAATTCACTTATATATTTTGTAAGATTCGGTCCCCAAAGTTATGTTATGTTGATTCGTATAGCGCACTAATCATTTGAGAGGGTATGCAAGCACTTTGGCACATGTGTAAGTGTGTGGTTCCCAAGGTACTTATAAGAGGAGCCAGGTCTTCAGCTTCTTGCAAACTCTTGAAGTGAGGATGAGGCTCTAATGTGTTGAGGGACGTGGTTCCATGTCTTGGGTGCGATGTAGGAGAAGGAGCAATCTCTAGTTTTGCTTTTGCAAATGCAGGAAATGTGTGTGAGTGAGAATGTGACAGGGTGTGGGTGTCTGGTGGTTTGGTGAAAGTGTATTTGGCTGTTCAGATATTCTGGTCCTGTATTGTGTAGGGTTTTGTATATGTGTTTAACAAGTTTGAATTGGCTGCTCTTGTGAATGGAGAGCGAGTAAAGCTCCCTGAGGTGTGGTGTGATGTGAGTGCAGCATGGGAGGTCAAGTATGAGTCTTGCTGCTGTGTTGTGGATGGTATGGAGTCTGTGTAGGAGTTGTTTGAAGATTCCGGTTTAAAGTGTGTTGATGTAGTGCAGCCTGCTGATGATGAGTGCTTGTGTGATGGTCCCTATTCTTTCTCATCCTTGGGTTTACAGATAGAACCATACAAAATCAACGTTTTTTCCTTCTGTAGCACATATTTAGAGATTTCTTATATCCCACTTTCTGCAAACCTCCCCACATGAAGTTCACAGAGGCTGGGATATTGTTGACCAGCACCAGTTCTGAGACCCGGTTTCTACCTATTCTCCTAAACACTGGGTCTTAGTCCAACTGATGCCGTTACTTTGCTTGTGTGGGTCATGACTTGCTTTTGTATGTCAAGGCAGGATACAGGCCATCATAATATGAGACACATAAGAGACAGAAATCTTTTTTTTTTCAACTTTCAACAAGAAGACCTCATTCTTGTATAATATGCATTATTTGTTTTCACACATTTTGGATAGTCCTTCACACTATGAAAGAATCTGATAAGTTTGGGCTTATTAACACAACATAAATATTGGTAAAGTACATGTTCATCCATTGGGGCTGTTTAGCAAGTGTTTATGGTTATGCAGGTCAATGGTATTCTTTTTATTGACCACAGAAAGAAGAAAGGCTGAGTGGGACTGTAGGGATTTAAACCTGGGACCATGATTTTAAACACATCAAAAAGGAGTACACAGTTCTTCAATGAAAGATATAAAGGCAAAGGTTCTGTACTGGCAATACGGGTATTAGAAAGTGCGGGCCCTCACACATCCATATGATGTCACACTTCATCATATTTTAAACACAGATCCTGGAGTGGATGCATTAAGCCACTGAACCATCAGAATCCATCATAGATATAGTGTGAGTGTTTATTTACATGTTCTTTCATATGTGACACTTACTATTTTATGTGTAGCAGTGGACTGCTTATAGAGAAACATAGCATCACAATTACCCACTGTGAACATTGTTTTATCATGTTCCAGCTCCATTCTTCCCAAATGTCATCTCTTTGCCTGCTGCATTTTACATTTTTGCATCTTCTTGCTACAGACTTTTCAGCTCAAAAAATTACGGCCCATCCCACCATTTTGTTTCCTTATTAATAATAATTCCATAGACACAGGAGTTCTTATGCAGCATAAAACTCTACCTGCCTACGTCTTGGCTAATGACCACAGGCTTGATTGGCTGTTTCAACATTTTAGTAGACTGAAATATTAACAAATTCCGGACACCAATCCACATCCATAGAAGTATCCTGTGCCTTACTTTCCAAAATTGTATTTATATCAGCCCATCTAATTTAGATCCACCGATTGAGTGCAATGAAGCAAGTCAGATTTTGATTAATAGCAGCTTTATACCTACATTGTGAGTGGGGGCCAGATCAAGCTCTACCATCATTGTAAATATATATATATATATATATATATATATATATATATATATATGTACGTGTGTGTGTGTGTGTTTCTGTGTGTGTGTCTGTATGTGAGTGTGTGATGTATATATATTTAAATATTTTAAGGTTTAGGGGTTGGCAGAGGCATAGGGTGGGAAGGGTGTTTTTAGGTTTCTGGTGGTTAGGGGTATTGGCCGCTCTGGGTATTTTTAGGTTTTCGGGGTGGGCAGGGGTACAGGGTGGTAAGGGAATTTTAGGGTTTGGGTGTGGGTGTGGGTAGGGGCATAGAGTGGTAAGGTAATTAATAAAGGGAGTTTTGAGAATTCCCCCCAAAAATTGAAATTAATTTATTTAAAATAAAAGAGGGGTTGGTTTTGTATGTATGTATGTAGATGGATGGATGGATGAATGGATAGATAGATAGATAGATAGATAGATAGATAGATAGATAGATAGATAGATAGATAGATAGATAGATAGATAGATAGATAGATAGATAGATTTCACTTACTTTATTTATACTTGCCTTCGCTGTAAAGCAGATGTGTGGTAATTGCAAGTGTTGTAAAAATGTGTGGTAAAAGCATACATGCTAAATGTCTGCATTGCAATGTCATACAACCTTGTGGTCATCTATCATAGATCAAAACAAGCATTTACAATGCAATCGGTCTCGCATTTGCTCCAATTAGAGCGTAAATTCCTAACTGGACTTTTCTTGCCAAATAAATTGAAAATGAAAAGTAAAACATTAGTTGACAAAAGCGAACTAGTTCAAAGTGCCATGGACGCCATGAGCGTGAAGGAGAAACACAATAGGAAAAAGAAGTTCGCTCACAGGGAAAAATATCGGCAATCGTGCAATTATCCATGTAGCAAGGTCAGTGTGCAAGGCGGTAACAAAACCTCCCCAAGGAGGGACAAACATAAAGTATTTACCAATGATAACAAAGGATTTTTGAACAGCAAGCCCACAAGCGAGTGAAAGTGATGGGTGTGAGGTGGGCATGGTTAAAAGCTCACAATACTTACAACAGGTCAAAGCGCTTGAGTGTTTGACCTAAAAATGGCAAAAGACTTGAGCAACAAGGGTGTAGGTGACAGAAGAGGACAGCCGGAGAAAGGAGCAGAGAGAAGTGAACAGAGACACAGGAAGGGAAGGCTAATTATAGAGAGAGAGGGAAAGAGTAACACAAGAGACACACTGGGAAAACAGGTGAGGTGCAGCAGAGAAAGAAAAGTAACTGTTTAAGCAGGGAAAGGGGTGGAGAGAGGCTGGAGGGGTGATACAGAAGGGAAAGGTGTGGGAGAAAAAGTTGGAGAACTATTGGTTTTGGAAATTCAATATGAGAGAGGAGAATGAGAGCCGAGGGAGGCGAGTGGGAGTGGTGGGGAGGGTAAGAAAACAAAGTTGGTTCAGTCTAGGGTCTCCAAAGCAGATTCTCCATCGACCCAGGATCTAAGAGCATGTTACAAGTCTCTGCTTGATACGTAATATTCAGCACTTCTCCAAAATGTAAGTACGGTGAGAGATGCCTGTCACATGCGGTACAAACAGTGCACTCTCTTCTGTCTCCCTATACTATGCACAAGGTAAAAACATCAGTTTCTTACAGATCCCAATTGAAAGCACTCCATTAGCACAGGGCACTATCTTCTCCTAGTGTGCCTGTCTGACTAACCCTATGGTGCCTCCTTCAGTCCATTATATCTGCAGATAATAGCTCTGTGCACACAGTGCAAGTGTCTCCTCCCTGCATGCTTGTTTAACTAAGCCCAAGGTGTAACCTGTGCACTGCCTCCTTCGGTCCATTTTACCTGCCTATTATAGCATAATGCGTCATAGTGCAGTGTTTCCTCCCTGTGTGCCTGTCCACACTAAGTAATACCGCGCAAGCTGTGCAGTCTATGCTGTTTTTCATTGTGTCTGTCTACGTTAAGGTCATGGTGCAAGCAGTGTCTCCTCTGTTTCTGCCTGTACTAAGCACACAATACAAGCAGTGAAGAGCTTGTGGTCAGTGCGTTTCCCTCACCGTGTCTTCCCAGTGTTTACAGTCTCTGTCTGCCTACACTAAGCACCATACAATAGTCCAGTGTCTCTGCCTGTGATATGGCATCCCACACTAAACACACTGTAAAAACAGGCAGTGTTTCCACTTGTGTGGTCTTGCATTACTAACCATGAGACAGACAGAGCACTATTTACAACCTGCTTGACTACACTAAACACATGAAACATATACAGTGTCTACCGTTTTAGCTGGCCAATCAAATGTGAATAACTTAATAAAACATACAAAAAGCAAAAGCTTTAAAGTCTGGCAATTCTAAAAGACACACAAAAAGAAAAATGAAAAGTAAAACAATTGACATAAGTGAGCCGATTCAAAGCACCACAGCCGCCATGAGTGTGTTTGCGAAGGAGACAAACAAGAGGAAAAAGAAGTTTTCTGGCAATCAAATATATTGGCAAATGTGCAATTATCCATGTAACAGGGTCAGTCCCCAAGACGGTAACAAAACAGCCCCAAGGAGGGACAAACGTAAAGCATTTACCAACGATAACAAAGAATTTTTGAAGAGCAAGTGCATGAACGAGTGATAGTAATGGGCGTAAGGTGGGTGTGGTTAAAAGCCCACATAGATACCAAGACATCGGAAAAGCAGTGCTTGCGCACAGCTATGCTCAACCTAAAAATGGTCCCTTTTTACAATTCTTAGACAGAGGTGACTCAAGGAAATCAAAGAATGTTGAACATTACTCCTGGTACAGGATAAGAGAAGAACATCAGAAAACTGATATTTTCCCAGAGAACCAGTAAGATTTCTGGATTTTGCATGAGTATCAAACAGGAGGGGTAGTGATTTCTGACGGATGCAACTTCACACAAAGACACAGCTTTCTAAGAGTGCTATGCAGGGATCCCTAAGTGCTCTAAGCACACATCTCAATGTGTTTAACTAAGAAACATAGAAAGTCACCAGGCACATCCATCGCTTTGGTAAGTTATATTTTACATTTTAGCGGTCGGGATGCATTTGCGTTGTTTGCTGGTTGAGTTAACACTCTACAGTTCACTTATGAGAGCACTTCAGCCGTCTTTCCAAACTCCTGTATGATGTTCAGAATTATTCCTGTGTCCCACATTAGATTTTTTTTAATGACTTGAAATTTTTGCTTTGTCTCAGAGCACAATCCTACCTGTTTCAGGAGGCTCATCATTTTCAGCATCTTCGTCTTCAACTCTAGACTAAAAGTAAAAAAAGGATATTGTGAATGGAATGAAGCAGTATAAACAAGATTGAGGTCAGCAAAAAGAGGTGGCAGAAGGTTGGAGAACGGGTAAGAGAAACCAAACATATTATCCTGTTGTCTCCATTCTCTATTTGTCTGAGGGTGCACTTAGAATGCTGAAAGTGAAGGATGAAATAGAATGTTGGTGAGCAGAGCAAAATAGAAGCTAAGGCACAGAAATAGTTGGAGGGACAATAAAGCCCTGAAAGGACTTACCTACTGTAGCTGTGACCTAAGGGCCTAACTTGAAATACAGAACTGACTAACTACCCCAGTGGGTCTATACTCTTAATGAACCCCTTGCCACCTTTAACATAAACACCAAGCTATGAAGAGGTCATCTTAGAGGGGGAATGAAACACGGATGCATGATGATAAATGGGAGTGTTAGGGAGTAGTGCATTAGGAAGAACACTTTGAAAGTGGGTTATTTTGGCCCAGAGAGTGGTCTCAAATTCTGATCATCTGCCCTGTTATTTTAGTTCTTTACTATAAAAGGAGTTTCTTTCTTTAGTTTTCAATCTTTTCGTTTTAAGATTGTTGGTTTAACAATTTGGGTTTCATAGTTTAATTTTTTGTTTTTGCTTTTCTGCACCTCGTTCTTTCACTAATATTGGTAACCCTGGAATTGAATTCCCACCACCAGGGCTGGCACTAGGCATGGGCAGCATGGGCAGCTACCCAGGGCCCTGCACCCAACATGGGGCGCTGCACCTGTGAGGCCCCCTGCCCTGGGCCCAGCAATGGAAGGGGCCCGGTCCTCTGGGCCTCGCCACACTGTGCCATGGCTGCAAGCCACAAGGATGTGATGTCCCATCCCCTGGGCCTCAATGCTTTACTTCATAAGTGCATGCTCACGGAACAAAGGGCCTCTCGCTGGCTAAAGACCGCCTATTATCGGGGTTCAGTTTAATTTTTCCGACACAAAGACACTGCAGGACACCCACTGTCCCACACTTTTAACCCTTCAAAACAACAAGCAACCCTCTTTCAAGCCCCTGATGAGCTGTGAAAGAGATTCTTGTGGGCAGCTAGATGGGAGAAATTGCAGCACACAAGGGATCCAGCTCAAAACAGCTTCAGAAACACCTTCAGCTACTGGGATGCAGCCAGCCTTAACTAGATGATTGAATGACACCAATACTCAGGACATGCCCTGGGAGTTTAACCTGTAAGGCTGTTTCAAAGTGCTGTCACAATGTTAAATCAGTGAAGTAGGCACAGTGAGATTATTATTTGCCCAGGATCAAACATTTGATTAAATTAGTAGATACAAAATTTCAGTGCACTTGTACTTCGTATGAAGGCTCAACACAGGGCCACTGTAATTATGCAGTCGAGGACAGCCAATTATACATCATGGTTCACTAAATTATGTGTTAAGGAAAGGCAAATTATGAGACGTAATGTGGCACATTTTGTGATAGTATTACTTCAATATTTTCTGATTTGTACACTTGTTAACACTGACTGCACATATGTGGTCCCTCATTATTATCAGTTTAACAACCAAACATAGCAATAAGCAACCAATAGGTGACCAGTCAACCTTTGAAAAGGACATTTCACTGCATGGCAACACGTGTTGCAGCACTTTTATTAACTTTTGAAACACTTGTGCTAGAAACCTTCTTTCTGTTTGAAATCTGTAGATTATGTAGCAGATGATGGATTATACGGCACATGCAGCAAATCCATAACTATGTGAAAACCACCATGGCTGCCTAATGGGATAATTTCAGTGGCATTACCTATACGTTTACCCCTGTATTACATTTAGGTGAATATACCATGTGCCTGGGAACTTCGTCCCTTCCAGGTAATATTCCGTCCATTTAGTAATCATACACCTGCTAGCAGTGTTTAAATTAAATCAAAATACTCCCAATGTTTCCAAAAAAGGCAGCAGAGCAAAAAGTTCAGAAAACTGATTGCCCATGAGCATACAATTTGTCTAAATAGAAGGCCGTGATTAAAAAATGTGTCTCCTCCTTCCACATTCTGAACTAGTTAACTAGATCATAACTGGGGTGTCAGTGATTCCTATGGCAAGGCCAAGTGGGTACCCTTCCCAGGGAAGTGTAATTTGTGTCATATAATGTTTATTTCCATCACATTTAGGTGAAATGGTAGAGCTGAGATTAGCTGTTGAATATCCCAGCCAATGGCTAAAATAGACCCACTGGACAAAGTCCTGTGGCAGTGGTTTCTTACTGGACAGTATACCTGCTAGAAACTGATATGTATTACTAGTGTTTCAAAGCTCAAGATATTCATTCCATTTGCATACCAGAGTTCATTTTCTAAACGTGTTGCTCTTATTTACAATGAGTAGTTAATGCTTACTCCAGGATGTGGTAACAGGATGAGAACTTGTGAGATCTGCCAGCCTTGGGTGGTCATCCCCTGCCTCCCTCCATTTTTCTGACCCTGTTTTTGCTGGATTAAGGACTCTGCACGCTTTACACCTCCTGACCAGTGTTAAAGTGCATGTGCTCTCTCCCCTAAACATGGTAACATTGGTCCCTACCCAATTTGCATATTTATTTCACTTGTAAGACCCTAGTAAAGTGCAGTAGAGGTGCCCAAAACCTATACATTAAATGTTACTAGTGGACCTGCAGCACTGGTTGTGCGACCCACATAAGTAGCCCCTCAACCATGTCTCAGGCCTGCCATTGCAAGGCTTGTGTGTGCAGTTTCACTGCCTCTTTGACTTGGCTTTCAAAACTACTTGCCAAGCCTTAATCTCCCCTTTTCTAACTATAGGTAACCCCTAAGGTAGGCCCTAGGTGACCCATAGAGTAGGGTGCTATGTACATAAAAGGCAGGACATGTACTTATGTGTTTTATTTCTCCTGGTAGGGGAAAACACACAAATTTGCTTTTCACTCCTGTGAGGCCTGCTCCTCTTATAGGCTAGCATTAGAACTGCCCTTATATACTTTTAAGTGGTGGATCCTGATCTGAAAGGAGTAGTCATGTCATGTTTGGGATGGCTAGGATGGTAATAGAAAATCCTGCTTACTGGTGAAGTTGGATTTAATATTACTATTTTAGAAATGCCACTTTCAGAAAGTGGGCATTTCTCTGCACTTACTGCCATCTGTGCCTTATAGCCTGTCTCCAATCCACCTCTGGTCTTTGTGTATTCCACCCAGACAGCCATAAATACAGGACACTCAGTCACATCTGCATTCATCAGCATTCTGAATGGGTCTCCCTGGGCAGAAAGGGTGGAGGGTCTTTCTCCTACATTTCAAAGGCGAGTGGCCTGCCCTCACACAAAGGACTGATAATCCCCCACAGGGATCCTGGCAGGCAGGACTGGACTGAATGAGGAACTTGTGCACTTCAAGACCATTCTTTGAAGTGTCCCTCACTTCAAAGGCACTTGTGAGTACACATACTGGGTCTCTGACCCCACCAAATCAGACACTTCTGGATCTACACCTGGACTCTGTCAGAGGGACTAACTGGCTGCCCAAAGGACTCATCTGGACTGCTTTGCTGAGAAGGACTGCTGTCCTGCTGCTGCCTTGCTGCCTGCTGGCCTCTGACTCTGCTGGAAGGACTCTGCCTTCCTCACAAGCGATCTTCAATGGCTTGGCTTGAGCTTGCCTCCTGTTCTCAGGGACACAAAGACTTCACACCAGAGAAATAAATCGCTGTTTGTCGGAAAATTGATGCAACGTTTCCAGAAATCGGTGCAGCGCCTACCTTGCGGCTAAAAATGTCATGCTTCATCTACCGGATTGATGCAGCACCGCACCCTCTTATTAGCACGTCACGGATTTTCAATGCATCATCCCTGAGCATAAAAATATCCCAGCATTGCAGTGAGTCACCAAGGCTGCGCTCCTGGAAATCAGTGCATCATCTTGCCGCGCTAGACAATCTGACACAGTGCCTTATTTTTCAATGCATCTCTTCCTCTGTGGCCCCGTGCATCGTTATTTTTGACGCATCCCACGTACTGTGTGTTACAATGATACAACCACTGATTCTTAAGGATTGAGACTCTATCAAACATTTACAAAATGATATCTAGACTTGTGCATATTGGATTTTGGTCGTTTAGATTTGATTTTATTCAGATAAATATTATCTATTTTCCTAAGCTGGTATGGAGTACTTTTTGTGGTGTTTTCACTGTGTTACTGTATGTGTTATTGGGTGGGGTATGCCTCTGTGGTCCCGGCTCCTGGTCTCTGGATCACAAGGAGGCTGGGGTTCTCCTCCTCTTTCTTTCCCATATTCCAATTAAAGAACAACACTGCCCCGATCCAGAAAGTTCCTCTTTCCTTCCCTTTGGCCAACTAATCAGAGAGACATTTCCTGTTGGCTCATTTCTGCTTGCCTGGCCTTGGGGGTTCTCTCTTTCTCCACTATCTCAAAATTCCTGAAAAGGTAAAGGGGACTCGTTGACAATTGCCTGGGACTCGTCAGGATGTACAGGGCAACATCTCAGGTAGGGCATCATCCTCTGTCTCTCCTACCCGGCAACCCAGACAGCGTCACAGCAAGAGGACAACATGGCCGAATAATCTAGAGGCAAAGTTCAACGCACGGCCACAAGGCCAAGTGACAGTACCAGTCAAGACAAATGAACACCAAATGAAGCTGATCGTCACCTAAATCATTGTTAAAAAGTTCTTCAGTATCAATATCAAGCCAAAGTGAAGAAAGTAGTTGTGCAATGTCGATGTTTGTCTTAGACAAATGTGGGCATGTTAGACTGGCCACATGTAAAGAAAAGAAAAGTCGACATGAAAAAGCCCCAAAGTAATTCAAACATTGTCTGAAGATTAAAGTAGATGGTTGTCAATACCTTTCATTGTCAACAGTGGTGCGTTGATAAACATTATGGGTGAGGAGTAATATAATGAACTATCTCATTGCCCTGAATGACGCCATTGAAAACTAAAGTATATACTTGGGCTGCATTTACGCAATTGAAAAGTCAAGGTTCATTTGTAGTGACAATGAAATATGAAAAGACAAAAGTGCAACTACCTATTCATGTTCTTCAAAGTATAGCCTCAAGTGCCTGCTTACATCTGCTGATATAGGACTGATATGAGTGAACTACAAAGGAATGCTCATCCTGAAATAGTAAGTCAGTTTCCTTCATTGTTTCATGGGTGAGGAAGCTTTAGACTATGAAAGTACAATTGCATAATTATGAGGACATTCGTCCTGTTGCTCAAAGACACAGATACATTGCTTTTCATTTACAAGAAGCTGTTAAAAAGGAACTTGAATAAGTAGTTAACCATGATATCATTGAGTGTTGTACTGGTCCAATGTCATGGGTTTCTACCCCGTGGTAGTGCCCAAAAAAGACAGTGAAAGAGGTGTATGCATCTGTGTGGATATGCGCCAGGTGAACAAGGCAATTGAAAGAGAACGACATCAAGGTCCGCACATTGCTGACATGATAACAGATTTGAATGGTGGGAAGATCTTCTCTCTTCTTGTTTTAAATAAAGGACATCATCAGTTGGAACTTGAGGAGAATTGAAAGTAAATTACATCCTTTTCTACACATATTGGTCTATTTCGATATAAAAGACTAAGGGCCTGATTCAGACTTTGGAGAATGGGGTTACTCCATCACAAACATGACTGATATCCCCTCTGAATATTACGATTTCTATAGGATATAATGGAATTGTAATACAGCAGACGGAGTAACCCTATCCACCAAACTCTAAATCAGACCCTAAGTTTCGGTGTGTCATCAGCTGCAGATCGTTTTCAACATGTCATTTGACATATTATACAGCCTGTCATGAATGCTTTCACCTTTAGTAATGACATATTAGTTTTCGAAGCTACACAGAAGGAGCACGATGAAGATCTCCAGCAACTGTGTCATTTACTTGCTGATACAGGTTTAACTGTGAATGCTGAGAAATGTGAATTTAATAAGACAAAGCTAAAGTTCTTTGGCAATATCTTTTCTAATGGGGGTATGGCACTAAAGTGCAAGTGTTGTCATCTTCCAGTCCCTTCATAAGATATTTCAATGGTACGTTCATTCCTTGGCATGGCTAGTTACTATTCCAAATACATACTTTACCGTCGTGAGTGCTGCATTGGGATACTTGACAAAAAATAATATTTCATTATATTGGTCACTCGAATGCGAGCAAAGCTTTAAGAGAATCAAGAAAGCTATGGAGAAAGAAACTGAAATGCATAATTTGATACAAAGCTTCATACAGAAGTTGTTGTTGATGTTAACCCAGTCGGATTAGGTACAATCCTTGCACAGCACAGCAGAAACCCAAATTCTCGAACATATTGTGGCATATGCAAGCTAAAATTTGTCCCAAACTGAACATGCTTATTCACAACTTGAGAAAAAAAGTTTAGCAGTGGTGTAGGCTTGTGGACATTTCCACATGTTCTCATACGGAAAGCCTTTTACGCTTGTGACAGATCATCAAGCATTGTTGACCATCTTTGGCAATCTAAAGGCCAAGATGCCTTCTCGCGTTGAACGTTGAGGTCTACGATTACAAGAATACAACTACACAATAGTGCACCGTCCATGGAAAGATCAAAACCCTGCTGACAGCTTCCCCAGAGTGCATAGACAGTGTCATAGGGCTCCTTACATGACCGTCGGAGCCTACATAAATTTCATTGTGAAATCAAACACACCAGCTGCCATTTGGTTGGAGTAAATTGTCACTGCCACAAGACAGGATGGTGACATGTTAAAACTGAAAGACATTATAATACATCAGTCTTGGAACCAGCTCACTCAACCTCTTGCCAGTGACAGTGAATACCAGAAGTTTAAAAATGTCAAACATTAACTGTCTGTGACTCAAGAAGCCATTATTCTGAGGAATTTAAGAATGGTTATTCCAGAGAGTCTTTGACAACAGATAACTTAAGTGATCCATGAAGGACATCCTGGAATCATTGCCACGAAACGAGCTCTCCAAGACCGAGCCTGGTTTCCTCATCTCTATGAGAGAATTGAAAGAGAGTTGAAGGCCTGTCATTAATGCACTTGCCTATCATCAAAAACAAACCACTAAGCACACCTTAAGCATGTCAGAGTTGCCAAAGCATGCATGGGAAAGAATTGCTGTTGGCTTTTCCAGTCCTCTTGACACTGGACATCACCCGATGGTGATTGTTGATGAATACTCCAGTTTTCCATTGATAGAAGATCTCTCATCTATCACTCAACAAAGAGTCATCAAGAGATTAGACTGCTTCTTTGCGACATGGGGTGACCCTGCGATCTTAAAATCTGACAATGGCCCACCTTTCAACAGTAGAGAATTTAGAGACTTTTTCAGTCATCTTAATGTGAAGCATCAGAAGAGCACATCTCTTTGGCCACAGGCAAAATGGCCTTATCACTCGTTTCATGAGTACATTGAAGAAAGCTGTTCAGTGGGCTGTATTTTAAAAGCTCGACTTTAAAACTGTCTTGAATTCTACCCTGCAAGCTTACCTTTCAACCCCTCACTCAATCACAGGGGAACTGTAACTTTGATGTTTGGGAGAGCTGTGAAGAGCAGGTTACCTCAATGCACCAACAAAAGATCAAGTACTGAGGAAGAAACCCATACCAAAGACTTGGATCATAAAAGGTGAATGAAGGCCTATCCAGACAAGCAACAACATGCAAAAGACATTGTTTTCACTAGAGAAGATCAAGTGCTTGCCCGTCAGTTGAGAAAATGAAAGCCTGATGAACCACTTGATGCTGAGCCATTCCATGTCATAATCAGCAAAGGACACATGGTGACTGCCCACCATCCTGCGAAGTCCATTACACAAGATTTCTTGCAGTTTCGGCATGTCGATCACCACTAATCAGATGCTGATGTCAATGTAGAGACTCGTTCTGAAAGAGCAATTGAAAAGCCCCTGACTGCTGTTACTCCTGAATCGCCACTGTAGATCATGGACACTTCTCTTGCTTGTTCCCAGTTTTCGAAGACACAATCAGGATGAGTAATCACAGCACCAAGAAAGTGCTTTGAAGAATTATGATTGTGTATATATTTGTACATTTTTTAATTTTTTATTTAACAGAGGGGGAGATGTAGTGTCGTTTGAGTTATTAATGATGGAACCCTTTTGGCTCCTGATGGACTCTGCAGAACTGTGATATAAGTGTTAGAGCATGGTCAAGTGGATGCAGGTTTAGAATGTGAAGTTACAAGCAGCCGAATAAAGATGTGTAATATCGTGCTTCATGTGTGGCATAGTCATTGGAGGGTATCCAGGTTGGGTAGGATGCCACATTTGTCAGCTATGTCAACTACCTGGCCTAAAAATGCTAAGGTAATGGTCTCCTGGAGCACTTGGTATTACCACTCTTCCATATTGCCTGAATGCAGGGGCTAGTTACCACATTCATATATCAGATCAATTTGCACACTAATACACTTCTTCTACCTCTATATAAACAGCAACATACTTTTTGGACCAGGCCCTTTCTATAGGGTCACTCCTGATTTTTGCCTTCCTTTCCTGAACACATTTTCATTGGCTTTTAGAACTCTGCGTACTTTACTCCTGCTATCCTGTGGTAGAATGTGTGTGTTCTCTCTCCTAAACATGGTAAAATTGGCCTGCACTTGTTGGTGCATTTCATTTACTTATAGGTCCCTGGTAAATGGTGCTACATGCTCAGCAGGCCTGTAATTTACATGCTACAAGTGGGCTTCAGCACCCATTGTACCACCCACTATAGCTGCCCAGGCTCCTAGGGCAGGGTGCATGGTTTTTAAAAAGTAGGACATGTGTATTTAAGGTTAAATGTCCTGTTGCATGTCCTGACGCTGAAAAACTACAAAAGTCGATTTTCACTGTGGTAAGGCTATCTCTACCATAGTCTTAATATTTGATAACTTCAGTTTGGAAAAATATAGAGAAATTCTACTCATTCGAATTGCAATTTGAAACATTATTTAATAGTAATGGAGGATTGTAAGCTACTGTTTTGAAAGTGGCACTTTTGGAAAGTTGGAATTATTTTGCCTAAATCAAATGTGCCTTTCTGCCAGTGTCCAGGGTCACATAACTGTGAAAGGCTCTCTTGTAGTGCAATGTGTATTCCTTCCAGACACTGGGGCAAAAGGGGCCTGGGTGTAGTGGGGGTGGGCCTTCCTGACAGGATGGCTGGGGAGGAGTTGTGCTCTGCCCAGATTACACTTCAAAGTACCCTGCCTGCAGCACACACAAAGGAACCTGACAGCAGGCTTGCCCTTGCCTTTGCCACCATATACAGATTGAGCAAACCCCAGGCTAAGAGGAAGAACGGACCAGTTTGGGAGTAGGTCAGGAATTGCTCACCACACAAAGGCTTGCACCACATATAAATGTGGTATTTTCAGAAACTCTCACCCAAAAACTCCTGGGTCTGTGGAAGATTCAGAAGAAGGACTGCCCTGCTATCTCAAGAAGGAAGACAAATTGCTTACTATGATCCCAAGCTCCCCACAAGTGACTTCAAGGGTCAGTTGTCTGACCTCTTGTTTGAGCTACAGGGACACAACAAGCTTCCAGAGGTGTCTCTGCAACTGTCCGGCTGACCAGCACCAACACACCTGGACCTGCTTGAGCCCTGCTGCTGGCCCCTGCTAAGGTGAGTCTTTAGCCCCAAGAAGTGCCCCTCTAGGTCCTGGGCCAATGACTGGCATCAGAGTGAATTCATCCAGCCTCAAAACCACAAATCTTGAGTTCCAGGTAAAGATTCAGAGGTTTTTAGGCTCTTCATGAAAGGAAAGGGACTCCTTGCATCGCCCGATGACCATCTGTGATGCCAGCTGACAGGAATCTCCAGAGAAGACCTGCTCTTTAAGTCCGCTCAGAGAGCCAGTAACAATGGTGAAAATCTGTGTTGACCAGCGATGACAGACTCTCCGCAAAGAACAGAGACCATCCATGATTTCCAACCTGCTACTTGCACCAATAAATTCTCCAGGTGTTGTCCGCGAATGTGAGGCTCTGATGCAGTCCAGTGCAACCTCATAACCGCAATAGGCGATTTGTGATTTTCTGAGCTATTTTCCCAACAAACTTTAAATAATCATAGCTCTGGTTCTACTGATTAGATTTTTGTCATTTAATTTATTCAAATATACTTTAATTTTCTTATGTTGTTGTTTCACTTTATGACTGTATTAGGGCTGCATGAATACTTTATACTATGCCTCTAAGTTAAGACTGACTGCTTTTGTGCCAAGCTATCAGAGGGTTAAGCACAGGTTTATTTAGTGACTTTTGTGGTTCACCCTGACAAATATTGTGGTTATTACTTGAATGGGCTTCCTCCCTTCTCAACAAAAAACAAAATTTCTTACAATGCTCAACCATGCTGATTTCATCCTGCTTGCACACAGTGTGGATGCAGGTGCTCGTCTCAGCAACCACACAACATCAGAAAAGGTAACACCCCACTGCACCTCCAAGGCATTTGCCTTAATGTTGTTTAAATTTGACTATAGTAACATTGTGTTCTTCAGCTTAGCTAGCTCCCTGTTAATATGCAATCAGGCAAAATAAATAAATATGGGGAATGTGGGACAAGGAAGGAGAGAAGGAATAGAGAGGAGGTGGAGGGTAGAGAGAAATCAAATGTCATGGAAGGTGGTGGAGCAGAATGGAAGGACATGGAGAAGGAATGGGAATGGTGAAAAAGTATGGAGTAAGGTTAGGAAAGTTGGGAGGTAGTTTGGGTTAGTGAGAGTAATGAGGGAAAGTGGAATTAGTGGGAGAAAGATGCAGAGAGATGGGGAACAATCTCAAGAGGTAAGGAAAGATAGAGACATTTGGCAAGGTTAGAAGAGAGGGATGGGAAATGTCAAGAAAAAAGTAAGCTAAGGGTGAAAAACATAGAAAGCATATCGGCCTCGTGCTTAAATTGTTAACCCATGCCATATCACTAGGGATACATTGGTAGACACATTGGTTTTATTAGCAAAGTGTTTGTATTCCATTGACTACTCCTTGCTGCACAACTATACCTTCACTGAGCAGAGAAATTAATGTTATATTATGTGTGCACCGAAATTTTGATTGTACAATTGTGATGTTTTTCAGAGTCAAAGGTGTAATTACTCTACCAAAGTTTACCTGATCACTCATTTCTTTTAAGGATTCATAGTACTTTGACCACCAATCAAGTTCTTCCTGATCTGGCTTTTCTTCTTCAAATTCTTCTTCTTGCTTCCTCAGTTTAGGAATGCCAATTTTTT
Source organism: Pleurodeles waltl (assembly GCF_031143425.1). Taxonomy (NCBI): domain Eukaryota; kingdom Metazoa; phylum Chordata; class Amphibia; order Caudata; family Salamandridae; genus Pleurodeles; species Pleurodeles waltl. Next base: position 393,726,612 of record NC_090446.1, read on the forward strand.
TGAGTGGGTCCTAAAACACACAATAAATGGGCAACTCAGCTGTGAGAATGGCATCAAAAAATGGGGTGGACTGAATATCAAACCAACATTTACAACTGTGCAATTTGAAATTAAGGAAATACACCAAAGTTCAAGCAGTGAACTCAGCAGTGCAGTAGGCGAGTCATTCAATACAGAAATTGCTTGCAACAGGGCCGGAGACCATTTTGTATACAAGATGTCTCAATATAGATGAATATCAGAATACTGATTACAAGAATATCATGCTACAAAAATATAATTGTATAAAAATATATTGTTGATTAAAACATGCATAAGTAAATATACATTTAAGATTATTAACTTCACACATACGTCTGTGTATGTTCAATGAAAAAACTAAGGTTAAAGCTTACTTATAATTAGGCAAACTTATTTTCCATATACAAACCAAGTTTAAACTACACAAACTTAAAAAATTCTAAAGTTATAGTTATAACTTTAATTTACATTTTATCCACCACCTTCAAACTACTATAAGTAGCAGACTTTGTTATATACTCTTTTTAGGTCGCTAACCAGACAACTCTAACTGTAACCATGTTGTATTGTGTTGTACAGTAGATTTTAGTGGGGTGTAGTACAGTATTGGGAAGTGACGTAGACTACAGCAGAGTAGAGTAGCACACAGTTTAGTTGATAGAGTGGAGTGGTGTACAGTACAGCACAGTGTTGTAGAGTGTGGTACAGTGATTTGGCATACAGTGTTATAGAGTACACTGGCATTGAGTGGTGTAAAGTGGAGTGGCGTACAGTGGAGTAGAGTGGAGTACTGTGTCAAAGCAGAGTGAAGTAAAGTGGAGGCAGTGGCATACAAAGAGTTGCATACAATGTTGTATAGTGGACCAGAGTATTGCAGAGTAGAGCGGAATAGAGTGTTGTAGAGTGACATATAGGGCCTGATTACAACTTTGGAGGAGGTGTAAATCCGTCCCAAATTTGACGGATATACCACCAGCCGTATTACGAGTTCCATAGGATATAATGGACTCGTAATACGGCTGGTGGTATATCCGTCACTTTACCGTCACTTTTGGGACAGATTAACACCTCCTCCTAAGTTGTAATCAGGCCCATAGTCTAGTATATTGTTGTGAAGGGGTATAGACAAGAGTAAAGTGCCAGAAAGCAGCACACAGTGAAATAGAGTTTTGTAGGTTCGAGCTACATAGAGGATAGTAGTGTGTAAAACTGCATAGAGCTGCGTAGAGTGTACTGTTGTATGGAAGCGTATAGTGAGATAAAGTCGTGGACAGTGGAATACCACCCCTTGTCACCAGCTGACTGGGCTTTGAAAACACTCACTATGTGGGAATCAAGGCCCACCTAGTTCAAAGAATACAGATCATCCAGAAGCTGGAGCAACACTCATCCTGGATCTCCCTCGTTGCACCCACATCACCCCCTACCTGAAAACATTCTACTGGCTCTTGGTTCAGAAGAGATGCCAGTTGAAGCTCCTCACTCATGTGATCAAGGCCCTGCATGAATCTGCACCTGCCTACATCAACGGCCACCTGAGATTCCACAAACCATCCAGACACCTCCACTCCGCTGACCTGTACTCCTCGCACACAACACAGCAGAGCAGGAGAACTCTCCTTCTACCTTGCAGCCAAAGCCTGGAAGCCTGGAACGGCCTCAAGGCCTCTCCTACTCTACAGGAGTTCCATACAGTGCTGCAAACCTGGCTTTTGGACAGAGACCCTGGAGTGTGCCAGCGCCTGGATACCCACACGGGTGACAAGTCATGCTCTTCAAGTCGACTGATGGATTGATTAATTGAGGGACGTCCAATTGAATAGCGTAGAATGGAGTGGGGTAGAGTGGAGTTGCATAAACTGGAGTGACGTAGAGTGGAGTAGCGTACAGTGGAGTGGCATATAGTGGAACAGCATACAGTTGAGTGGTATCCAGTGGAATTGGGCAGAGTAGAATAAAATATACTGGAGTAGCATATAGTGGAGTGGCATACAGTGAAGCGGCATACACTGAAGAGGTGTAGAGTAAAGATGCATACAGTACAATCGCATAGAGTGAACTGGCATAGAATGGAGTTGTGCACAGTGCAATAGCGTAGAGTGGAGTGGTGTAGAGCCAAGTGTTGTACAGCTGAGTGACGTAAAGTACAATAGTGTATGGTGAAGTAGCACACAGTGGAGTGGCGTATAATGGAGTGGTGTGGACTGGAGTAGAGTGGTGTACAGTGGAGTGGGGTACACTGCAATAGCTTACAGTGGAGTGGCATAGACTGTAGTGGGGTCAAATTGAATACAGTAGAATGAAGAGGCATAGATTGGAATGCCATACACTGAAGAAGAGTAGAGTGGAATAGAGCACAGTGATTTGACATACAATGGAACAGCATAGAATGGAGTGGCATACAGTGGAATGGCGTGGAGTGGAATGGCATATACTGGAGTAGGGTATAGCAGAGTGGCACACAGTGAAATGGTGTACAGTGAAAAAACGTAGAATGGAGTTGGATACAGGATTATAGTGTAGAATGGACTGGTGTAGAGTGGAGTTGTGTACCGTGTAATAGCATAGAGTGGTTTGGCATAGAGCACGGTGTTGTACAGGGAAGTGGTGTAAAGTGTAATGGTGTAAAAAGGAGTATCATACAGTAGAGTGGTGTATAATAAAGTGGTGTAGACTGGAGTGGTGTACAGTGGCGTGGGGTAGAGTGCAACAGCATACAGTCTAGTAGTGTACATTGGAATGGGGTCCACTCAAATAGCATAGAATGAAGTGGCGTAGAGTGTAGTGCCATACACTGGAGTGGCATAGTAGCATACAGTGGATTGGCATACAGTGGAACAGCATAGATTGGTGTGTCATACAGTGGGATACCATATACTGGAGTGGCAGATAGCAGAGTGGCATACAGTGCAGTGACATGACTGAAGAGACATAGGCCCTCATTATGACATTGGCGGTAAAGGCTGCTTACAGCTGCGGTGACGGCGGCCAACATACCGTCGTAGTGGTGAACATCCATTCGCCATATTATGAGATACACACCAAACCGACAGAAAACTGACACAAGCACATTTCTGCCAGCCCAAAGGTCAGTGTTAAAATGTCGGTACGAACACCCATAACGTTACACCAGCAAAACAACGCCCACCACATTATGACCCAAGAATCACCTCAGCGGATATTCACTGGTGATAAACCATTGGCAGTACACACCAGCGCGCTCAGAATGGCCACCCAAATACATAACAACACAACATTGGCCAAAACTAAAATCATACAACTGACATTCATACACACACCACACGGACCCACCCACAGCACAATAAAAAACACATTCTCATTCTTCACACCCCTTCACGAACACCAAAAATTGTCACGGGACAGACATGAAAATCACAGAGACAACTACACACACACACCACAAACACCCATTCATCCATCATGCACCTCACTCCCCCTCACATTACTCAACACCCTCTCCACAACTCACACCACACAACACCCATGTCCCCACTAAGGCAACCCCGTTTCACCAATGAGGATTTGCGGGTCATGGAGGAGGAAATAGTCAGGGTAGAGCCACAGCTGTCTGGTGCACAGGTAAAGCAAATATCCATTGCCAGAAGATGGAGCTATGGTGGAGGATCGTGGACAGGGTGAACGCCGTGGGACAGCATCCAAGAACAAGGGACGGCATCAGGAAGAGGTGGAACGACCTACGGGGGAAGGTATGTTCCGTGGCAGCAAGGCACCATCTCGCCATCCAGAGGACTGGCCGTAGACCCCCACCTCCTGCCCCACAGCTCACAGCATGGGAGGAGCACGTCTTGGCAATCCTGCATCCTGAAGGACTCACTGGAGTAGCTGGAGGACTGGACACTGGTGAGTCAATATTTACTACTTATCACCCCCATACCTGCATGCAATCTCACACCCTCGCCCTGACTCCCATCACTGTAAACTTCACACTTGTATAGCACACTACTCACCTGTTAGGGTCTCAAGGCGCTGTACGCACACCGCTGTGGAACCCCTCCTGGCTTTTCCCTGTGAGGCACCCACTCCTGGACAGCCCCAGGGTGAAGCCAGGCATCCAAGCGCTGTTAGGACCATTGTGGAGATTAAGCAAGCTATTGCCCAGAGTTACACCCATTTATTAGATTAGGCACCGATGGGAGAATTTCTGCATCAGGGTCTGCCGCTCTAACCATTGTGCCACACTTCTCCACACTCCACTACATCCCACACAGTGTACCTACACATATGACTAACCCCAATGACAAGCCCTGCATGCGATACCAATGCATGTACAGCCCTCCCAGCTCTGCATGTACACCCATCACAAAAGCATGCACAGCATGGAGAACTATCAATCTCACAATACAGCACCATACTCAAACAAAGGTTGCAGGGCAACAGCAACTATATAGGGGAAGATAGGGATGTACAATACATCACAGACATGAAGCATAATACATCACTTACATCTCCACAGGTGCCCCAGCCAATCCCAGTGGCGAGGACGTGCCACGACTATCCCGTTCCCCAACAGAAGACACCCTCAGTGATGACAGTAACTATCGACTTCAGGATCTGGTCCATCAGGGACCACTGGTCAGTCGGCCACCCCAGCCCAACTCCCAGTCCACCATAGAGCCTCCCCCATCAGTATCTAACACCACAGCACCCACCCAACATCCCCACACCTCTGTCCCCAGCACAAGTCAATCAGCAGTGTGCCCACCTGTACAGGGTCCCCAGTCTACACCTCACCCTCAAGACAATCAGGGATCTAGGGTCAGTGGCAGTAGGCACACCATTCAGGGGACACAGGCACAGGAGAACAGGGACACTGGGAGGACAGCTGTGTGCCAGGGGGAGGACAGGCCCAGGGAACCAACTCTCCAGGAGGCACTCACTAATGTCCTGAGGGCTTACCAACAATCCCAGGACAAGGTGGGCCAGATCCTTACCAACATACTGGAGGCTGTTGGTAGCTGCTGCAGGAGGTCCACCATCAGGAGATCAGGGAAGATTTGCAGGGCCTCAACACCACCATAGTCTCCATAACTGGGCTGCTGGCTGATATGGACAACATCATGAGGGAATGGACAGCACACCAGCGAGCCCCTACCACTAGCCAGTCTACTGACCAGCCCTCCACATCTGTTGCAGCTAGTAGACAGGATGCCCTGCCACAGGACCCACAGGCCATCAGCACCCCTCCCCCTGCAGAAGGTGAGCCACCCCGCAAATGTTCCCTGCGACCCAGACAGAAGCCAGGGACACTCGCTAAGACCAAGACCACTGCCAGGAAATGAGACTCTCCTGAATGTCCCCTTGTGTCCCACCCTGTCACCTTGTCCACTCTGAACTGCCATTGCTCCCCTTGCTATGGCTCCCTGGACACTGGACCTGTGCTACAAACAGACTGGAACAATACCCTGGACTTACCGCTACCATTACCCCCATTCCATTGCACTTTTCAGTCTATAATTTGCACTAAAATAAACACCCTTGAACACAACTTGAGTGATAGTGTTTTATGTGATGAAAATGTGCAATTATTGTAACAGTCACATCTTGTGTAAATGATCTCAACACTGTGATAGCATACAAATAATTAGCTGTAGCTGTCTGTAGTCATCACATCAGTACACAGTTGTCATAACATTAACATCTGCAAAATGAGAAGGCATAGGTGACAGTAAGTTGAGATGCAAAGGAAGTGAATGCCATCCTGCTACAGCCACACTGAAAACATCAATAATCAGAGGAATAGTCAGTCCCTGTGTGTCACTGTAAGTATTGATGTATAACTGATGTTCTGTTGTCCACATCCTCATCCTCTGCCTCCCCTTCCTAACTGTCCTCAGGGTCCACTGCTGCCACAGGGGCATTTCCAAACTCCTCCTCCTGCAGGTAAGGCACATGTCTTGAACTCCTGAAGACATACACTAACATACAGTGCGTGGGGACTCAGGCTCACCTATTAGCCACACCCTGTGACTCTGTAGTTGTGCCATCACATTTGGGATGCTGCTATTCCTCAGGACGAAGGCGTCATGCACCGACCCAGGATATTTGACAGTGACGTGGAAGATGTACTGGTCAGCCAGGCACACCATTTGCACACTGAGTGAGTGAAAACTCTTCCGATCCCTGAACACCTGTTCATTGTGGCGGGGGGGGCAAATGCAATATGTGTTCCGTCAATCTCCCCAATAATATTAGGTATGTGTCCAATTGCATAGAATCCTGCCTTCACAGTGGCCAAATCTTCCACCTGGGGTAAAGCAATGTAGGTGCACATGTGTCTGACCAAGTCAGACAAAACCCTTGCCAGCATGATTGAGAATATTGGCAGTGACATTCCTGCTGCCAAGCCCACTGTCACTTGGAAAGAACCAGTTGCCAGGAAATGGAGCACAGATAGAACTTGCAAAAGAGAGGGGATCACAGTGGGATGACGGAGAGCTGATATCAGATCAGGCTCCAATTGAGCACACAGCTCTGTGATTGTGGCCCTGTCCAGTATATAGGTGAGTATTATGTGCCTCTCCTGCAATGTAGCCAAGTCCACAAGAGGTCCGTACACGGGGTCTTGTCTCCTCCTCCTATTCATCCACAGTGGTAGGTATCAAAGAGACACAAGAGTGAGTAGGTTGTCACAATTTTAACATTGGAACCGCCACCTCAGTGTACATTGAGCATTAATGTGTTGGCACTATGGGAATGGCAATGTATCTGCAAATCATAGCAATGACGCAGTTCTCGATTATCTGAATGTTGTCTACCACCATAAAATGGCGAACGCGTGCCCTGTATGAAGGGACAGGTGGAAGTGAGATAACTCTGCTGACGTTGGACATCATGGTGGAAGGCGGTCTTGCACCACCGTGCTATTCCTCTTTGGCTAATATGGGGCTCTATGGAGTAGAGTGGCTAATGGGGATCACACACGGCGGTGACGGTGTACACCGCCGCGGGTGTGACCACCATTTTCTATCTATGACCTTACTTGATTGCTGACTTTCCACAGGACAACACCTTCACTGCGTGTGCTGTTGTGACCTGTGTCTGGATCTTGCCATGGCCCGTGTGACCGGGGAAAGGGTTACTTTGGAGGAGTTTGAGTCCTTGGTGGATGGGGTCCTACCAACAGGTGAGTACACCATGGGCATGATGCATGTGACAAGGTTGCATGGAGATGTGTGTGCAAGCATCATGCCATTTGTTGGGGTGGTATGTCTGGTGGTAGTGTACATGGTGGACGCCAGGTGATGTGTGTGCCAATGGAGATGGAAATGGGATTTGTGGGTCATATGTGTGACAGGCTGGATTGTATGTGTAATGGTGTCCTCCTGACTGTACTATCTCTGTAGGTAAGCGCCCATCAGAAAAAGAGATTGTAGCATGCCATCTCCAAGGACGTGCAGACCCTGATGGTCCACAGCAGGTGGAGCACCCACTGTAGGAAAAGATGGGAGGACCTGAGAAGCTGGGTCCGGAAGACCGCAGAGGTCCAGCTGGGGGTGGCCTCCCAGCGAGGGAGGGGTACCCATCAGAACCTGACCCCCCTGATGGCCCCCATACTGGCGGTGGCCTACCCAGAGCTGGATGGGTACTTGAGGGCATCACAGCAGCCACAAGGGGGTGAGTTCAGTGGGCGTTACAACTATAACTGGTAGGTGGCATGAGATCCTGTTGGTGGGTGTCAGTTAGTGGGTGCCCCTTAATGCCAGGTCAGACATTGCAGCGTGATCCAGCTCAAGGGTAATGGGTGTATTGATAATCTGGTAACCTAGCTAGGTTGCATTCCATGTCAGACAGGGCTTAGAGGGCCCCAGGAGGGGTGCAGTTGGCGGTGTTTGTCTCTCATCTTGTTGTGGTACCTAGCCAATGGAATGCCACTGCGATGCATGGTACTCAATCCTTATCCCTGTGTGTGACGGAAATGTGTATGCCATCTGTGGTGTTGGTGCTGTAATTGACCCTGTGCTCCCTTTCTATCTCCCCCCCTTTTTTTAATCTGTCATCCTCTCCATGTGTGCATTAGCTCATCTGGCAGAGGAGCAGGGGCACTGCATCCCACAGGACCCAGGAGGCAGAGTCCACCAACACCCAGGGAACCAGTGGGAAGGAGGGTGAGGGGAGCACCGCGGTGGACACAGGAGGTGACAACACTGACTCTGATTCCTCCTCCGATAGAAGCTCCCTAGTGGTGGCGGAGACCTCTGGGACCACCCCAGCTACAGGGACAGCCGCCACCCCTGTACCAGCACTGCCCTCCCAGTAGTCCCTCACTGAGGTGCCCATACCCGCTCACCCAGGAGGGTTGGCATCTCCTTCACCCCAGGCACCTTAGGCCCTGCCCTAGTCAGCCCTGCTGCCCTCAGTGAGGAGGTCATTGACCTCCTGAGATCCATCTCTGTAGGGTAGTCAACCATTGTGAATGACATCCAGGGGCTGGCATCCCAGATGCAGCAATGCAATGCATTCCTGGAGGGCATCCACAGTGGATTGGTGGCCCAACAGGCTCTGGCCTTCTATCTGATGGCAGACATTGTTCCTGTTCCTACTGTCCCCCCCAGCTACCACATCCTAGTCCCAGTCTCCTCAACCCCAACCCATTCCATGCACACATACAGCCAAGCATGCACCCAAAACATCACACAAGAGTGGCACAGACAAACACAGGCAGCACACTTCAGGCCACAAGCACTCACACAAACAACAGACATTTGCACACACAACAACATCCACTGCCTCCACTGTCTCGCCCTCCTCCTCCTCCTCCCTCACAGTCATATCCGCACTCACACCTGCATGCACTGCATGAACAGCCATCAGCACCATCACCACACCAAGCAGCACACACACCTCACTTGCAGACACCTCCACAACATCCTTCCATGCGTCCCGTATCCTCTCCCACCCTGTCTGCCCCCAAGAGACACAAACGCACGCACTCAGACTCCCAACAGTCATCCACAGCACATCAGCACACTGCCCATGCACCTGCACCCAAGTCCAGCAGGCGTACACCTCCAAAAACCACTCCCTCAACCTCCACTCCCATCCCTCCTCCCTCATCCCGCCCCACCATCCCTAAGAATCTTTTCCTTGCTCAAATTGACCTCTTCCCTCCTACTCCACCCCCTCTGTGATGCATTCCACTTTTGGAAAAATGCTGCCACTAGTAACATGTGAAGCCTAGATACTGAGCACGGAGTGTTATTATCCCTCTTGCTTCCACACAGAACTCCTGGACCTCAACTAGAGGTATGGAGTAACGTCTGCTACAACTGGCTTGACATTTGGTACCCTGGTACTGTCCTTCATCCTCCTCATCTCAGGGTTAAAGAAACCAGCAGAAGGATAAGAAAGTAAAGATACCTCTAAAAGTTCTTTGCCTCGAGATAACCACTGTGTAGGACGCTTCTGAGAAACCAACCATGGCCAAATGTCAACATATGAATCCATTGGAAAAGTGTGTGTGATATAATTCATAATCCCCTTACAGTTTTTGATTGTCATCCAAGAAACAACAGCACCAATAGCCAAACATATGCCGCACCCATTAGTCACAGCAGAACATTATATGAGTCAAATAACAGTATATAGTAGTATTTCTCTTTATGAAAATATTTGGAATCTGTGCATGAAGAATAACAGCTACAACTTAAGTCTGTGTAATTCTAGATAGGTGGCACAATGAGTAAGTCAACGCTTGTGTCAAAAAGGGAACATGAAATAGGAACATGAAATACAACCTAGTGAGAAAGCTAAGTAGTAACATTTGTTAATACATCCGGAAAAAAATGTAAATGCATGTTACTTACTGGCTTCTAGCAGGAGTGATGAGGCTAAAACAGAAGAAAGACACAGTCTCACACTCCTATTGTGTCCTAAGTATGTTTTCCAGAGATATTACCCTCATTGTAGGTAATAATACAAAAGCTAAAACTAATAGGATATTACTGTCTGACAATATTTTGCTAACAGTATTCTGACATGCAGTCCATACACTCGTGGGAACTTTTCCAGGTGTTACAGGCAATCAGGGGTTACTGAGCTCATGGGTTCAGATTCTGTCAATCACAGGCACATACCACTAGTGCCTGGGGTCTTAACCCTTCTGTTGGACCCAAATCCGAACACCAAGTGCACCCTTTTGGCATATCATTCTCATGGTATTGAGGTCTATCAATTCAAGGCCTACTAAGGGAGTTGGTGAGAGGTTATAGACTCAGAACTCAACAAACATTAAAAAACAATGAATTACCATCCACCAGTACTTTTGTTTAAAAGAAGAAAGTACTTTATCACTATTGTACACACAAAACAGAATCACTGTACATGAATGGCATTCATCAAGGAAATGGAAAACACTAACCAAGGTAATATATGTTAGAGCATGTAGTAGTAAAATTAATTAAAGAAAAAGGGCTTCCTATTAATACCAGATTAACCCTAAACTTTTGAAGCTGGTATTCAAATGCTTATATTGTTTTGGAACTGTCTACCTGCCAATATGCTTAGATGATATAGCCTCAGTAGTGCACTGCAGTCATCCAAAGTACTACGCTGGCTTTTCCCCGGATGAAACGAAATGGAAATGCCACAACCACACAAACCAATAGCACACAAACAGAGCGATCAAACCTTGCCTCTCCTTGTATACAAAAGGAAAAGCAATCAACGGCTCAACACCGGAATTCTGCAGGGTAAGCAGACTGCCTTATAGCAAAGACAGCTGCTACTCTGAGCAAACCACTTGCAATTGTGCTGCAAACTCCTCCTCTGCCTGTCATCACTTATACATGCATAAGGTCCTATACTCAACGTAAGTGCACATTAAAAAACTGCCAAACGTATTTCAGTCATTTGAGAAAGCATGTCTGATCCATTCAAGAATTATCTATAGTGGGGTGAGAGCCGAAAGAAGAATCTAATGTTTAATCAGTACCCAAATTAATAAAGTGTGCAGTAACCCACAAAGCCATTGTTAATGCAAGTTCTGTAAGCTTGGTTACTGTCCAGTAATCATGAAATGGGTCTGACATTAAGATGCTGATACAATCTGCACTTCATTACCTGCCTCTCACACATGGAACTGATCCTAATCGGATGTCCCTTTGCTTTAATGAACTTAACTATTGAAAAACTCATGTAGATTCATTGTGAGTGTAATTTTGAACTAATAACACTTTACACCAAAGAACGCGCATTTAGACCAGTGAATATAAGTTTACAAAAATAAATTAATATCCATTCAATTGCAACAACATCACATTTAGAGGCGGCAAATAAACGTACAAAGTGGACACACCATGAAAGATGCTATATCCATGCAAAAAATACAATATTGCCTGCAAATGCCCTTCGCTATCCAAACATGGAAAATATATATGTTAAAGCTGGACAACACTTGTACTGTACTGCGCGATACGTACGTCTACCCAGTCACTGTCATTCAGGTCATGCAAAATTTTCAACGAAATCTAAGGACTAAATGGGTGTAGACTATGACTCATAAAAATATGTTGCAAAGGTATTGAAATACATCAGTTTAGGTGTTTTTAATAAAACACATAATACTACTACCTCAAACTAAACTAATTCTGAATGATCACCAGCAATACTGAACAGCATGTGACACAACAAGGGATTATTCAGGAAGAGTTACAGTACTATGTTGTTTGGTAATTAAAAAAACACCTCAATTGTGCATTTTGACACTTTCGAAATATTTTTTTTAAGTGTTCTAATATACACCCGTTGTAACCTTGACTTTCATGTAAATATTTTTTCCTTTAATTTTTTCTGCCACATAACATTTACCAGCAGCAAATGTTACAATTTTACAGCACTCCTAATGATGTGTTCTGTCAACTCAATTTATCTAGCTTAGAAGGATAAGAGGCTGAGATACCACCGCAAGAATACAACAAACCACAGCAGGTTAACAGTGGAATAGTCTGGCTGCCTTGGCCCTAACGAAAGAATGGAAAAATGTTCCAGTCCCTTGATTTGCTAGTAAAAGACAGGTATAATTGGACTGTAGAGGGCTCATTGAATTGCTGGGCTCAGGTGCCATTTCACCTGTGGCACCAAAAATAGCTCTCCCCCTGCAGGTTCTGCATAGGTGACACAACTGTGGTACTTATATACAGTTGTTTGATCATTGTAATATGATAGACTTTAAAAAAAAAAGAAAATTAAATGAATGAAAAATATTGATTGGTTCAGCACTCCAGACTTTGAGCGGCCTCAAAACAAAGAGGGCATTTTGAAAAATACTATTTACATACCCAATGGTAAGGGTTACATACATATAGGTGAATGCGAGGCAAATTAAATAATTCAAGCTTTGTCGTTAATGTCTTTGCTGGGAGCTTTTTTATTTGTCTTTTGCACTGGGAGTGTTGCAGGGAACCCCTTATGTTTCTTTGCAGCATGACAGGCAATAGATAATAGTCGTTTTGCATTTCTACTGTGATTTCACACTTCCTCACTGAACCTCCAAAGTCACTGCTCCTTATCTGTGAATAGAAATGATTAGATAGAGAGTGCCTATTACGAGTGTTACTGAAGTTATTAAAAAAACAGAGACCCGTCAAGCTTGTAAACTTCCGAGGCTGAGTTGGGTTCTTGCCTAAGTTCAGAAAAACAGCCCCAGCCCAGCCATTGAGTACTGACAGGGGTGCTGCTAAAGCCCTTTCAGCCCAATGGGCATTTCATGCCTGGGCGTGGCTTCGGGCGGGGGTGGGTGTTTGGGGTGTTACACACCGCTAATAAATGTATTTTCTGATAAATAGTTGGGGACCAGTGCTTTTAGTTGGGTATGGTGAGGTATCTGTTAGATTTTACCAGGACTTTTTTTACATATACACAGACAAAAACACGCACACATACTCTCCCTCTCTGTTTTGAAAGTCATCAAAAATGTTGGGTATTTTACAAAATAATGTGCTTCCTATCCTAGTGCTAATATCAATCTGCATTCTTCTCCCCTTCCACTGTCCTGTAGGCCCCTCCAGTGCACCTTGCTTGTCCTATAATATATTTAAAAATTATATCCCAGCCTGTCGGAGAATCTGCTGCTTCATGCCCCCCGCTATTTTTACTGACCAAGCTACGCCCTGGACTTTGGAATTAGAATGGGCGCAGTTTCCACATCTCCAGGGCTGCTGCTAGCTTCTAGTCCCTCACTGGGTGGACCAGGTAAAGTAAGTATAAATATATTTTATTTGTGAGCCCCTTCTGATCACCCCAAGGTTTTCTGGCCAACTAACTTCTGGCCGTATCTGACCACAAGAACTGTCCAGATCAGTAGCGTAATGCAAACTGCTGGGGGGGGGATCTGTTGCGTGATGTAGCGCAGGGTTTTCATAGCAAGCTGTGCATAAATGAGACACGGATAGCCTTGTTACTTTTTCTGGCCACAAGGACTTTCCCTCAGGCCTTTTAGTAACTTCCATGCCAGCGTCATGGGCATTCTCATCCTGTTCAGATCGGCGCAGCAAACCACAATAATCCCCCTGTCATATCACAACAGGTGGGCTAGTCCATCACCAGCACAACCTTCCTCTTTTACCGTAGAGAAAATAACAGACACACAAAACAAAGCTGGACAGAGAGGAGGAGTTGAGGAAAACCCTCCAAGGTGCTCAAACGAAAGTCAGCACGGTCAATGTCAAATGGATGTAAGGTTGCTGAAACTGAGTGATGTGGTGCTCACCCTAGTACGAATCCTCTTAGTTGTGTAGAGGTCTCTGGGCGCAGGTTGTACAGCTCCATGTCTCTGAGGCAGAGGGTTGTTCGGTATTGATCCGTTCCCTTCCCAGACCAGTACACCACGCTGATCACTTTTTGTCCACTCCGACTCTGCCACGGGTAGGAACTGACCCACCGCTTCATCAGGTAATCGACCATGGAACACTGAAACTACCTCAGGGCGGTCATCCGCTCGATCTTCATCATTTACACCCTGATTGCCTCTCTGTCTGCTGTCAGAGCTCCTGATCTCGGGGTCAGGCTGTCAGAAAAGTTTAAAGGAAGAAATATTTCTTGTGATGTATTCATGACCTTTATCAGCTGTGACCATGGTACCTTTGATGGTGCTCACGACCCATGGCTCCTTTTCAAAAGGAAGCAAGAATGTGCTCTCAGATCATTGATTCTTTACCAGGACTAGATCACCAACCTGGACTTCCTTTCGTTGGGCTCATCCTTGACATACAATCATGTAGGCTTCCCCTCCTGGATAAAGCTTCAGCCGCTTGGTTGATGACCCTGAAGGATTTGCTTGCATGATGAATTGTGTCTACCACCCTCCGGTTCATGCATAAGGTGCCAGGTGGTATCCCGGTGGTGGCTTGAAGAGTGTGTGGGTACTCGCAGAGAAAAGCATATATCGCACAGTCTACACTCTGATTGTGGGCCACACCAATTCTGTGACTTTGTTTAGAGTTCTCAAGACACGTTCTGCTTCTCTATTGGGCCGGGGCTAGCGAGGAGTGATCTTCCTGTGAGCAACACCTTGAGATGTCAAATATTCTGCAAATTCCTGACTGGAGAACGGGTGACCATTGTCAGTTCGGAGTTCGCTCAGTAGCCCATGTGTGGCCATCACTTTCTCCAAACGGGTGATTGTCTGTGAGGCTGTAATGGAGTCCATAATCTCCACTTCTGGATACTTAGAAAAATCATCGATGACCAAAAGCATGTGTCGACCATCAGGCAAACTTCCAAAGTCACCAGTGCCTCTGAACCAGGGTATTGAAGGGATCGTTTCCGTGAGTATGGGTGGGGGAGGCTCAGCCATCCCAACTGCTTGGCATATCGAGCATTGGATCACTGCAAGCTCAACCTGATCGTCCAGTCCTGGGAACCACGCCTTACTTTTGATCCTGGACTTTGCCTTGACCACCCCTTGGAGTGATGAATGGGCCAGTTCTACCACCCGCTTCTGTAGCAAGACTGGAATCACAAGCTGTGGACCTCTTAAAAGGCATCCCTCAGGGGACACAGCTAACTCATGTTTGATCTTATGTAATGAAGACAGTGTCAGATGGGCATCCGCAGTTTTCTGAGCCACATTGTGGAGAAGTTCATGCCAATTCTCTGAGGCCATTGCAGAGATGGCTAACTGAAGACACTCGTCATCTGCAGTTGCTGCTTTGATCTCATCCAAAGAAAAGGGGAGAGGTTGTGATCGCTGCATGACCAAACGCACATACTCTTATACATCTTCAGCATCGGAAACCTCGCGAGGGGTAGCTGGTCTCATATGCTGGAACAAGTGGTCTGCGGGATTTTGGGACCCAGGTCAATCCACTACTGAGAAGTGGTAGTCATGCAGTTGTAGGATCCACTTCTCAATCCTGGTAGGTAGTTTAGACAAGGAGCCATTGAAAAGGGGTATTAGCAGCTTATGGTCTGTGTGAACAGTGAATCTCTGGCGATAAAGGTACAAATGGAAGTGACAACAGTCCCAGTGGACAGCAATGGACTTTTTCTCGATATGGGTATATTGTTGTTCAGTGTCCGTGAGCACATGGCTCACATAGGCCACCGGAGCCCACTCACCATTGTCTTCCTTCTGAGATAGGAGAGCTACTTGATTAGTGGGACTTGCATCCACCGACAGTTCTGACTCCTTGTTGGGGTCGAAGTAGGCCAGTGTGGTGTTTTTGAATAGAGCCATTTTGGTGACTTAGAACAATGCTTCATGATCTGGGCCTCACTCTCACATGGTGTTGGATTTGGTTAGCTCTCTCAATGGGGCAGTCAAGGCGGTGAGATTCTGGATGAAACGGCTGCAGTAGGTGACCATCCTCAAGTAGCGGCGGACACCAGCCCTCCCACAGGTAGCATGTTCATGGGCTTGCGGCTGACTTTTGATGAGTCTTTTTCTTGTCCATTGATACAGATGTTAGTGTGTTCACAGGCTCCACACTGACCTGGTGCTGTAGCTCTGCTTCCAAGTGTGCAGGGCGCACTTTGGATAGCTCTTTCGATCGACCCATTGTGAGAATGTTAGCCATGGACATCCCCGGCACCTGCAGTATGTTTTCTCTCAGCTTGACTGAGGCACAGCCTTGTATGAACTGCACACAGATTTTGTCATCCACATCCGGCAGCGTTCAGGTGCTTGCGAGTTCTTTAAGTCTTGCATGGAATGTGTTGACGGACTCTTCAGGGAGCTGCCTGGCCTGCAACAGTAGGAACCACTCATAGTCTGGGTTTGCAAGGGGTTCAAAATGTGCTGTGAGGGCTCTTTTTAGAGAATGGTAAGTGCAGGGTGGGCCATCTTCGACCACTGACTTTCCTAGTTTGTGAAATGTGGCACCACCTAGAATGAAGGACGATGTCTGTCATTATCCAATGGTACTGCGGCAAAGCAGTTTTTTAAGTCTCTCTACCCAGTCCTTACATCGGGCGGCCTATGCTGATGGAGGACCCTCGACAAGAAGAGGCCAAGGGGTGGGATGGATGACATTTTCTGTTCAAGAGACAGTGGTGGGGAGGGGTGTGTCAAACTGGAACTGCTTCATCCAAGTTTGCAGTGACATGCTACCCCCACTCACAGTACTGTGCCTACATGTTCGACTGATCTCTGTATGTCCCTTGCATAAGTGAAGGTTGAATTCAGGGATGCTGGCAGAATTTGTTTGATGATAGGACTATCCAGGGATCTCCCATTGGGGGGCTGGTAGCTTTTTTTTGTCAACCTTTTTTTGACAGGCGCAGCCCCAGTACCTGCTCACAAAGTCTTTCCCACAACATATTCTGGAACAATTGTGTGAAATGTGGTTTCGTGGTATCACTAAAGTTCTGAGCTTCTGGAGCTACGTGACAGTTCAGTTGGTGGTCTGCTAATGTTCACTGGATTGCTTGCTTAGGCGGGTAACGTACACCATGCACTCACTGTGTAACCGGAGTTTGGTCTCTGCAATGTTGCTTTGTGCCACGTGGTGGTGCTGCGCACTTGCCCGGGCCTAGGCAGCTGCTGCCTCACATTCTGCAGGGTGCTGCCAATGAAAATGCAGCAGGCCATCTGCCCGGTGCCAGCAGATCCTCTTTTCCAACTCCGCTAGTGGCAGCACTCCAAAAATATGCCAGGCATACGTCAAGTCGGGGCAGCAGGCAAGTTTTAATAGCGTGCTGCGCATTAATGAAACACCGACATCCTTGTTACTTTTTCTGGCCACGAGGACTTTCCCACAGGCCTTTTATTAACTTCCCCGCCAGCATCGTGGGCATTCTCACCCTGTCCAGACGGACGGGACACACCACAATAATCCCCCTGTCATATCACAACAGGTGGGCTAGTCCATCGCCAACAAAAAAGGGTCCCGGCAGAATACGAAGAGGGCCCCCTGAGTCTCCCATACCTTAGATATATTTATTGGTCGTGGGTGGAACGGGAGCTCCTTTAAGGTTTGGAGCCCCTGAGGGATGGCCCTCCTTGAAGGGGGATATGTTATGCCCGTGGTGCAGATTGAGAGATAAAAGCAGATCATGCTGTACTCTGGGATTATTAAAAATGCTGCACATACTGTATGTACAAAATATTCAGTAAACATTGAAGAACATGTCATATATGAAAGAAATAATGCACGGTTAACAAATTATTTTTTATGAGATATACACCTTCTTTTAAAATGAAAATTAAGTTGGGAAGTAAAAGCCCTCAGCGGAAATAACGTTTCTCCACCGCTTTATTTTCCAACTTCGAGGATTTCGGGGTGAGGGGAAGAGGGGTGGAATAACATATGATAATAACATAACATGTCCGTGAAAAAGAACTTATTGCTGTTCAGCACAAATGTCTGACACGGATTATCAGCATTCATTCATAATCACCATTCATTTTACAGGATTATCGATCATTTAATCCAACAATACGCTCAGACATACACACTGACACCGTGGTCAGTGCCGTTACTCAGCCGTTCACTGCAAATATGGAAATATTTTACCAGATTCAGAGGGCCCACTTTGCTTCCGGAGGGCACAGCATCTGCCTCGACATTTATCACTGCCTCATCAGGATTGACGTTCATACTGATGTCATCTTTTGCTATAAAATAAAAGACAACAACATTCTAAGTAAGTACTAGATATGTCCTTGAGCAAAAACTGACTCGGTGTATGTTCTGTTATGTGAACAGGAATGCTATAAACATTACCACGTTTTACTGTTTGCTGCCTGAAATCACTCACATATATTAAAAGCAGTTGTATAAATAACCAGAGGCGAGTTGCGATAGAGAAAACAAGGTGATCGGATTACAGACACACTCCAACGATCATCGCGAACTTAAAGTAAGTAGCCCTACCTTCTCATCCGAAGCATAAGGTACACCAACCCTCCCATCCCAGACATAAGGCCAGAACAACACAAGGCAGATTAACCATCTCATGCAAAATATGAGGCAGACTCACCATCTTATCCCAAACACAAGGTAGGCTCACCCTGTCATCTCAAACAAAAGGTATATCCACCATCACTTCTCAAACATAAAGCGAATCAACATCTGATTCCAAACATCAAACATAAGGCAGACCCATCCTTTCTTGCGAAACATTAGGCAGAAGCTCCTTCTCATCAAAACATACATCAGACCCACTCTCTCATCCCCAATTTAAGGTAGACCCATCCTTTACTGGCAATACAGTGAGTGGAACTTCCAGTGAAGAAAGGCATATCAGGCTTTGTTATAGCTTTTGTGTTGAGTTTGAGTCTGAAGTTGAGTTTACTGCTTTGGGAGAGTGTGATTTGTTGGCAAGCAAAGCCACTGGATCAAATCTTAGCTTATGCAACCTATTACAGTAATTATTGTGGGTCAAAAAAGACATTGTTGAAGGAAAAATTGATGCTGATACAGAATGAATTCTTTCAGCAAGGAGTGCAATTACTTCATGGAGGTGGTGCACGGTATCAGGGTCCTCCAAGAGACAGAAGTGGCTTTCATGGTAGAGCAAAATATTTCAATATTATTACTAACAGTTGAATGGTGGGATCTGGAGCTTGCCACATGTGTAGTAAAGAAGGTCACAAGAAGAAATGATGTAGAGTTATTGTGAAGCCAAATGCAGGTGAGATACAAATGGTACCTCAAAGGAAAACCGGGCAACAGAATATGATTTGTCTAGTCCAGAATGGGATGATTAAGTCAGTGATCACAGCCCCAATGGCTTCAGTGCAGAATGTGCAGAATACAAAGCATTTCTGCAGAACTATGCCTAGGGTTCTGTCTGTTGCACCTCAGATGCAGAATGGAACAACTGAGTTTCGGAGAATTTTCAATTTTAGCAAAATGCATTAAATCCTCAGTTGGAAAATCATTGATTATTGATTTGTTTCTTCAATTTGCAGCTACCATACAAGTTTCAAAAGGATCGATTCAGGCACAATGATACTGCCTAAGAGGAGAGGAGGTTTCAATGCTGAATGCAGTCCTGGAGATAGACCAGAATATGCCATTTGTAGAAGGTGATGTTTATGGTTATCCAGTTTCATTTTTGATACTGGAGCTACCCAATCCACAGTTATACCAGTGGAAGTTCCTAACCTACCCCTCTCTGAAAAGGATGTCAAAGTAGTAGGAATTTCAAATAAACAAGTTGTTAATAAGTTGTCAGCAAATGTTCCAGTAAAACCAGGTTCAGCCATAAATCAAGATGGAAGATGAATGAATGATTAGCAATACGTGACCAGTAAATCTTTTGGGTCCTACCCTATTTTGTAAATTGAATTATGTAATTATTGTACACCGGATAGTGTTTATATTCAAACTAAAGATCCAGATTTTGACATCTGTAAGAAATCACAAGAAGTTAGAAATGGTTTATTCCCTGTTCTCACTGATGAAGACTCTAGATTTAAGACATGCAGTGAAGAGGGAAGTTTGGCATTTTACTGAAAAAGATGTTGGGTTAATAAACATGACACACTTTGCGTACAGCACCCACTTTAGGAACACTTGATTACACAAAAGAGTTTTATAAGTTCTGTCATGAAAAAGAAGGGTGCACTATTTCTGTTTTTGCACAACATGACAATGCAAAGAGGCCTATTGCTTATTTTTCTAGAACCTTGATCCAGATGATGCTGCACTGCCTAGAAGTATAAAATCTGTAGCAACGGGCAGCAATGGCCATGGGTGAGAGTGAGTCAATTCCTATGGGTCACATGTTAAATGTGTTAATGCCTCATTCTGTGCAGATACTTATAACCCACAGAAGACTCCAGCATCTAACAAACAGCAGATTGACTAAATATGAGCAATTAATATTGGTAGCTCTGTTGTATAGCTATTTTAGCCATGTTCTGAGCATGTTGGTTTAGCTAACTAGGCCTGCAGCTGTGCACTTTCACCCGTCTTCGTTTTATTCGGCATTGCTTTGTTTTCCTAGCAATAGCTTAATTTGCGGTGCTGTTTTATTTTTTCTCTATCTTGTTCTTTTGCCTAGTAAAGCATTGTGTTCTTAGTAGGACATATTGTTCATTTTGTGCTTTCTCCAAGGCTACAGTCAGATAGGGTTGCCGACAAACGTGGTATGCTGTGTCTCCTGCATTCACAGTAAACAACACACTCATACGTGGGGACCATTTCTTAGAATGTCACCTGGTTTATTATAAAACACCTTTTAGTCCCAGACTCATTAGAGGGAGATTCCAGCCAGATGACCATGGCTGCATGCTGATTGCTGCAAGCTTCACTACAGCTGCCTGCTTAGACAGCCGAGCCCTGATCCAAATGGGGACGGTGTCACTTTAGACCTCAGGCCTCTTCTTCAGGTATGGGGGGTGATGTTCTTCCCGGGGCAAACCCGAAGGGTGGATTAGGCTTAGTATGCTGTGGGCATACTTAGTGTGGGTGAGAGGCTACAGATCCACTCCCCTATTTGGACAGCATGGTAGGACTGTTCTTGTGTTTTACATTCTCAGTCACATGCCTGCTCCTATTGTCTTTCATTATCCTCGTTATTACTATGCACCTGCTTTTATCTAAGATACATATATTTTAATAAATGCTTATTTAAATATATTCTGCCTCTGTTGTCTTTGCCTGAGTGAGATCTGGGTAACTGAAAGAACGAGATGAGATCTGATTACCACGATTCCCTGGGGAGTCTATCTTACCATGAGCTTGGTTGCCACAATCATCTCGATCAGAGATGGGGTGCTGCTAGTTAGCTGGAAACCCCGGATTAGGCTGAAAGGAGTCACCAGGTGTGGAATTGTACTCAGTACCCACAACCTAGGTGACCCTACCACCCCAATCCAGTAGCCTCATTATCCTAATGAGAACTTACGCAACATGGCAGCACAAAAGTTGGTCAGGCACAAAAAATCAGATCCTCCTAAGTATCTCTGTCTCACTGAAGACAAAAGACACCTCAATACTATATATGGAGATGTCCGTGGTATTGAGAATTTCCTCCTCAGCTAGGTAGGTGGGAACCTATCCTGAGCTGTAGGTTGTTCAAGCTTGAACCATAAAATGATTGAACCCCAGTTGGTATCCTTATCTCTGAAAGCACAAACAAGTAATATGGTGAACCCTCAACGGGTAGCAATAGCAGTAAATATGAGAGGCTCCGCTACTGCATATTTATTGGCAAATGGCTTAACGGCCCATGGAGGTCCAGTTACATTTGTTGTTGAGGCTCACGCAGCCTATAGAATAGACGCATTTTGTTCTTGGGTCACCTGTTCAGCAGTGGATGGAACACAAATACATTTCATAATTATACACTGGCAAATCCTCCTGCACAATACAGAGCTTATGCATCCTTAGAGATACCTTTATTTTATCAAGCCCATTACAATTGGCTTCATGGTGCCCTACCCCGCACAATTTTGCCAGATAGGTTAGGTCCGTTGAGTAATGCTTGCCCGATCTGACCTAATTGGCCATATATACACCACATCCTGACGCAGCAGCAATGGCAGTACCTGAGGTCTGCCGCTTATATACAGAAGTTATAACAACATATAGGGCCGCATTACGAGTTTGGCGCAGGGGATTACTCCGTCCCAAAAGGAAAGGATATCCTGACCGCCGTTTTACAAGTATATAATGTAACTTGTAATACGGCGGATGGGATAATCTTCACTTTTGAGATGGAGTAATCCCCTCCGCCAAACCCGTAATGAGGCCCATAGTTTGTTAATGCAATTTGTTATGCAAATGTTAAATACAAACCCAGCACGAGCTGCTCCAGCTCAGCCAAATGCAGCAGCACAAGGTATTAATCCTGCCACTGTACATTTGATCATGGGTAAAGTACCCGCCAAACGGGAGGAGATTCCGTTTTGATTAGCTCAAAAAATAAATGCATTGGAAGCAGTCTTTCCGCATACGGGACCTCAAGATAAAAATAGAATTTTAACAATGTGCTTGCCTTTTGGCATGGTTCCCACAGTTGAAAACTGTAATAGATGGGACACAGTAGTTTCTGCTATCTACACAACCACACACGGTACACCAACACTTGCCAATCTACTGGAAGTGTTGAAACAAATTCAAGATGAATACAGGGCAGCCTCTGCCCTAGATTTGGGGATGCAATTAATAGGTAATTTTGCCGTGATATCTTCAATCATACTGTATTAAGTAACATCAAAGGTGAAGCAGTTGCACTGATGGTGTGCATGCGGCTCCGTGGCGTTCCGACACAGGATCAGGAACGTGAGCTAACTAAAATTATTGCTGAAACATACTCCAGTAAAGGTCGAGACAGTTTGGGAGCCAGACTGACTAAACTACACGTACAAGGTAGATCCAATAAGGATGCTGTCAAAGAAACACCTGTGGGTTCTAAAAAACGCTGGGATGAAAAACAACAAACTCCTAGAAAAGAAAGGGGAGAATCTCCACATTCTGAGACCCCACAAAATAGGTATAACCTTAGAAATAGGGATAGTATAAAAAAGCCTGACAGATCTCAGTATACTGATACACCAATCTTGCTCCTTTCAGGACTCACAGGAAAAACGAAGTGAGAGAGGCGGGCGGTCAGATCAGCGGACTGAGTATGTGAAAATGAGAAAGGACTCACAACGCTCATCGGACATTTCTGTTAAAAAAGAAGAGAAACTACCACAATAGAAACTACAGTTTAAAAAGAAAAAATGGCAGCAGTTGCAATTCGACATGGCACTTAAGAAGAGGGCTTTACTAATAAACAAGAAGTGGGCGTTAACACTGCTAGACAGTGCAGCAGGAGTCACAATAGTTTGCCAGAATCTGAAGGTGAAAGAAACTGATGACTATCTACAAATAGAGTCTGCCTAGGGTATGAGTGTCTCTACATCAGACAGGGTGTATAAAGTAACTATTCAGTTGGAGGGGGACATTGAATGCATAATAGACGCCATCTTTTGGGATCGTGTGATCTCTAATTACAATATTCTGCTGGCTGAAAAAGATTGGCCACCGGTATTTGTCCGAGACCTCCCATATGGAGAGGACATTATTGAAAAATCGTTTTCGCTCCTTGTTCCGAAAGAGCTTGTTGAAAAATATGCCATTGATTGGACAGTGGTGCAGGAACCTGCACTACATCATAATCATGTAGGGTGGGACAAAGATTCTCCCTAACACATAATACCAATAAAATCAACACCTCAGCCCCATTACTCGTTTCCATTTCATCCAGAGGGAAATAGTGTTGTGGAGTGATGAAACCGCGATCTAAAGCAGTCCTTAACAGCAGGAGTATTAGGCACAGGTCATAGGTGGCTTACACACCTGTATGGAGTTAAGAGAGCACTTAATAATCTGCCTAGGAAGTGCCTGGGGTTGTACTTCATACGAGTGCCTGTTTGAAACTCAAATGTTTGTTCCAGATCTTGATGGTCCTGGCATGGAGGCGGCAGATATATCTTTTGACATAAATAAATGTGTCACTGTCTTGCAGGAGTTACAACAATTCTGTGATGACAATGCAACTGCCAGCGCTGCCTCCTCTGGAACTAGGGATGCACCAGTAACCTCTACCAGCTGGATTCCCAAGCTAGGGGATCTAGTATGTGAGAAAATTTCTGTGAAAAAGGAGTTTGGTCCTTCTTATCGAGCACCGGTCCCAGTCCTGGGAATACACTGTACCAGAACTATTATACTACCACCGCTCTCTGGTTCTAAGGAGAATCACTTTTTCTCCATTGACAATGTCAAGTTACACCATGTGGCTGATCCTGCACAGAGGACCTAGGTGACTCCTGAGTAGTGCCTGAATCCCTCCCACTACAGACATGTATGATCCTCTGCAAGTTTTCAACAGCAATGTTGATTCCTCTCCGAGCTTGGGGAGGGTGGAAAATGAACTTTCATTGGTTTCACTGATGAATACTACTTCATCGATTGCGGCTGATACAGAGCAGCCTTCTACAACCTCAAAACAAACAGATGTTGTAACATACTACACACCACCGAGGGAATCTTCAGCAGTCTCTACTCCTCTGAATACACCGCCAGCATTTGTTTGTACAGATGATGGTTACATCGTCGATGCTGATGACTTTTCTTCAGACCCATCTGCCTCAACTGTGACTGAACTGTCAAAAGCACGTAAGCTAATACATTGGCTAAAAATTAACTATCTTACTTATCCTTGGAACTATCTATGGCTATCGCTGCCTGTGGTTGCATTTTTTCTTTGGATTGGGTTTGTCATTGTTTTCTTTCTTCTAATACATGGTGGATGAAGTCTTAAAACCACATTTTTCTTCACATAAAATACGCAGAGACTTGTCCCTAGTGAACATTACAGCTGTGCCCATTGCTGATTGAATTGTATGGGATAAAGTCTTATTCAACATATATGTTCCTAGAGAGATCATTCAAGTACCTTATGTGTTCAAACTCTCTTTGATTGATATGATTACACCCAGAGCGATTTCTGATGATTGGGATGTCAAAACAGTTTATACTATGATGTCTGATCTACAGTATTATGCATTTTTTTAAACTGATGATGGGTACCAATTCAAAGGAAATTATTGAGTATAATGAATCATTATGGACATAATTTCATTCACAGAGCTAGTACCCCAAAAACTATGTTAAATATGCACAATGGGAACACTGCCCGATTCCGCCAATCTGCAGCTCAAAAAAGTATAATGAAAAATGTGAATATTTTTCTGGACATAATGTCAAGAATGCTGAGTCATACTATTTTAAATTGCCAGTGATGGAAGATTTGCATGTATTATTGACTGAAATAAAATTTATATATTCTAATTCCTTTGTTTCATGATTGGCCAATTCGATTGATTTGAAAAGTATGTGGAATTTGGCAAATTAGAGGTAAAGAAGTTTATTTAGAGCTTGCATGATTCCTGTTCAGATGATATTTTTAAATTAAACAGTGTAACAAACAAGCTGTCTAGGCTTAGCAAGCATTAAAGAATTGAATGCCTCTAGTATTCCTGCCCCTGCAATATTTAATAAACGGCAAAAGTATACAAATGCATCTGAAGACCAGCTTAACGAATGGGTAAAAAATGGGACCTATAACACGTCATTATCACATCCTGGTGGGTGGTTACTATGGCCTGTAGACACCAATGGGTGCCATACGTGTTTTGTAAACTTCCCGGAGGGTTTAAAACTAATAGGCCGGATCCTCGCTATCCCTCCTCGAAACACTCAGGTATTGTGACAACATATAGTGTAGGGAAACTATGCCAGCAATGTATGAAGGTCTTCTCACTGGATGCTGTTAAAGGACATCTTAACTCCTGTCCAACAATACAGATTTACAGGATTTCCTGTTAGGCCCCAGAAGGCAGTGCAGAAAACGCTTCATATATGAAACATATAATGACATTTGGAAACTTCCCCACCAAGAAGAGGCTGCCCGGTTAAAGCAAATAGATCAGGAAAGTTTACAAAAAGCATTAGCTGTCGTAGATAATAGAATTAACACCTTGTCCGATTGCATTTACACCCTAAATAATATTGTGTCCTCTGCAATAGATATAGTACAGAGTGATGTCTCATTTATGCAACATGGGCAAAGTCAGCTATGTTCTATCATGCAGTAAGGTTGGACATTGCAAACACTAAAGCCAGGTCGCGTCCCCTGGCAACATGTGAGCACAAGGGCAATTTTTTCATCATTTAATTTAATGTGACAGCAGCACATGATGGCTAAGAAGGAAGCAACATATATTGTGTTGAGAATAGAGAAATTAGAAAAGTGGCCTTTTACTCTGGCTGAGATACTTTTTGCTGAATAGTTAATACATGGGGTTATTAATCTGCCTATTTCTACACTTCAATTCACGTCCTGCTTGGAACACATTCTGGTAGGCAGATATGAAAGGCTGGGAGATAATTACATATATTAAGTGTGGGAGTTCCCCTTTTCGTACAAATGTTTCAATGGCATTAAAGAAGTCTTTATTAGCGGCAGCGAATGCAAGACTTCTGTGAGCCTCTGTGGCAATTTTAGCTTGTTATCTGAAGGGAGTCCCAGTATCCTTAATTAGACCTATGTTCCAGGTGCTCTTCGATGGCAGCTATGTGCTCATTAACAGTGTGAGCTGTTGTGGGATGCGAGCCAGAATACCTTACATGGTTTCTGTCTCCAAAATTGTTACATGTTGCAGGAATGTCTTTTTCCTCCCGCACAATTCAAGGAGGTAAAAGACATCTGGCCCCATATTGCTACTTCTGATGTTAATTTAGGCAAGTTGGGCAGACTAAAGGCCTTCTTGTTCCAAAAACATGCGCTTACATCAGCCTGTGAGGCCTATGCACTTCAGGATGCAAGGTCATCAGCAGAAATTCAGTCCTTTTTAAATACCAACTTTCCAAGACACTTTGGTGAACTCGTGGGATGAGTAGTTAATCTCAGTAACTGTACTTGCTGATGAAGAGACATTAAACTAAATGCAACAAGGCCAATGTCTTCTTTCTACATCCGTCTGTGGTCATCTGTACTATCTGCCTTGGCTTTAGAGACTTGAATGTGCATTGTAACACACAAAGTCCAGAAAATTCACAAGAAAGGCTCACCATGCTCATCTGAGTCAACCATCCTGAATGAGTGGGGCTGGAAAACTTCAAAGAAAGCAGTTTGTAGCTCAAGAGGTATGGTAACAGCCACCCAAGCAATCACTGCCAAAGTCAATAGATCT
Source organism: Pleurodeles waltl (assembly GCF_031143425.1). NCBI lineage: Eukaryota > Metazoa > Chordata > Amphibia > Caudata > Salamandridae > Pleurodeles > Pleurodeles waltl. The sequence goes on from NC_090446.1 coordinate 393,753,808, forward strand.
GATGTTTGCAGGCTGGTATGATGGTTGATTTCTTTTTGTTGTTAAAGACCATTTTTAATTGCAAGAATGTGCCACAAAAAGAAGGGAAAAAAAGAAAACATAGCACCCGAAACATGGATGCCATACGTATGTATTTTAATTCTTGAATTTAAAAAACATTCACTGATGTGGTCGTTTTAATAGTGTTTATATATAATGACTTTCAGCTGTGCCATGCATTTTATTATTAGCAAGGACGGAGACAAGAATGTATCACCAGCTAACCAAGCCCTCGGGTTGCAGGCTAATACAATGCTAATATGTTACCTAAACATTTTATACGGAGACAGAAAATAAACTGCCAGCTATCCAGGTAACTCTATTTAAAGTTAACATATACAAATAGCTAAAATCAAAAAGCACTCCTGGATTTTTTTTTACCACTGAACAGAAATGAACTATTTCAGGGGGTGCGAACAATGCACACAGAGGACTGTGGGACACTAATCAAAACAAGTAGCACTTACTTCAGAGGCTCCCTTCTAATGAAATTTGACAGTGGGAAAAAAGGCAGTGCAGTAGCCTCCAGACAGTAGTGTGGAACATGGAAACATGTCAACTGGCAGAAGAACTCATTCAAATTGAAAATCCTTATGTTGAGCTTATGTTGGTTTATCAGGCATATAGGATGTTTTAAGAGTAAAAGACACATTTCAAAAACTAGGACATTTGGAACAGAGCCTGCTTTAGACCTAGCATTCTGGCAGTGCTTGGCTGAGTAATTAATAAATGTTCATGACATGGCCATTCTCTACATGAACATACAGATACATATTAATCAAAGTGAACACCAGTAGGCCTATTATGAGGGGTTAGGAAAACAGCCAGGCATTGATAATCCCTTAGAGTTACCTATACCAAGGTAATTTGTAATTCAATTGGGTGGTATCACTCTTAATAAGGGCAGTTTTCATCTCAATAGAGAGACAGGGCAGTCTTGACTACTCCTAATCAAATTCTGACCCATTGGGCATAATCTTTTTCTGACAATAACTAACAAGAAACCAATCAGCATTCAATTACAGAGCCCCTTAATGAAAAGTCTCTTATTCTTGAATGATAGTTAAGCTTTCTAAAAAGCCCTGAAAACACAACTAAGTGTTCACAAGCACCATCTTTGTAACAATATAGCAGAAACTCTGCTTTCTGGTTCTGCTTGGGCTCTAAAAACTCTACATGGAACATCAAGGATTTTTTTCAAGAAAAAAAATGAATTATGACTGTTAGACCTGGCATCCACAGTGTGTCTTTCCCCTAACCTTTTTGCCTTCGGACTTTCTGTCTTTGCTAACTTAGGGCCTGTACATTAAGTGCTAGTAGTGGGCCCGCATCACTGATTGTGCCACCCACTTAATTGCACTTTAAACATATCTATGGCCTGCACTTGCAGCCTGTGTGTGTGCAGTTTTAAACTGTCATTTCAATGTGGCAAAGTAAACCTTTTGCTAGGCCCAAACCTTCCTTTCCAATACGTAAAGGTCACCCCAAGAGAAGGTCCTGGACAGCCCAGAGGGCAGGATTCAACATATTTAAAAGGTAGGACATGTACTTTTAAGTTTTACATGTCCTGGTAGTGAAAAACCTTACAATTTTCTTTTCAATCCTGGAACCTCCACCACAGGATAACATTGGAGCTTCCTTATTACACTGTCTACATATAATTTCCAAATAAGAACAGGTAATTGGTTCATGTTTGTTGTCTCTGGAATCCTAATGAAAAATCCTAACTTATGGTGACGTTGGATTTTAAGGTTCTATTGTGGTTTTTATATTTGAAAACTCTTTATTTAGACAATCAAGGCAGCAGGATAGTAAAACTATCTTGTTGAAATGAATATACAAAATAATACATTAAAAATAGAAGTGGAAATCTTCCACTGACAATATGGCCGCTGTGTTCAGGGTAGTCATTTATATTTTGCCCTTTAAATATTCTTCAAACACAAGCAAGCTGAAAGAGCTGATGATGACAACAGGAACAGGACGACAGAGCTCTTTCACTCAGAACCGAACCTGGCATACTCAGGGAGCAGAAATTAAGTGTATTACAGTAAACAGTTATTGGTCATTGTATTCTTGATGGAGGCAGGATAGGTAAGGTTGTCACAAAAATAATCGTCAGAATGAAGAGGACATCCTCCTTCTAGCAGATTGACAGCTGTGTTCACACATGGTCCTTTATACTATTCTGAAATGCTACTTTTAGAGAGTTGGCACTTTCTTACCTTAGCCTGGGTGTAGTTGACAGTTGGGCTTTGTGTATTTCTCCTAGGCAGCCATACACAATGGGAAGCTACAATGGGAAGCTTAGGTGTGACTGTATGGGCCAGCACTGGCAGAATGGGAGAGAGGAGCTGGGCACAGTCCCACTTACACTTGAATAGGTTGTGTCCTGTCTCCATACAGAGGACTTCATACCCCCGTAGTTAGCCTGGAGCCAGTAAGGGAGGGCACTTGTGCACTTCAAAGGCATGCCTCTTGAAGCTTCTACCCAATTAGAAGGCACAGCCGGGTATAAATACCAGACCTCAGACACCAAACTTCAGTACACGTCTAGACCTGTGGATAACCTGCCAGGAGGAAGGACTGCTGTGCTAATAAAAGGACTACCACTCTGTTCGACTGCTGCTCTGAAGGACTGCTGCCCTGCTGAATACTGCCCTCTTTCCTGGGTGAGAAGGACTTGACCTGTATCTCTTGAACCCAGAGTGACTCCAAGGGCTAGTTGGCTGGCCTCCTGATTTGAAGCCTCAGGGACACAACCGGCTTCCAGCAACATTGAATCAGCACCTGGGATCTGCCATCTGTAAGTCTACCATGCCAAGTGGTGCCACCCACGTACTGAACCCTTGGAAGTGGCATAAGGTACTCTGCCAGCCTCTGTGGATCCAGCAAAACTGATACATTTCCTCTGCTGCGCAGCGCAAACCCCAAACAGAACCATCAAAGCAGTGACATTTCGTGGGGTGGACCCGTATCAAATACCCACATCACAGGCCATTGGAACCGCAGCTACGCGAAGCATCCTCGGCACAGGCCCTCACATCCCTCATCGACAGCAGCCTCGACGATGACTCCAGACTCTGCATCGCAGCCTGGCAGCTCTTCTGAATCAATGCATCGCCCCAACTGCGCGTTGCATCCTCGACATCGGACTTTGCTTCGCAATCCCAGTTGACAGGTTCCTTGACAATAATGCATGCTCTTATATCTCAGCCTCCCCACATCTCAGAACTGGTGCATCCTTTTGGCTGTGTGATGCATCTTCGACGTGGATCCTCGTAACGCTCTGCAAACCAGGATTTAAAGTACTTTGTTCATTGGACCTAGCTGGGTCCCAGTAGTCAACCCATGCTCCATCACAGTCGGCCTGACCTTTTAACTTTGTCCCAGTCCAGTGTGACCAGATAGCCACAGTTGAGGCTTTGTGCTTTTTGGTGCTATTTTCACTGTCATCTGCAAGATTGCATTTCTCCTATTCTACTGATTGGATTTTTGTTGTTTTGGGCTTGTTTTTCTTATGTAAGAATTATTTTTCTATTTGGCGTGGGATTTTTTTTGTGGCGTTTTCACATTATGACTGTTTGAAATGTTGCACAAATTCTTTACAAATTGTCTCTAAGCTAAGTCGGACTGCTCCGTGCTAAGCTAGCAAAGAGTTGAGCACAGGTTAATTTACGGTTGGCTTGAGCCTCAACCTCACAAGGAGAGGCTGCTTGACCAGGGCTTACATCCCAGTCAACTAACTGCCCGATTTCGTACAGTGACCCATCCACAGACATCTACCCACTGAAGTCATGCCACACCCACCTTTAAAACTGGATGGCAGACATCTACTTTAAACCTAATTTCAGCAAGATGATATACATTCCCATTGCAAACCGCTCCTAAATCTCACAGATCCTAGGATAAATGAGATAGAAACAATTTGTCTCAAATAACCTTCATGATGACATTGTTAGGTTTCGTCATATACAGTGACATCTGTCAGTATCCACATTGAGATGCTATTTGCCCAATATTGATTCTTTCCTACGAAAACTAAGCATTCAGAAACATTGTTCAAGCCCTTGTGCTTTACAACATGTACAGAGGCAATGCCTTAATCACCTGTATCTCCAGAAGTCCCAGGGCTCCAATGAAGCATGAAGTACACAGATGCCAAGCTCGTTAAATTACTAAAGAACTACAGGCCTTACTTAGAGTTTGTCCCCATCCAGTGTTATAGGCTATGGCACTTGTAATATAGCAGACAACGATATATGTTACATTATGACAGAGTACATTGTTACATTATGCCAAAACTCTTAATAAGGCCATATGTCCAGATCACCTTGAAGTTCACTGGGTATCACTACTAACCCAAATCATCCTAAAAAATGCTGCATCACCTTTAGACCAGTTGTACCAACACTCCAACCCGCCTAGTTGCCTAGCAGGTGACCAGTGCAACACACAAGGTCAAAACATGACTAAACAGAAAATCAAGATGTTATTCTCCTCCATCAGTAAAAATTCCTGAGTTCCTTCTGATGTCTGGATTAAACTAGAAGAGAACCCCTTCCCCGCTGTACATAATCCTGAATTGTCAACATCATTCTCAACTTTGTACAGCATGTTGTTACTTTCCAACAGCCACATACATCACAGTTTGGTTTGTCACACTTCTTCATACAGTAGTTCACCATTAAAAGACACAGGGTCTAATTTATTAAAAGGTAGCACTGCCTTTACGTCATTTTTTGACGCAAAAGTGGTGCAAACTTAGGAAACATGATTCTATTTTGTAAGATTGCGCCGCTTCTGCGTAAAAAAATGACGTAAAGGTGGTGCTGAATTTTCATAAATCAGGTCCACAGTTAGCTATAAAAGGACAAATCCATCACACTTAATCTCTTTGCAAATGAAAGGTGCAGAATAAAATGAGTGCCAATGAATGTTTACTGGCCAACCAATAGGTGTTGTTCAATGCAAAAAGCATTATATACATATTTATGCAAGCTGTGTTTGTATACAGAGCACCATCTCTCTCGCTCTCTATGAGCGGGTGACTTGTAACAGTGTACCAAATTCTGTGTAGATCAGTAAAATGGTTTAAAAGGTGTAAGTGGTCCCAAACTTGTTTCCCAGTCACCAGTGTAATGGGATTTCTATAGAAACTGTTCTCAAATGAACAAATGATCACTAAATAATGTATAGAGCACAGTGGTCTTCTGGTCATTTAGGGCCTGATTACAACTTTGGAGGAGGTGTTAATACGTCCCAAATGTGACGGATATACCACCAGCCGTATTACGAGTTCCATAGGATATAATGGACTTGTAACACGGCTGGTGGTATATCCGTCACATTTGGGACGGACTAACACCTTCCTCCAAAGTTGTAATCAGGCCCTAAGTGTCTTTTTATGGCTTGGTGTTTAACGGTTTTGAAGATATAAGGCAGATACAGGGACGTTATAGTTAGGTTATGAATTTACTAGTACAAAACCTTAGAAATTCAGCAGTTATAGTTAGATTTATTTCCAGTAATTATAACTCATGGCCTAAGGTAACTATAACTTCTGCACAAGTAAATTCAGAACCTAACTATAAAGTCCCTGTAACCTTTGTTTTTTAATAGAATTTTTAAGGTGTTATTAAATTATATATCCTAACTATAATATTCCTGTCATCTTTGGTTTTGTCAGTGAATTTCCTTGTTTTCCAATGCAAAGTAATTTTCATTATTATACATTACTCAAGCCTTTGGCCTTGTGCGTCTTGGCTTGGCCACCCCTGTGGCCAACCCCTATAACTACCTAACCCCGCGCTATGCACAGCCTAAGGCCGAGCATGGTGGGGGTGGCTACAGGACCTGGCTTGTGGCTAATCCCTGCGACCAACCCCTCAAAATCACCTAACCCCACACTGTGTGCAGCAGGAGTTGCCCTAAAAGCCTGCATCTCTGGATGTGAGAATAGGTTTCAGAGGGTGTCTCTGGGTGTGAGAGTGGCTGTGAGAGTGTCTGGCTGGGTGAGAGTGGGTGTGAGATGGTCTATATGGGTGTGAGAGTGGGTGTCAGAGTGTCTGATTTTGCTCCAATAGATGAAAGATGCATTCACATCCATGAAGGATTTCAGATTTATTTGCCGAGTAAACACACTTGCTTTGCCTTCGCCAAGCCCAGGAGTTAGGATCATTTGTCCTCCAGCAGTGGAGCTTTAACTGGGAGCCCCCTTTTTTCAGCCCCCACTACACGGATCACCCCGAAACTTTCCAGACTGCAGCTGAAGTGAACATCAAATGTTTTTGGAAAACTTTGTGAAGATTCATCAACTAGCGCCAAAGATATGGGCAAGTAAAAAAATGCTTTTTTTTATAGAAACTAGGTCCTAACTATAACTACCTAGTGGTGGCTGACACTAGGTTTTAAATATATATATATATATATATATATATATATATATATATATATATATATATATATATATACACAAATAAAGCAACTAAGAACATACAAACATCAAGTATCATACAAGAGCTCAACTATGATTTTATTTCCCGATAGTTGACATAAACAGTTCTCCCCGAAACTCACATTTAGTTTCATTTTCCGGTTGAACACTATCTTCATCCATCTCTTTTGGAGAGAATTTCATTAGATCTGGAACGACAGTGGTACCAACAAGGACTGTTCGTCCAAAAGCTCTCTTCTCCACCACAAAAATACTGAGTGGTGGGTGTAAATACACTTGTTCTGGGAGTTGCTGAAAACAGAAAAACATCAACCATCATTAAACAGCAGAAGCCTAAGTAAAATGATCTTTGGGTGAAGGGCGGAGTAGTTAAGGGTGTGAGGTTAGTATTTAGGAAGAAGTAGAAAGAGAATTGCGGATTGGAAGGGCCTAGAAAAGGAGAAGATGCAGGGTGGGTGTGGAAGCAAGGGAAAGAGGTAAAGTAGGAGCAGTCTTTAGGAACTCTGCAGGGCCAGAGAAGCAGGAGAGTTCTTTACACATGGACTCAACTCTCCCCCGCTGCTGTCAAATCATGTGAATATCAACCATTTGTGCAAAGTCACTAATGACGGCAAACCTAACTCTAAGTATTACATCAACAACGTTGGCATATCGGAATGAAGGTCACTAGCTTTGAAAATAATGATGCTTTAATGCAGGCAAACTAATCAGGGCTGGAAAAGCCAACTTATGAGTTATTACCTCTATGTCCATCTTCCCCGATCCAGTCCTTACTTGTGAGATCTCATCTCCTTCTGTCAGAACCTATTCCCTAGCTTAGTCAAAATACTTCCTCAACATGGCCACCATTACCCAGGCAACACTACAAAGTGGAAGTAGACCAACCACACATCCAGCTCTTTTTTTCTGCAGACGGATCTCCTGCCTGCCTCAGGTGAGTGGGACTCATTTGATTTTTGGGGTTTGAAGGTACTGCTTTAGCGTCCTTCTTTTTTCTTATTTATTCCCCAGGGCTTCACTTCACCAGTCGGGGAAGTTGGTGGTGATAGCTGGATGGAGGTGCATTGAGAAAATCGATTCACATGAACTTTTCTGAGTAGTCTAAACACCTAAAAGGATCTCCTGAAAGTAGCATTATAAGAGAATTAAATTTCACTTGAAGCACAACGTCTGTGAGTAGATTGAGGGGTAGAAGTGATGAAGGTTTAAATGCCTAGTCATCTTAACACCTTCAGTGACTCGATAAAACATTCTTGGGCTTTCATTCAACAGCCTATATCATCATGGGTGTTGTAGAACCTTCACTTTAATTCAACAAATTAAATGGAAATACCAGGGCCCAATGATTTTTAAGAAGAAATCCCAAGGTCAGAATGTGAGTAAGGTGTGTCTTGATGCTAAACAAAGTGCACAGTGACAATCAGCCAATGGTTCAAGCTGTAATATGTTGAAAACCACCTAGACTGAGTGCTAATATTTCCTAGCAAGTCTATGTCAGCTAGGGGGTAGCACCTTCTCAGCCCATTTTACTACAATTGTCTGACATCAGGGATCATTGGTAGCTCTCTAAGCCTCTTGAGACCTGACTACAAATTGCACTGTACAAGGGTAAAGATAAAATTGCATGCAGTTTTACCAATATAGGGCCTGATTCACAAAGCTAAACGTAGACGTTTGGTCTAAACTTAGACCAAACGCCTAAATTTATGACTTTGGAAATTGGGCCTTGAGCGCAGACCTAAAGATACTACTCGTAAATGCCTTTGTGAATTCCCAAAGTCATAAATTTAGATGTTTGGTCTAAGTTTAGACCAAACGTCTACAATTACCTTTGTGAATCGGGCCCACAGTGTGGTAAGTCCACACCAGTACAGTACAATTATGAGTAAAAACCAATGGAATGGGGAATTACCATGTGTGCCACCTTTTTTCAACCACAAGGAATTCCCAATTCCATGGAGTTTTAAGACAAACAATTACCACCTGCTCTAAAATAATAAATGAGGGTACAAATGTATGTATTATTTTATTTATTTTCCTGTTCTGTACCATGCCAACATGCTACATTCCGGCCACTCAGAGCACCATGCACACTTTGGAACAGAAAACTATAATTAATATGTCGTGTAAGGTTAGTGAGTCATTGGTCGTATGCTAATGACTAATGATCGCTGTTAAAGGCAGAGACAAAAGTACAGAGATGTGGAGGAAGATTGAGCAACCAGTTGGTATAGTGTGTGCTTGTTGTACTTAGCAGAAATGCAGGCGAGTGCTGATAATGTCTCAGTGGCACTCAGTGTTTAGTCCTATTACTTAGTTCAGTTTCCAACAGCTTCTAGGTAGTTGGTCTGAGCACCCACATCTTGCCATAAAGTGTTCCAAGCTTTGGCTCTTGCACTGACATGTTTTGCCCTAATTTTAGTCTTTTGAATTTTGGTTGGCAGATGGTGAAATGGTTAGAAGGGGGAGTAGAGATGTTCCTGTTTGAAAGGTAGCATGAGACCCTTTGCTGCATGTGTACCTAATGGGTGCAAACAAATGTTTTGAGCATAGTTCACAGAATTAAGTGTAAACTAAATGCCGAATAGTTACAATCTATCACTTGCTTCTCCAGTAATAAGAACAAGTTCACACAATGTGTAAAATTTCACAAAAAGGACTTTCCTCAAAGTTTCTGGGTTTAGCTCAAGGAAGATGCTATTTGTGTGCGTGTGTGTGTGTGCGTGTGTGCACATACATACATACACATATATATATGTTTTCCTGCTCCCAGCAGCTGATCACTATCGAATCCAGCTGCACTGTAACTATAAATCTTGCCACTCCGAGGCACAAAGATAGGACTCAGCAGGATGATTTTTTACATTTACTTTCAAACAGTGCACCATATAGCACAGAAAAAGGCCAGCGCGTTTCGGCTTGTGTCTTCTACTGGGCAACCAAAGTGTAAACACACTGTGCTTGGTCCTCTATCTATTGCACCACCCCATTGCCCAAGATTCAAGACCACAGCCTTTTGATAATGTTTCCTTATAGAGGGCACCATCTTGAATTAATATATATATTTTTACTTAAATTAGTTTTATAAAGCACAAACATGTCCCAAGGGTATCAGAGTGCTGGTCATTACAGAAGAACTTTAGGAAGCCAAGCAATGAAAAGCGGAGAAAGTTTGGTTAAGATAAGCAGACAGCGACTGATCATACCCTGTCTTCAAAAACCAAATGGACGCTATCTTAAATTCATGGTTGAGGAATGGATGTGCTTAGATAATCATCCAAACTGATTGTGGTACTTGGCATGGGAGGAGCATCACATGGACTAATAGTCTACATGAAGGAGGGGAAAAAGTACAATGTAGGATACACGATCAGCAGACCTCTTTGCAGGGTGTGGTGATCCCCAAGTCACTGGCTGCAACCTAGTTAAGGAAGTTCAGCCTGGTAGGAACCTGTTCATCAGAATTGCTTTGACCTCCTTCTTGAACTTAACCACTGATGGGTTCATGCATATCTCAGGTAGAAGGGAGTCCTATATTCTGGGGGATGACCCAGAGAAGGTGCAAAAGTATGTCCTTTATTTTTTTAATTTTGGTGTTTCTAGTCTCAAGGAGTTGTTACCAGAAATGGTGAGATTGTTCACTGAGTATTTCGGGGATCAAAGTGTCGTGCTCCAGTAACTAGCATCAGGTTACCCTAAGGAGAGCTAGGTGTGTTTCCAATATTCTCTTCAAGGTAGTGATTTCATCGTCTAGTCTGGTTACTATCAGGGCTTGCACCTCACTCTTGAGATCCAGGGGAAGGATGAATGGTTTAATCTTCTTGAGGAGACTAAGGGCCTGATTTAGAGTTTGGCGGATGGGGTTACTCCATCACAAACTTGATGGATATCCAGTCTGTTGTATTACAATATTATTATAATTTATGGGAATCCGAATACAGTGGATAGGACCGAGTAACCCTTCCCCCAAACTCTAAATCAGGATCTAGGTTGATTATAAGCACTGTGTGCTAATGCCTTTGTATGTTCTTGCATATTCAGGATTTTATCTAGGGTATATAATTGGGTGTTTTGTAGATTCGAAGATCATAGGAGTGCATTTGAGGGCATCCAGGTTTGTGAGCCATTCTTGAATCAGTGTGGAACTCTGTGGGGGAGGGGGGAAGAGGGGGAATCCAGTCTTCATTACGTTAATTTCAAGGTGTTTATAGTTAAGCCAATTCTGGATTTTTGTGAGAGTGTTATTGACGGATTATGTCATCTGAAGAGGTTATTTTTAAGTAAAGATGAAGATTAGATTGATGGAGGATCCTCGTAGGAGGTTTCATGTAGAGGTTGAAGAGTGTAGGAGAGAGGCTTGCGCCTTGGGGGGCTCCAAGTCTGATCAACAAAGACTTGGATCTGGAGCCTTCCAGTTTGACTATTTATGAGCAGTTATCCTGATAGGAAGAGAACCAGTTTAGTACATTTCCTGTGAGCCCCATCCTGCGCTCCAGCTTTCTAGCAGGGTGACATGGTTGATCGCATCAAACACAGAAGAAAGGTCGAGGGGGATTTTTCTTTTTGAGGGGGCAACCTGTACTAGTCTCCTGTCTATGTTGCAATAAGGATTTCTAAGCATACCTTTACGTTGCTGGAGTCTGCTTGAACTATGCCGTATTTAATTTGAAAGGAAGTTTTGTTGGAGTCTGCTTGAAATGTGCCATGTGTGATTTGAAAGTTAGTTTGGAGTTGTCTGCGTCGCATGAGTAGGAACAGCTGTTTGTTAGCTGAATATGGTAAGTGTTACAAATGGGAGGGAATTGATGACTAATCAGAGCATCAACCACTGCCTGAACTTCCACCAACCCTTCATCCACTTCCTGCACTCCGCTTCCCTTGCACACACTCCCTGCCACCGCTGTAAATACATTGGAGGATGTTCTATCTCCTACCTCCCTGCCAAGTCCTCTAACGACCTCCACCTCTGAACAGCACCCTCCCTACGGGAATTCGGAAAGGGACTCAAGACTTGGCTTTCTGACTGAGCCCAACAGGATCGCAGCGTCTGGATACCATCTCAGGTGATTTATCGTGTTTTATAAATCAGAGTTGATTGAGTGAGAGCATGGTCAGAACATACATGGGGTATTATTTATCAGAGTAGCACTGGAAATGCTCCTGAAAATCAGCCTTTGAGAAAGCCCTAATTTCTTCATAGCTGATTCATATTACATCTAATGGACAGTATGAGGGGGCTAGTCCATTGTGGAAAAACAGACACACCAAAATCCATGAAAAAAAGAATCACCAGAGCACAACTGAGCATTTCCCAATTTTAAACTCTACTTACCACATTCACACACTTGACCAGCTCTGTAAAGTTTGGATTTTCTTTGTAATTTGTGAGAACTTCTGATTCAACCTTTTCCCCAGCACATTCAATTATAACTTGAGGCTGATCCACTTCAAAGAAGTTTATTCGCTTCAGATCTCGGAGTCCCCAAAATAAAACCTAAACAGAAGAACAATCTTTGTTAAACACTGACCCCCTCAGAATATTTTGAGAGTAACAGATGGACTTTTGCACACAATCTCTTGCTCTTAACCTAGGCAGATGAAAATCAGATGATTAGACATTAGCCCCTTTGTAGCAGGAAATGAGAGGGATCCATCTAGATTCCAGATCCAGCAGCTATTAATGAGCAGGATCCAGGACTTAAGCTGAACTCAATGAAATATGCTCAATTCGTCCCAGTGTAGTTTTCTGCAGGCATGAAGGGGTTTTGTTAATTTCACTTCAAGCTGGGCCCAAAACAAAGGCCTACTTTAAAGCGCCATCAGCCCTGCTTTTGTTCGAGTATCATTCTAGCTGGGAGCTATTTGGAGCCTAAAACCTACATGCCAATGCAATGGATGGAAACAAAGGTACATAGCTTGTTTTCACTTCACAAGTACTTCAGAGGAATTATGATTTGGAAACAGGTTTTTGAATTTGTTGAACTCCAGTATGCAAGAGATATGCATGCACTGTAATGATGTCAGGTATGTCAGGGATATCTGTCTGCTTAACTAACTACACTAATAGGCATTTAAATAGCACTTGATAATTTATTTTCTAATGTTATTAATTCCATTGTAGGGTATCAGAGTGCTTTACATCACAAACATACAATATACAAGGACAATAATTCATACAAAAGTGTAAAGCGATGTGCAGGACATGTTTTTTAAGACAATGAGGTTTACAAGGTGTAGGAATCACATATTGTCCCTAGTGGTAGGCACTACATGTTAAGAATGCATGGTCAGGAGAAACATAAAGTCAGAAATTATAACCTAACACAATGGTTGATTTCGTCTGTATTAATAAGATGTGATTACTACCCAAATGATCCCTTTTTGGCAACCTTAGAATAATGTCAGCTTGACAAAAAATAGAATTTCAAAACCCAAGCCTTGCAGTTTGCTTGCAGCTCCTTGGTGCCAGTTTATATTTTCCTGTGCTTTATTAGAACGATTGCAACTTATAAATTGCAGTTGACAAAATGATGTTTGTTTCCAAAGCAGTAACCCATGTACCTATCTCCATAAAATACAAATCTGTGGTCTGCATACTACACAATGTGCTTTGCAGCAGGAAGAATAATCATCTGTTTTACTTTGAGTCAAAATTGTGACTAGACAAAACAAGAGCTATCTTACTTACCTTTATGATCCCATGAAATTTCCTGACTGCACAAAGATCTCTGCAGCAGGTGCCTTAGCCCTGCAAGGTATTTTAAAGCGCAGCCTCTTTGTTACCAATTAAGTATGCCAGAACATATTTACTGTCATGTTTGTCCTGGTTGGCAATTCCATTGTTGCAGAGTTTGTAAAACGTAAATGTATAAGACTGCTTTTCATGACTCCGCCTCTCGTGACTCCCACCACTCTTTCTGCTGCCACAAGTTGACTCCCAATTTATGGATCCCAGAGTAATTTTTAATCAATTTCAGCACTAATCTAATTTCTATGAAAGGCCTGCATTGGCTGTTATCCAATCCAGCAGGCCTCTCGGATATCCAGCTCGTCTGTCGGACAGAAAGGCTATTGTAAATCCATGCTTTTCCATAGGCTAGTATTTCTCTGGTATCCGAGCAATAATGATAGCTTGCTTTGGCTTAGTAGCTTCTCCTGCAGTGAATTTGACAGTGTAATACCTCAGAATTATCACAAGGAGGTCCCAAAACACAATACGAGGTAGCCCATCCAAGCGTGTATATTCAAGGCAGGCCTTTCACTGTTGCCAGAGTGCAAATGTTTTATGATTTCTTTTTTAATCAACAATGAACTTACTGTTGATGAATTAACATTTGAAAACGGGTGACTTTTGCAAATGGTCATCTTAATTCATTTTGTTCTCTTTCTAAGAAAATCTTCAGTTAACATTGTAGTTATTTTCTGTTGCTCAATGCTTACATAAAAGAGTGTGATCAATAGCTTATAAATTTGTAAACAGCTACCCCTAGCGGGTTGCTGCATTATGTCTTACAAGGTCAGATTTTCTAAGTCATTACACGAGTTTGATTGTTCTATTGTTTGAAATTGTCATTACTACATGGTTTCTTCTTTGAGGATGGAAGTAGACGATACAAAGATTAAGATGTTTCTCCCAAAGAAGAAAAGTTTAGACGAGATGGAACAATGGAGTCACAGACGAGACAGAAGAGGAAAATTTACTGTTATAATTGTGTCCTAGTTAATACTGTCATCAGCGTACTTTTGATCATATAATAGGTGGTTCATTGGCTGAATTGTAAAACACCCCATATACTGACCAATCATGGACTTTTCAAGATTTAATATAACATTCTGGGGGTTATTCCAACTTTGGAGGAGGTGGTAATCCGTCCCAAATGTGACGGATTTACCACCAGCCGTATTACGAGTTCCATAGGATATAATGGACTTGTAATACGGCTGGTGGTATATCCGTCACTTTACCGTCACTTTTGGGACGGATTACCACTTCCTCCAAAGTTGGAATAACCCCCTCTGTCATCTGTTCTGGTAGAGAAGAACAAGACTTTGCCATTGCCTTTTTCAATTAAGATTATCCTTCAGTGGCTCGAGTCATATTAGCAATGTGGGTTTAGCTTTCGATGTAGGCCCGATTCTCTGAAGATTTACCTGATGGTGTCTCCTTGATGAAGTAGACTGCATGTTGTTGTTCTATGGGTAAAGTATGAAAGTGCATTGATATATGTGTCTCTTTTGCTTTGCAGGTACCAGCTGCAACTTATAGTTTAATTGCTGCATAATAACAATATTTGTTTTTTTTATAATAACCCGAGCTAGTGTGATTTTTCTAAATTTGTGTTTCTAAATCCTTTTTACCGAAGTCCAACATGTTAATTCTAATTTGTGGTTAGTGAAGGAATTTATCTTCACATGCTCATGATTTATGTTGACATACTTTGATCTTTTGCTCTGATGTATACTTTATCTTTGTTGCCAATCTTAGCGTTATTAATTAGTGTTATGATACTTGAGATAATTTGATTGCTTTGATTAAAATCAGATATATAAGGCATTCTAATCAGCCATTATTGATTCTATACGTTTATCATTTATGTTTGAGAGTTATTTTCGTGACATTAGCATTGTTAATATAGGGAAAAAAATTCACAATCCTTCTTAATAAACTGGTGTGGTTATTGTTTGATGTTCAGATCTTTAAATATATTGACTATTGTTGATGACTGTAGCATCCATTATTGACATCCCTTCAAGTCTATGTTGCGTCGATCCATTGGTCAATGGTGCAAAATCCACTATTCAGATTGAAGTAATAGTTAGGATTTCTTGGTGCTGCAGCACGGTGAAAGGGGTGGAGGGCACTAAAGGCTTTATCACAGTTATTGCCCCCTCCTCCGAATCTAAATATAAAAGAGCAGGAACACTTTCACAATTGTTAACAGGCAAACAAACACACACAAGCACTGCATTTACACTAGGGATGAGCAGAACTTTCATTCTGCACTCCGCAGGTAGAATTGTGCATAGTTCATAACATGGAGTTCATGAAGTTTGTGAAATTATAAAAGTTGTTCTAATCAAGTCTCCAAAAACATTTTTGTGTGAAATTCTCACGGAAACAGTAGATTTGCTGATTTGTTATTTTAAAGTCATTTTGATATTTTTTTTCTCCAGTACTGATTTTTTTAAAGTTTCATGATGATGTCTGCAAATATTTTCCAACAAAATTGTGGATTTTACAGAAGCAAAAGCACACTACTTTACTCACCCATATGTAATAGCCATGATAAATGAAAAGGCACCACGATTTTAAAAATGGCTCTAGTGCCAAAGTATGATGAGTCTTAAGAAGCTCAACACTTAAATGATTGTGCCGTTCTTTGTATGTGTGTCGTAGTCAGTAATTCAGAAGTGAAAAGCAGACCCTCTGTTGCTGAATGGATGGCTGTACCTGTATGGGGTACATGCTGAATCTGTATTGTGTCCCCTTCAGACAATGACATATTATAAAAGACACCAAAGTTGGGTTTCAGGTACTTAACAAACCTTGCCATTTCCTAGACAACACACCTTACTCTGCTTAATAACAGTAAAGTTCATGGAAGAGGCCCCACACCCACATTGTACATGAAAATCCCCTCTTGTCTATGGTACCTTTAGGGGCATATTTATACTCTGTTAGTGCTGAAATAGCGTAATTTTTATTTACGCTATTTCAGCACAAACTTAACGCCACATTTATATTTTGATGCTAAACCCGTCTAGCGTCAAAATATTGGCGTTAAAGTCGTTTTTTGCCTGCGGAAAACTACCTTGCGTCAATGAGATGCAAGTAAGGCGTTCCCGGGCAAAAAATTACTCTAAGGCCCTTGCGCCTTATTTATCCTCCCATGCAAAAGTTGTGCATGAGAGGGAGGCAGGCCTAAATAATGGCGCTAAGCTTGCTAAGCACCGTTATTTATCGCCTGGGTCAGGGCAGGCATTAGGGGACCTGTAAGCTCATTTCCATGGTGGAGCACCATGGAATAAGTCCACAGGTGCCCTCCCCAGGACACAGGGGCACCCCCACCCACACTAGAGGGACAACGGAGGATGGGGGACCCCATCCCAGGTAAGTACATGTAAGTAAAGTTAAGTATTTACCTTTTTTTTCCAAAGCCATAGGGGCCCAGATGTGGGCCCCCATACATGGCACAGGGTGCAATGGCCATGCCCAGGGGACCCCTGTCCCTTGCGCTGGCCATTGGGGTGGTGAGCATGACTCCTGCCTTTTATAAGGCAGGAGTCATGTGGAATGGTAGGTTTAGCGCCATAAAATGACGCTAATCTGGTTAGGGTCATCTTTTTTTATTCTAACCAGCATGCTAAACACCCATCTCCCATTTGGACACTCCCCCACCCAGCTAATATAATTTTTTTTTACGCTAGCCCACCCTTTGCACCGGATTACGCCATTCCATTATTATGGTGCCTGGCTGGTGTCCTGGAATGGCGCAAGCGAGCGCTATACTTTTTAACACAAACCTGCGTTAGCTAAGGTTTGCGCCAAAAAGTATAAATCAGGGCTGTAGTGTCTTGCCTGTTGTTAATGAAGGAACCCTTTTATTGTGTTTCAGGTGGCGATTTTCGTTTCCACATGAAGGAAAGTGTTCCACCATTGGGCAAATATGAAAAGCCTGGGGGAAGGAGAACCATTTTGTAATCGTTTGCAAGATGAAAGAAAAAGTAAGTGCATCATGGCGAGAAAATAAAACAACTGCCCCCACATTCATGAAGCGACAATCAACGCTCCCACCAGGTCAAGCACCAACACCACTTTAAAAAAATCAACACCAAACAAAGGTTATCATCACCTTAATCACTGTCATAAAGTTCTTCGGTATCAATATCAAGTGAAAGTGAATGAGATGATTGTGCAATGTCTATGTTTACATCAGGAAAATGTGCGCATGTTGGACTGGCTGCATGTGAAGAAAAACGCCAGTCAAAGGAAAGTTGACATGAAGAAGCACCAAAGTCATTCAAACATCGTCCAAAGTTACACTAAAAGTAAACGGTTGTTCAATACCTTTTATTATCGACAGTGATGGGTTGATAAACATTATGCCTGAGGAGAAATTCAATGAACTATCTCTATTGCCACAACTGATGCTATTGAAAACTAAAGTATATGCAAGGGCTGCATCAACGCCATTAAAAAGTCAAGGTTTATTCTTAGCAATGATGAAATACAAGAAGACAAAAGTGCGAGCGCCCATTTATGTGCCTGAAGGTATGGCATAAAGTGCCTGTTTACTCAGCACAGCTGCTGATATGGGACTGATTTCAGTGAACTACAACATGAATGCTCATCACGAAATAGTAAGTCAGTTCCCTTCATTATTTAATGAGTTGAGAAAACATAGGATTATGTAAGTACAATTGCATATTGAGGATGTCAATCTTGTTGCTCAAAGACACAGACAAATTGCTTTTCATTTACAAGAAGCGGTTGAAAAGGAGCTCAAATCATTACTTAAGCATGATTTCATTGAGTATTCTACTGGTCCAACACCATGGGTTTATCCCATAGCAGGACTACCCAAAAAGGACAGTGACTGAGCTGCATGCATCCGTATGGCTATGCATTTAGCAAACAAGGCAACGGAAAGAGAACAACATCCAGGTACGCATATTGCTGACATGATAACAAAATTGAATAGTGCAGAGGTCTTCTTTCGCTTTGATTTAAATAAAAGATATCATCAGTTGGACTGAAGGAGAATTGCAGGTGCATTACAACATTTTCTACATATATTAGTCTATTTCGGTGTAAAAGACTAAGGCCTGATTTTGATCATGGTGGAGGGGTTACACCGTCACCAACGTGACGAATATTCCATCCACCATATTACAATCCCAATTGTATGCTATGGGGATGACATATTAGTGTTCGGAGCTACACAGAAGGAGCACGATAAAGCTCTCAAGCAAGTGTATGGTTTACTTGTTCATGCAGGTTTGACTTTGAATGCTGAGAAATGTACATTCAATAAGTCAAAGCTAAAACTCTTTGGCCATATCTTTCCTAATGGGGGCATGACACCCACTCCAGCTAAAGTGCAAGTGCTGCCATATGCCAGTCCTCCACAAGATGTTTCCATGGTAAGTTCATTCCTTGGCATGGCCAGTTACTGTTCCAGAGACATACAGGACTTTGCCACCTTGAGTGCTCCCTTGAGAGACTTAACGAAAAACAATGTTTTATTGCATTGGTCACATGAATGTGAGCAAAGCTTTACCAGCATCAAACAAGCTA
Organism: Pleurodeles waltl; assembly: GCF_031143425.1. NCBI lineage: Eukaryota > Metazoa > Chordata > Amphibia > Caudata > Salamandridae > Pleurodeles > Pleurodeles waltl. The sequence goes on from NC_090446.1 coordinate 393,772,602, forward strand.
TGAAGAACATTAATGAAATAACATATTTTATTCAAAAGTTTCATACAAAGGTTATTGTTGATGCTTGCTTAGTCAGGTTAGGTACATTACTTGAAAAGCACAACAGACGCTCAAAGACATGTTGTGGCATATGCAGGCTAAAGTTTGTCCCAAACTGAATGTGCTTATTCACAACCTGAGAAAGAAAGTTCAGAAGTGGTGGGGGCCTGTGAACATTTCCACGTGTTCTTTTACGGAAATCGATTTACACTTGTGACAGATCATCAAGCATTGGTTACCATCTTTGGCAATCCAAAGCCAAGATGCCTCCTCACACTGAATGTTGGTGTCTACGATTGCAAGAATACAACTATAGTATTACACCATCCAGGGAAAGATAAAAGCCTGCCGACTGCTTCTCTAAAGTGCCTAAACAGTGCCATGGTAGCCCTGCCAAAAGGGCTGAAGCCTGCATAACTTTCATTGTGAAATGAAACACACCAGCTGCCAATTCATTGGAGCAATTTGTCACTGCCAGGAGTCACAATACTGACATGTTAAAACTGAAAGACATTATGCATCAGTCACGGAACGAGCACACTCAACCTCTTACTAGTGACAATGACTACCAGAAATTTTAAAATGTCACAGATGACCTGTCTATAAGTCATTAAGGCATTATCTTTAGGGGTTTGAGAATTATTATTGTGGATAGTCTATGACAACAGATAGCTTAAGTGGCCCACAAAGGACATTGTGGAATTGTTGCCACAAAACCAGCTCTTCGAGACCAAGTCTGGTTCACTCATCTCAAAGAAAGAGGTGAAAGAGAGTAGAAGGCCTGTCATCTATGCAACTGCCTGTCATTGAAAATCACTCAACACCCCTTAAGCACGTCAGAGTTGCAAGGCATGCATGGGAAAGATTTGCTGTTAACATTTTGGTCCTCCTGACAATGGACATCACCTGATGGTGAGTGTTGATGAATGCTCCAGGTTTCCATTGATAGAAGATCTGTCAATTATAACACAAGATAAAGTCATCAAGAGATTAGACACCTTAACGAAATGGGGTGCCGTTGCAATCTTAAAATATGACAATGGACCACTTTTCAACAATCAAGTATTCAAAGACTTTCTCAGTTATCTTAATGTGAAGCATCAGATGAGCACACCTCTTTGGCCCCAGGCCAATGGCCTCGTCAAAAGTTTCATGCGTACATTAATGAATACTGTTCAGAGCACTGTGTTAGAAAAGTCTTAACTTAAAACTGTCTTGAATTCTCCCCTTTGTGCTTACGGTTTGACCTCGCACTCAACCACAGGTAGAGCCCTGCAACTTTGATGTTCAGGAGAGCCATGACAAACAAGTTACCTCAATGGACCAACAGAAGATCAGGTACTGAGGAAGAGAACCATTCCGAAGACGTGGACCATAAAAGAAAAACGAAGGCCTCTGCAGACCAGCAATGACATGTAAAAGACATTGGGGGTCATTTTGACCTCGGTGGTCTTTTTTCAAGACCGCCGAGGGACCACCGTGCAGAAGACCGCCTGTGCAGGCGGTTTGCCGCTCGGCCTATTATGACCGTTGGCAGCTCTCCGTCCCTTTATGGATGGAGAGCCGCCAACAGCCATACTGGCGGGCGGCGGGGAAGTGGCGGTAGCTCCACCTCCACTGCCAGGCCAACAGAACACCGCCCAGCGAATCACGTCTGTGTGGTGTCGGCGGAGCTGCCCCCATGGCTCCCTTCCCCTCCCGGAGGATCGACGGACCAGGTAAGTCGATCGTCCGTTAGGGGAGGCGGGTGGGGAGGTGTTGTGTGTTGTGTGCGTGCATGGGGGTGTGCGTCTGAGTATGTAGAGGGGGTGTGTGAGTGCGTGTATGCTTGTGGGGGTGATGCGTGTTTGGGAATGAGTGCGTGTATGTCTGTGGGTATGTCTGTATGGATGTGTGCATGTATGTTTGAATGTGGGTGTGCGTGTCTGACTGTGTGTGTGGATGTTGGCATGTATGTCGGGGTGTGTGCGTATGTGTGTTGGTGGTGCCTGCATGCGTGTCAGGTGTGTGTGTGAGTTATGTGATGTTGGGGTCGGGTGGGGAGGGGTGCCCTGCCACCTTTGGGGGGTGGCAGGGGTGGTGGGGGGTGTAGGGGAGGGAGTCGGGGTGGGGATGATGGGTGGGGGAGACCCCTATCAGTGCCAGGGAAGGAATTCCCTGGAACTGATAGTACTTACCGCCATGGATTTCATGGCGGTTCAAACCGCTGGAAATCCACGGTGGTAAGCTGGGTCCAAATACTGCCTGCAGTATAGTGACGCCCTCCGGGCTGGAGACCCAGGTCTCCAGCCCGGCGGGCAGAACGGAGAACCAGCGGATGACCATGGCGGTAACCGCCATGGTCATAATTCCCCAAGGTAAGACCGCCAGCCTGTTGGCGGTCTTACCGCCGGTTCTCCGCCTTCCGCCAGGGTCGTAATGACCACCATTGTTTTGACTAGAGGTGATCAGGTGCTCACCTGTCAGTTGATAAAACATAAGTCTGATGCTTCATTCAATGCTGAGCCTTTGCATGTTGTAACTAGCAAAGTACACATGGTGATTGCCCAATGTCCTGGGAAGTCCATTACGAGATATTCCTTATTTACGATGTGTAGCTCACCACTCGTCAGATATTGCTGTCACAGTAGATACTGGTTCTGTGAAGGCAACTGGAAAACCTACAACTGCATTACAAATGCAGATCATGGACACTTCTATTGTCAGTTTCCAGTTACCGAAGACACGATCGGGATGAGTAATAAGAGTGCCACAAAGGCTCATAGAAGAACTATAAATATATATATATATATATATATATTTGTAAAACCCTTTTGGCTCCTTGTGGGCTCCATAGAACTGTAACGTAAGTCTTAGAGCATGGTCAAGTGAATGCAGGTTTAGAATGGGGAGTTTGTGTTTGCAAGCAGAAGAATAAAGACGTGTAATACTCAGCTCTGTGTGTGGCATAGTCCCTGGCAGGTACCCAATCTGGGAAACAAGCTATAGTACCAAGCAGGGAATGAAGTGTAACCGAGAAGCGATGGAGGGAAAAAGAAGAGAAAAGAGGTCTGGTGGGAAATTTACAGATGGTTTCTACTGGAACCACTTGCGACATATGAGTGTTAGAACACCGTAATATAGTTGAGACATTAAATGCTATACACAAAGGTCTAAAACAAAATACTATAAAATTAAATACAATGTTCGTAAGCAATGACAGCCAGTGTAAAGCTGCCAAAGTTGCTTCACAGTTGAAGCCCATATCCCTACCAGCCTAGCTACAGCATTGTAAAATAGCTGTAGAAGATACAAAAAACGGGCAGATGCTCCAGAAAAAAAAAATCTCTGGTAGTCGGCAAGGGTCCGGACTCACCTTGAAAAAGCACCCCTCTGCCCAGTGCCCCTTTCCTAGGCTAATGCCCTCCTTAAATCAACAAGAGCTCGCCATCTGTCCAGTCCCAACGTACCTCGATTTTGAAATTCTTCAGCACGGGGCGGATTCCTGAAGGAATTATAAATCGATCCTCATGGTTTGGCATAATGTCTGGCTCCTTGGGCACAACATCGTCAGGTACAGACGGCTAAAGAAAACACAAAAACAATGCAATGTTCAGAAATTCCACATAGTAATAGAGCCATGCAATGGTACTAACATGTTATCAAATAAACATCATATAACACAAAGGCATGACGTACGGTCTCCAAGATAGACTCATGGCTTCCAGCCAACTACCAAATACGCTAAAGGCACCCTTTTATAGCTCTCAGGAAAATCTAATATACAGTTATTTGTCATAAACAGGCTTTTAAACACCAGAACTGGAGTTAGAGCCCACCCTCCTCAAAAACAGCCTCCCCAACCAAGTGAATTACCACAAACTGGGAAACTGCCAGCACAGGGAAGTCCTTGTGGTCACCTGAGTGATACAATGAACAAAGTCCTGAGTGTGTGGAAAGATTTCTAGTGCTGCCCCCCACAACACAGTGGCTTCAGGGCCCAATGTTAACGTACAAAGAGTTTGAAATGTCAAATGACATGAAATTATTCTTGTTTATTAAAATAAAAAATGATCATAACCAACTGAAAATTGTTTGGTAGCACAGAAGGGCCGAAGAAGCATGGACGTCATTTAGGGGTTGCCAGAGGTCGCAGCTGTGACCCTTGGCTTGCCCCTTGCGACCTCTGGCATTGTTTTTCGACCCCTGGCTTCAGAGGTAGCACAATCTGTGCCAAGAGCACAATGGCAGTGTATCATTAGGGACGTCGGTTGAGGCTCCTTTCTCCTTGTTATCTATAATTTGTTATTACATTAGTAGAAAATCATGTTTATTTACTATGTATGAGTGTACTAAAATACAATTAGCAGGACTATGGCCCTCCCTGGCAGCAGAGGTAAGTGAAAAATGCTTCTAAATGCATGTTGTGTGTGTGCTTGAGGGTATGTGTTTGCGTGAGAGACAGTGTGTAAGTGTGAATGTGTGGAAGCATGTGTGTGTGTGTGTGTGTGTGAATAAAGCTGATGGTCAAAGAGCGTGTGATGTCACTTCTGCTACCATTCAAAGAAGGAAACAATGTTTGAGTGAACTGACACTTTTAAGCCGGGTTTAAAAGTCTCTCCAGCTTTCCACCTCGAGATATAAAATATTATCTGAATGGATTTTTTTCTTCTTATCTTCTTAACCTATAAACTCACCTCGTCAATGGAGGACTTCATATCCTTTTGAAAGATCACATTCAGCCCTTTAGCATGCATAGTAAACAGTATTTACTTATTTTGCCTGCGTAGTAAACTACAGATACGTGCGTTATATTGTCTGCTCTCCATTTTGCAGTGTGGTTTGCAGTGTTGCAGCACCCTTTTGATCTTTCAGATTGCATGCTCTTTTAAAGCGCCTCCTCCCACTATTTTTCTAAGCTTGTGTAAGAACATTGACCCGCACCTTACCTTCCATTTTTGCATGTTTCCTCACTCTGAGTATATACTGGAAGTCACATGGTTGTCTGCCTAAATCTATATTGTCACTGAGAAATTGCCAGCATCTCATTTCGTTGATCAGCACCTCCTCGTATTTAAAACCAAATACCTGCATAATCACTACTCTTAACTACCTCATAAGAGTGTGTCTAGACGTCTGCACAAATAAACAGCAAACAGCTCAAGATGGCTGACATAAGGATGACAAATAACCACGAGACTTAAAAGAAACTAAATAAAGCCTGAAACAATTCAAAATCAGACCCACTAATACCTGAGTCACCTGTCAAGTCCAAATCAAACTCAGCAGCCTACAGGGTCCTTATCCTCCAACGTCTCGGGTCACTTCACAACCTGGTTCAAGAAACCAAATTCATCACACCAGTAGTGCAAAATGACATCAATGCGGTTAGAAACAACATGGAATATCTCACTTCTAAAATCACCATGGTCAAAAACTGAATAAGTGATCTCTTTTCTTGAAAAACAGTCCTCCAACACACCTGCCAGAATTGCATCACTAACTCGGGAAATCATCAAACTGGAAGAAGGAACTGCAGAGGGAATTTGAGAATTTTTGAACTACCTGAAGAATCTGAGCGAGATACCAATTCATGCACTGAATTCCTGGTAAACTGGACACCTAAAATCTTAAACATCAAATTCAACAAAGACTTCGAAATTGAACAAGCACATAGGATCCCATCAGGGACACAACCTGGTGCAACACCCAACCGATTCTGATTTCCAAGACCGATGATTTTACGGCCATTACGATGCCTCCACACAGAAGGTATACTACACAAATGAGGAAAGTGCAATCTAAACAATGGAATGAATCCAAAATGAACATTAGCCAAGATAACTCGAAGGATACTGTGGGGGTCATTACGATCCTGGCGGTCGGAGACCGCCAGGGGTAATGTGGCGTCGGTACCGCCAACAGGCTGGCGGTAAGGAGACCCGTATTACGACCGCGGCGGTAGCGCCGCGGTCGCACCGCCGGGGCCGGCGGTTTCCCGACGTTTTAGCCCCGGCGGTGATAATCCGCCAGGGCAGCGCTGCCCTGGGGATTATGACTCCCCTACCGCCAGCCTGTTTCTGGCGGTTTGCACCGCCAGGAAGAGGCTGGCGGTAAGGGGAGTCCTGGGGCCCCTGGGGGCCCCTGCACTGCCCTTGCCACTGGCATGGACAGTGCAGGGGCCCCCTAACAGGGCCCCGTGCAGCTTTTCACTGTCTGCATAGCAGACAGTGAAAAGCGCGACAGGTGCTACTGCACCCGTCGCACGGCCGCAACACCGACGGCTCCTATGTTGCGGCCGCATCCCCACTGGGCCGGCGGGCGTAAACTAGGTTTGCGCCCACCGGCCCAGCGGGGATGTTGTAATGGGGTCCGCGGGAGTGCGGCCGCTCGGCGGTTACCGCTTGGCGGGCGGCTTGTAATGACCCCCTATATCTAAAATGAAAGGTTTCTTGGCCCTAAGACAAAGTCTGAGAGGCATTGCCATACCATTCTCCTTTGTCGGTCCAGCAAAATTCAGAATCACTCTTGTGGGTCGATCCATGATTTTCTTGGAGCCCTCAACTCTAAGCGAATACCACACCTCAATATCCCACAATGACATGGTCATATGAGGGAACCCACAAAAATACAATGCCACATTTGACCCACTATATTTTGTTCCACTGCTGCAGGTACATAGTTGTTCCAACTGCACCCTTGTTTTTGAAAAAATTATGTCAACAATGTTTTGAACAACTTTGTGTGCTCCTTTTGGTTTCACCATAACGTCCACCCCTCTACACCCAAACACTAGTCTCATGACTAAACACAAAAGACATGCACTACGAGATTACTCACAGTAATCACACTGGCCACACCTCCACATCAACAAGCTCTCTGAGATCACTCTTAGCTTTCTACTTAAATGTCTCACCATGCAGATTTTCACCTATTGAGCCTGTGACCCTTACCATCATACCAGTGTGTAGATTGAAAGTACAGTACCTGCCATATGGTGCCCCTTATCATAACCTCACCGACCATTGCCTAGAGCGTACTAGGAGGCCTTTCACCCCTACTCTGACTGTCTCATGCACTTAGCAGCCCACACCAAAGATCCCAGAGAATGCTCACCCACCTAATCAACTATTCATTATCCCACAATAACATCCATGTGGTTCATCTAGTATTACAGCTCAGTGAGAACAAGCTTGGGACATGCACCACACAAATTGCTCCAAATGGCTTACTCATGACAGATAAACAGAGAAATCCAATTCTATGCTCAAATGGGCTCAAATGTTCTTGTATTCTTGAAGCTCCGATTAGCCAAGATGGAGTGTTTGTTAGGGTTGCACCAGCTCAAGGCATTATTCGCTTCTTTATACCGTTGGGTGGGAAGGCAGATGTCTTCATCGCCTCGGGGTGGGTGTTAGGTACTGTGAGGATTTGGTTGTATTATATGGTATGGTTGGGAAGCCTTCCTATGCAGTAAGCTCACAAATACTTTCTTGGGTCCAGTCAACTTAACCTTAGTTTCACCCTGGGTAGCTGGGCCACTGAGCAGTAAGGCTCAGCAAAGAAAAAATGTGTAAAGCATTTAACAGCACCAAACAACAGAATAAGAAATTCACAGGACATGAAAGAAACAAGACACAAATTCATAAAAATAAAGCTGACTTTTATAAATTTTGAGGGACCTTAACCATCAAACTCCACTGGAGGGTTCTGGAAATACTGATTTTAGAAATAATAAATAACTTTTTTATCAACCGTAAACAAGCATTGGCCAACAAAAGGTTTGGAAACTTTTGAAAAGTTTCTAAAAGTTAGTTCGACAGCTCCTGTCCAAGTTGGGTAACCAAGTCTGACAGGGCAGAGGTCTAAGAGGCCAGAAAGGATACTTTGGACAGTTTTCTGTCCACCAGAGTGTTTGTTGGCACATGATCTAAACTTTACAGGATGACTGCCATAGACGACAATGGAGTGGTCCTGATCCTGAGAGATGCAGGCTCAAAGATGCACAAGGATGCTCCTGATGCTGTGAGAACATCAGGGCTTAAGTCTGGTCAAGTCATAAGTCCACAGGTAAGTCTCAGGGCGACTCTGTCCATGCATCTCAGGGTCCCACAAAGTCCTCTTTGCAGGGTTCCAAGGTGTGCTGATACAGACAGTGCGATTTTGCAACACAGCGGTCACACTGTAAATCTTTTATGGAGACAGGTGTCTCTCTTGGGTGACAAATCGGGTCACAGCCAATGCTCTCAGGTCCAGTACACTAGGGAGCACCTTTTAGCTATCTCTAAATTGTCCTTTGGGGTGCCCGGCATCTGATAGTGGCCAAACATGTGCGGTGGCTACCAGCGATGCGACTTGGGCTCCTTCAGCTTTAATGTCCCAGTGCCATTCTGGGAGGTCAGCCTGCTGACCTTTGGAGTCTCTGTTTTGGACTGCGGCTGGGAATGAGCTTTTTCCCAAGCCAGGCACTGAGCACAGGGTTCAAAATTCACTAGCCCAAAGTGCAGCAGGTGCAGTTGCTCCAGTGTCACTGTCTCTGTTTGTGTGCTTCCAACAGGTGCAAAGTGGTCTTCCTCCTTCCACGTCCAGCGAGTACTGAGGGTCAACGTGCCAGGGGTGCCATACTTATCCCAGGAAAGTGCCCTGAAGGGATCATGGGTCATTAGCTAATGGGCTACATGGTCCCCTCCTACCTAGTGATGAAATTCCTGTAATGTGTGGCATGCCAGAATTACACATTCTTTCCTCATTCAAGATGGCACCACCCTTTCTCTGTCATAAGGAGCAAGGTAGCCCAGACTAGAAGTGTGGCTACCTGAAGGCAACACCCATGGTAAAACTTGCTTGGGGTGAGTTTCCCTCTCTGGCCTTGTCTCCATGCTGTCTGCAGGAACAAAAGGCTTCTGGTTCAGGGAGGTTGGGCCAGGCAGCCCCTCATAGGTGGCTTCCCCCTTGAAGCACACCTTAGGGCTAACACCCCCCTCCGAGGGTCCATCCTGGCAAAGGAGGTGACACCTCGCTATTGCGGAACTGACTTTGTTCCTGAGCCTGGGAATTGTTCACACGTCTCCCTAGGTGGTCAGAAAGCTGTCCGTGTGTCTACGCCTTTGTGAGGCTACCACTAGACGAGCAGAGCACAGAATGCCAACTTTCTTAAAGCTGCCCACCTTTATTAGTGACATTAATCTCGACATGGGTATCAGGTTGATTTAATGCCAGAAATGATTTGATATTAGATGACCCAGTTTGGTAATCCCAGTCAAAAGCTAACAGGGTTGGGATGCCACCCATTAACTCTGTATTAGCAAATGGGGCTACTAACTTTACCCACTGGAAAACAACAATTTCGAAGTTTTGCTGCTAAGAAATATCGTAAAAAATATTTCTTACTTAACAAAATAAAGCTCCTTGCAATGGGACTCTAGGTATTCCTGAGGTGAGACTTACATATAATGTTAAGGGATGAGGTGGCTTTTCCATTGGTTTAAATGGCAAAGTCGAACTGGCAAAGTAAATACTGTCCTTTCAGTCTGCAGTGGCAGGCTGGTTACCAGGCCTCAGTGCACTCTCAGTGTCAAAAAACTAGCAGCATCAGTCTCATAATGTGGGGGTGAACATGCAAAAAGAGGCATTTCCTTAAAGGTACTTTTGTTTATAGGGTTTTGGATTGTGTTATTATTATTATTGTTTTTTCTTCTCCCCCATCTCCTCTCTCCCTACTGGGACTTCCATTTTACAGCCCAACAATTTACAAGATGCCAACCTATAGCAACAAATAAAATTGTACCCCTTACACTATTTCTCCCAGTATCTTCAGCTTCCGGAAATGCAGCGACTGACGAGGTAACTAGGGGAATACTCCCTTAACCAGAAAGTTACCACTCATACGACCCATCATCCAATATATCATGACTACCTTATATTTACTATGATACAGCAATAATTTCACCAGCTATCACCCCACCAAATGGGAAGAAGATACTAAACTACTGCCAAGCCTCTGGGTGGATATTATACTATTTCAAGAAACCAGAGTAGACTCAAAGATGGGTTCCAAAATTAATGAGAACTGGATTGCGGATACTTTTTGCTACCCCTCATCCCAGAGAAAAAACACAGCACTTACATCGTATCCAAAAATGTCGGGATTTCGGTATCATCACACACACAATAGGGAACCCTGCTGGCTGATTCTCAAACAAAAGAAAAACAACAAAAGCTTTCAAGTCATAAACTTCTTTGCCCGACAGTTAACTCAACCACATTCTGGACTAAACTGTACAACACAATACAGAGCATCCCCAGGGATTTCACAGTAATTATTGGAGGAGATTTTAACCTGCCCCTTGACGGTAATATGGAGAGGATTTCTAAAACCAAATTCACAGGCAGCGATTCCCACAAACACATGAAACACTACACATCTAGTCACAACCTAATTGATATTTGAAGATTACATAATCCCAAAGACAGCCACTTTACTTTCTACTCTAATCCACAACACACTTTATCAAGGATCGGTTAAATATTATTGATAAATCCCTAGCCCCACTATGCAAGGCTCCCAGAATAGAACCAATACTTGTTTCCGGCCATGCCAGCATTTCAATTGAGGTGGAAAGTAGAAATAACTATCACCCCCCAAACAATAATAATTAAATGACTCGTTGCTTGACAATCCCACATCAAAAATCAAGATCCTACAGAATATCAAAAACTTCCTAACAGAGGACAAAGCTGACAATACTTCCTCTGTAGCGAGGTGGGACGCACTGAAGGTGACCCTATGTGGCACCATCATGGGCCTAACGTCAGCCAAAAACCAAATCCACCAATGATAACTTCATGAGCTAGAATCTGACACTAAAAGATGGAACACAGACTTCATCACACTAAAGTACCAGACTCACTACTAGTGCTACTTAAACTCCAATATGAGTATAACAGTATCTTAAGTGAAAAAGCCCAAAAAAGGGTGGAGCTCAATAGAGCAGAACAAATGTGCTTAAAAAGGCAAAGCCAGGAAAGCTTTGGCAAACTATGTAAAATACAGCAAATCCATCATACACGCCATTAAGAATGAAATTTGAGACACATGCACTTCTACTCATAAGACACTGGGCGTATTTCACACCTTTTATTCTTCCCCATGCAATTCGAATAAGGTAATCTGTATGGAGGATTGTCTCACATACCTTGAGCCCTGCAATCTACCCCAAGCAGGTGAGAATGACAGAACATCTCTAAGGAGACCAATAGAAATAAATGAAATCATGGAAGCCATTCAGGGCATAAACAAGACAAAGCCCCAGGACCCAACAGGTTCACTAGCCTTTGCTGACATCATCACTGACATCATCACGACCCCACTCAACTCTCTATTTGAATAATTTATCTCAGACAACATGCTGTCTAGCACAGCAACCAATGCAACAATAGTCATTAGTCTGAAAGAGGGGTAGGACCACCTAGATGTCAAAGACTTATCACCAATCTCACTCATCAATATCAATTGCAAATTGTATGCTAAAATTCTTGCCTCCAGACTCGAAAACATATTGGGAAACTTATCAACCCCTCACAGTCCAACTTCCTTAAAGAAAGGCTTGTTGTGGGCAACATAAGGCTTTTCTGCCATGTGATAAAAAGAGCAAAGTACTCTGACTCCCCCATGGCCGCTTTCGCCTTAGACGCAGAAAAGGTCTTTGATAAGGTCTCATGGCCATTCCTGCACAGCACTCCTACAAAAATATGAATTAAGCCCTGACTTCATTTGCATGACCATGGCACTGTAAAGTAAACCTGTTGCTATGATTAGGGTTAACGGCCACCTATCACACCTTTTCCAACTCATGCAGGGAACCAGACAAGGCTGCCCCTTTTCAACCCTGCTATTTCTCTTAGCAATAGAGCCTCTCCTACAAGCCTTAAATGTTAACTGAATATTAAAGGCCTCCCTTTCCTATCAGGCAGGGAAATCACAGCTGCCTGTGCCAGTGATATATTAATCTTCACTGAAGATGTGGAATGCACCATCCTGAAGATCGTCAAATACTCAGAGGTTTCAGGATACACCCTAAATAAGGATAAAACTGAAGTCTTCCCCCTAAATGTGTCCTGCACCCTTTCTGTTCTGGGTCACTCTGGTTTAAAATGGCAAAAGAAAGCAATCAAATATCTTGATGGCTGGTTTGCAAATAATTCAAATGACTCCCTCTCAATGAATGAAGACAAGACTCTTACTAAAATCAAGGAACTTCTCCAGGGATGGTCTCTTAAGCATACATTGTGGTGGAGAAGGACAGATATCATTAAAATGATGATTGCCCTGTTTGTTAACTTGCTAATGAGTATGTACCCTCTAACCCTACCCAAAGTCTTCCTCAAATCAATAGACAACTTAACAAATTAATTTGGAACCATAAAAAGGCATGCATATTCCTAGTAAAACTTAAGCTAAACAAGGAGAAAGGGGACCGGAATCTACCAGACTCTGCAGAGTACCAAACTGCTTACTTGGCTGCACAGGGTTCATGGTGGCTCTGCGGGGCAGCCCGCGTTTCCCACGATGGGTGTAGAAAGAAACCCATCTACATCACACCCTATCCCTCCAATTCCTCCAAGACCTCTCTTACCCCCCCAACATTGCTCACTCTATTCCCATAATTGCCAGTACGACATACACCCTGAAATGCTTAGGTAAAACCTTAAAAAATAAAAATGCACAAGTCAACCAGATCCTCCCTCTGGTATTACAGACAAATTAAAATACTTAACACTTTACTGCTCTGGGAACATTGGTCTCAAAAAGGTATTAACGCAATCTAAGACCTAGGCACATACGACAACCCACTAACCGTCTCTGCACTTAAAGGCAAATTTACACCACATAACATAGACTTCTATTACTTTCTGAAACTAAGACACTCCATCAGGAAAATGGGTTGTTCTCACCAGCCTGATCTCGCTCCATTATTATACAACCTCAGAAAATATGTCACTCAGTGTCCAAAATACACAAATTCATTCAACCACTCAGGAAAGCCCTATGTAGCTAAATTGTAAAGAAATGGTCTGCCCAGATCTCCACGCTCTCCAATCCTTCAAAGGAACCCTTTTGACAAAACAAGAAACTGTGGACCAATCTAGATACATACTTACAAAAATGTTATCTGTTATGAACTAAGCCTATTACCCTCTACATTCACATGATAATATACTTTCACACTGAACTCTATGTAGTTGAGGAGGAAACAAGGATTACCTGGTTAAGATACGCCCCACCCCCTCTGCTTCCCACCTCCTTCCCACGTAGTTCACATTTTTTGTATCTTTCTTGCTTTTATTGTATGCTCTGCTTGATAGTCTCTTAAACCACGAGGCTCAATCAACATCCATGCTTCGAAGCTCAAACCCGACTACTTCAAGGACTCTTATGTTATGTAAACCACTGTATACTTTGCCTCCCTCCCTAGCAGATTATACATGCTTGGCTATGCCTATGTAAGGTTACGGTAAGATTTATAAGCATATATCATGCTATGCTAGCTGCTGCTGCAACCTTAATGTTATGATCTGCCTATCGCGTAAAGAATATAAGAATATTACACCACATTCTCCTTAATGAATGTACATGACTGTTTTATTGTTTGGTCTTTGTTTCTTTCCCTTGTTTATTAAATAACAATAAAACTAATTGAACAAAGAAAACACACCCCTGCAACCCAATAATACCAAATTTCCTCTAGCCTATCATTTCATCCCACCACCAATTTCATGAACTTAACCCCTTCGCTGCCAGGCCTTTTTCGCCCTCCTGTGCCTGGCCTTTTTTTGGCTATTTGGGGCAGTTCGCGCTTAGGCCCTCATAACGTAGCTAGCCAAGCTAGCCAAGCCAAATTTGCATCATTTTTTTCCAACATCCAAGGGATTCTAGAGATACCCAGACTTTGTGGGTTACCCTGAAGGAAGCCAGGAAATTAGCCAAAATACAGTGAAAATTTCTTTTTTTTTTTTTAAATGGGAAAAGTGGCTGTAGAAGAAGGCTTGTGTTTTTTTCCCTGAAAATGGCATCAACAAAGGGTTTGCGGTGCTAAAATCACCAGCTTCCCAGCTTTCAGGAACAGGCAGACTTGAATCAGAAAACCCAATTTTTCAACACAAATTTGGCATTTTACTGGGACATACCCCATTTTTACAATTTTTTGTGCTTTCAGCCTCCTTCCAGTCAATGACAGAAATGGGCATGAAACCAATGCTGGATCCCAGAAACCTAAACATTTCTGAAAAGTAGATAAAATGCTGAATTCAGCAGGGAGCAATTTGTGTAGATCCTACAGAAAATAACAACTGAAAAAAAACATATTGAAATTGAGGTGAAAAAAACAGCAATTTTTCTCTATCTTTTACTCTGTAACTTTTTCCTGCAATGTCAGATTTTTTAAAGCAATATACCGTTACGTCTGCTGGACTCTTCTGGTTGCGGGGATATATAGGGCTTCTAGGTTCATCAAGAACCCTAGGTACCCAAAACCAATAAATGAGCTCCACTGAATTCCGGGGTGACCATACTAGCATGTGAATTACAGGGCATTTCTCAAATAGATGTCTTTTTTACACACTTTCTTATATTTGGAAGGAAAAAATGTAGAGAAAGACAAGGGGCAATAACACTTGTTTTGCTATTCTATGTTCCCCCAAGTCTCCCGATGAAAATGATACCTCACTTGTGTGGGTAGGCCTAGCGCCCGCGACAGGAAATGCCCCAAAACACAACGTGGACACATCACATTTTTTGACAGAAAACAGAGGTGTTTTTTTGCAAAGTGCCTACCTGTAGATTTTGGCCTCTAGGTCAGCCGGCACCTAGGGAAACCTACCAAACCTGTGCATTTTTTTAAACTAGGGACCTAGGGGAATCCAAGATGGGGTAACTTGTGGGGCTCTGACCAGGTTCTGTTACCCAGAATCCTTTGCAAACCTCAAAATTTGGCCAAAAAAAACACGCTTTCCTCACATTTCGGTGACTGAAAGTTCTGGAATCTGAGAGGAGCCACAAATTTCCTTCCACCCAGCGTTCCCCCAAGTCTCCCGATAAAAATTATACCTCACTTGTGTGGGTAGGCTTAGCGCCCGCGACAGGAAACGCCCCAAAACGCAACGTGGACACATCACATTTTTTTAAAGAAAACAGAGGTGTTTTTTGCAAAGTGCCTACCTGTAGATTTTGGCCTCTAGCTCAGCCGGCACCTACGGAAACCTACCAAACCTGTGCATTTTTTAAAACTAGAGACCTAGGGGAATCCAAAATGGGGTGACTTGTGGGGCTCTGACCAGGTTCTGTTACCCAGAATCCTTTGCAAACCTCAAACTTTGGCTAAAAAAACACATTTTCCTCAAATTTTGGTGACAGAAAGTTTTGGATTCAGAGAGGAGCCACAAATTTCCTTCCACCCAGCGTTCCCCCAAGTCTCCCGATAAAAATGATACCTCACTTGTGTGGGTAGGCCTAGCGCCCGCGACAGGAAATGCCCCAAAACGCAACATGGACACATCACATTTTTTTAAAGAAAACAGAGGTGTTTTTTGCAAAGTGCCTACCTGTAGATTTTGGCCTCTAGCTCAGCCGGCACCTAGGGAAACCTACCAAACCTGTGCATTTTTGAAAACTAGAGACCTAGGGGAATCCAAGATGGGGTGACATGTGGGGCTCTGACAGGTTCTGTTACCCAGAATCCTTTGCAAACATCAAAATTTGGCTAAAAAAAAACACGTGTTCCTCACATTTTGGTGACAGATAGTTCTGGAATCAGAGAGGAGACAAAAATGTCCTTCCACCCAGCGTTCCCCCAAGTCTCCTGATAAAAATGATACCTCACTTGTGTGGGTAGGCCTAGCGCTCGCGACAGGAAATGCCCCAAAATGCAACGTGGACACATCACATTTTTTGAAAGAAAACAGAGGTGTTTTTTGCAAAGTGCCTACCTGTAGATTTTGGCCTCTAGCTCAGCCGGCACCTAGGGAAACCTACCAAACCTGTGCATTTCTGAAAACTAGAGACCTAGGGGAATCCAAGATGGGGTGACTTGTGGGGCTCTGACCAGGTTCTGTTACCCAGAATCCTTTGCAAACCGCAAAATTTGGCTAAAAAAACACATTTTCCTCAAATTTTGGTGACAGAAAATTCTGGAATCTGAGAGGAGCCACAAATTTCCTTCCACCCAGCGTTCCCCCAAGTCTCCCGATAAAAATGATACCTCACTTGTGTGGGTAGGCCTAGCGCCCGTAATAGGAAATGGCCCAAAAGACAGCGTGGACACATCACATTTTTTCATAGAAAACAGTGCCTACCTGTGGATTTTGGCCTCTAGCTCAGCCGGCACCTAGGGAAACCTAGCAAACCAGCGCATGTTTGAAAACTAGAAACCCAGGGGAATCCCAGATGGGGTGACTTGTGGGGCTCTGACCAGGTTCTGTTACCCAGAATCCTTTGCAAACCTCACCATTTGGCTAAAAAAACACGTTTTCCTCACATTTCTGTGACAGAAAGTTCTGGAATCTGAGAGGAGCCACAAATTTCCTTCCACCCAGCATTCCCCCAAGTCTCCCGATAAAAGTGATACCTCACTTCTGTGGGTAGGCCTAGCGCCCGCGACAGCAAATGGCCCAAAACACAACGTGGACACATCACATTTTTTCATAGAAAACAGTGCCTACCTGTGGATTTTGGCCTCTAGCTCAGCCGGCCCCAGGGGGGGCAGAAATGGCCTAAATTAAATTTGTCCCCCACCCCCCCAACCCCCGCCCCAGGAGCGACCCTTGCCTCTGGGGTCGCTCCCCCTGCATGACATTGGCGCCCAAAAAAAAATCCCCGGTGCCTAGTGGTTTCTGCCCCCTTGGGGGCAGATTGACCTAAAATCAGCCAATCAGCCCCCAAGGGGGGCAGAAATGGTCTAAATACAATTTTACAAGCAACCCTTGCCTAATGAGTCGCTCACATCTCTAAAAAAACAAACAAACAAAAAAAACAGAAAAAAACTATTCGCCCTGGTGCCTAGAGGTTTGTGCCCCCCCTGGTGGCAGATCGGCCTAATAACAAAAGACCGATCTGCCCCCGGGGGGGCAGAAATGGCCTAAAATAAATTTGCCTCCCCACCCCCCAACTCCCCCCTGGGAGCGACCTTTGCCTACGGGGTTGCTCCCCCTGCGTGACGGCGCAAAAAAAAGATGAGCTTCCACCGCAAAGGAGGAGGCATTGTGATTGTCAGCGCGCGCTCGATCGCTGATGTCACATGGGGGGTGGGGGAGTTGGGGGTGGAAGGGGAAGGGCTTCCCCTTCCATCCCTGACTTGGGGGGTGGGGGGAACCCCGCAGAGGGAGCGCTAGCGCTCCCTCTGGGCTGGGTGCCCAGGACGTAATGGTTACGTCCTGGGCACAGCAGCACTGTGCCGCAGGACGTAACCATTACATCCTCGGCACAGAAGGGGTTAACAACTAAAACTGTAAATATGTCCCCATTTTCAGGCTTAAGCACATATTTTACTTTTATTTCTTATGGGTTTTATATGGAATGAGAACAATCCCCTTATGTCCAGAGTTCATAAATAATTAAAAAAACCTATGATGTGTTAAACAATCAGGCACCTGACTGTGCATGTGATACACAGATGGATCTGGTAACCTGCTGGCTTTGCCACTGAAATCCTTAAGATTTTCAGACATATTCCTTCACCAGCTTTCAAAATATCCTGATATCAGTGTAGTGTATCAGGTCAGTGTAGAATGACAAAGTTCTCTTCGTGTCCAAGTAATAGAACCTCTCCTCCTTGTTGGAAGGTTGAGGGGGAGCAAAAAAAGCAGGCACAGTGATAGCTATGACTGACATGAAGTGGGGTGACAATCTTCAGCAGGTAGGAGGCATGTGTCCAAATGACCTGTCAGACACCACTATAGATCTCTTGAAGTCTCCTTCAAAATCTGGATCAGGTTGGAGAGATTCTACTGATGTTGTACCCATTGGGACTTCAGATCCCCTTGCAGAGCTCACATATGCTATCTGGTGTGCTTCACCTCAGGGTGCAGGAGACCAACAGATTGAGGCTGAAACAGCAATATCGTAGTCTGACTATCCTGGAGTTTCTGCCCTGGAGGATAAGCGCAGAACTGCACTCTATACAGAATGGCTCACATG
The DNA here is from genome assembly GCF_031143425.1 of Pleurodeles waltl. Taxonomy (NCBI): domain Eukaryota; kingdom Metazoa; phylum Chordata; class Amphibia; order Caudata; family Salamandridae; genus Pleurodeles; species Pleurodeles waltl. Next base: position 393,790,810 of record NC_090446.1, read on the forward strand.
AAAGGGAGCATCTGAGAAGGAGTCAGGTGTGGCTTTGGCATATTGATAGTAAACCCCAGAATGTTGAAAAGATTTGCTGTAGTCTGGAAGTGGGTGATAAATGCCTCAGGCAAGCTTGTCTTTGAGGGAATGTGAAGACAGAAACCCCTGACCTCTGAAGTGAAGTTGCAAGCAACGCCAATACTTTCATGAACAAGCAGGGGGGCACTTGTGAGGCTGAATGTTAGGACAGTATGCTGAAAATGCTTGTGGTCCACTGTGAACGTCAGGTAATGCCTGTGGGCTTGCAGGACGGGGTGTGAAAATAAGCATCCTGAAAGTTCAACGCTACCGTCCTGTCTCCAGGGTCCATGACAGAGAGGACCTAAGCCAAAATGAGCATCTTTAGTTCCTCTTTCCCTAGCAAAGAGATCAGAGGGCACAAGTATAGTATAGAATGAAGTCATCTGTCCTTTTTTGGCACTAGAAAGTAGCAGTAATAGCAACCACATCCTACTTCTTCTTCTGCACCTTCTCAATGGCTCCTTAGGCCAGAAGAGCCTGCACTTAATGACAGAGCAAGGAGAGATGGTCCTCCGTCAATCATTCTTGGGATAATGCAAAGGCAGAGGGGTTTCCACAAATTGAAGGGTGTACCTCTTCTGCAGAATTTGACACACTCACTTGTCATAGGTAACTGCAGACCAGTGGGGCCAGTGGTACCTGATCCTGCTGCCAACGGGATGGTTGTGCTGGATAGGGGGAACATATGCTCCAAAAAAGGCTCAACAAAACATTTAAAAAAAGTGATAAAAAATAACCAAGGTAGCTCTCCAGATCCATGCTTATGGTGGAAAGAAAAGAACAGATGTCAGCACACTGGGTGACGTTTATAGTGGCATCGTAACTTCACTTCCAACGTGGATGATGCCAAAGCAGAGCCAACTGATAGCACCTACCAGGGATACCACCTACCAGCAATCTGAGGTCTGCTCAAGATTTTCTGAATCCAGTCAGACGTATGGGGAATATTCTAAGGTGAGGAATCTGGTGTAAGAAGTCTCTATCAGAAGCATGATCATTTATAGGTCACCCAATACAGTACAGCTGTCTTAGCTCTCATTGTCCCAATGAGGCTGCTGGAATTGGGAGGGAGCAGCACCAGATTGTGGGGAACTGAGTTCAATCCCACATTGTCTGACAATTGTCAGCCTAACCCTTTCGGCCGCTTTCAGTACCTCACCAACACTCGAAAGTGACGGTGATTTGTGGTAGCTGTGGGCATGACATTCTGATTTCTCATGGAAATCTTGGTGGAACAGATCTTATCCTTTTCTCAAAGTTACATTCATCTCACACATGCAAAGACAAACAGAAGCAGGACTTGGTTCAATGAATGTTGTTGAATCAACTGCATCTTAGATAGAAAGGCATGTACTGCAATAGTAATAATAATGAAACATAATAAGAGCAGAGCGGTGACAAAGAAAGTGAAGCATAAGAAAAGTCCCACCATAGTGTCAAAGTGCTGAGTGTCAGAATTCCTATCGACAATACTAAGGGTTGATGCTAGATCACAGTAGTGTTAGCCTAACCTGCACATCAGGACCCCCGTGCAGATACCATCCCCCATACCTGAATATGGTAGTAGCGAAGTGGGCTGTTGATCTACAGAGTCCTCTCCCATGTAGGCGGAAAAGATGTCAAGTCTCAGCAGACAGCTGCAATGAAACAACATCATACGGTGGCAATTTCTGTCTGGAATTTCCCTCTATTGTATAGTGGGCAGAGAGATGTTTTATTATAAAATAGCTGGTGTTCTAAGAAGACTGCCCTATTGTGCGAACACGTATGTTTCTGTGAAGTGGCAGAGATTGTGGGGTTCCACTTTGTACCGACAATCGTGGACAGCCTTGAGCATGGCACAGAATGAAAATGTCAGACTAAAGAGAATGAAAACAGTTTCTGGCCTAAAAGTGTGTTAGATAAAGGAAATAAAAACATCACACCAGAATTAAGCTTCTGCTCAGAAAATAAAATGAATTCAAATGAATTATTATTAGGCTAAAGGGCACAAGCTGCAGTCCTATGGAACATATAACGTGCCCATAAAAAGGTGCTAACATAACCTCAAGACAATACATTAAAAAGAACACAACATATATATCAAACACTGTTGAGCTATGCTTAGGATTTTCTTCTTTTCAGTGTTTATGTTTTGTCAATTTTGGTGGTGTTTCTCTAAAATATAAAAATTAGGCAGCTACAGAATAAACTTCGAAACAGAGAAAGTTGTGGGAGGCAATGTTATTTCATTTCTTCCAAAACCATTGCATTATTGCACTGCATATAAAGAATGCATAGTTCTTTGAAAGCTCCAGTATTACAGGATGTGCAGTTTCATATGAAGCATATATTACAGGTTATGTTGCGTAACAGTGAGGGCCATGCAAACAGTGTTCCATCTCCTTGAGAACAGCAAGCATGTTTTAAAAAATAAGTACTTTGCCGTTGTAAAATCGGCTAATCACAAAAAACACATTGTTTACGACCCTGTCATTCTGAATCGCAAAAGAGAGTTTGCAACCCTTGCCAAATTGCAAATAGGATGGGATGTGAAAGGGCTACCACCTCGTTTTTATGAGCCATAATGCAATGTCTCAATGGTTGTAGACAGTAATTGTCATCACAAACAATCAGTTATTAATCCCTAAACTGGTGTGGTAACTGACTCGCAAAGTAGAGGCCATCTTCATAGAACAGCTTTCCCTTTTGGAATCGTGTTGGGTGGCTGTGGTAAAGTAGACCATGATGAAGAGACCATTGGATGGTCCCCCTAATATCTTCCTATCATGGCAACTTTATTTTTATTATAAAGCTGGAATTTCCCTTTTAAGGGGCACAGTCTGCATTAAAAAGTTTACATCCTTGGAATACAAATGTAGCAATGGATGTTTGCTTTCCCTCCCAGGCCTCCATCTCTAATCTCGTAAACAGAGGCAAAATGCAACTGTCCTCATTAATATTCTTAAGATAAGAAATTTTGTAACCCTCTAAGTATACATATTTTGCAATGTAACTGATAAGTACATCAATTACATTACAAAATTACAGCACACATACCAGTCATGGTTTGCGAATCAGCCTTATTACATTGGGCCTTCCATGTTTAAATGTAGGGGTAGCAAATAGATTATGTAGCTATGAGTTTTGGTGCAGCTAAGTGCCAAGGACGTCAATTGGAGCAAGCCACCAGATCCAGGGATTGGGATGAATAGAAGTCCATGCTAAATTCAAAGAACTGTGGTTAGAACAGAAATAATCTAAGGACAAAACTGGATGGGTTGAGTAAACGATGTTTTAGGAGCTATAAAGGGACAACACCAAATTTCCTTTAGCTATCTCAATATTCCAAACAGCAGCTCAGAATCATTATTTCTGAACCCCAGAAAGGGTGTTTGTAGGAAGTTGGCTCTGTAAATACTATCTCAAAGTGAGAAATAGTATGCACAGAGTCCAAGGGTTCCCCTTAGAGGTTGATAGTAGCAATAAAATATAATACTAATGCTCTATTTTGTGGTAGTGTGGTCGAGGAGTAGGCTTATCAGAGGGTAGTGTTAAGCATTTGTTGTACACACACAGGCAATTAATGAGAACACACACACAAAGGCTTAACTCCAGGCCAACAGGTTTTTAATATAGACAAATATTATTTTCTTAATTTATTTTAGAACCACAAGATTCAGAATTTAGATAAGTACATAAATGGTAAGGTACTCCACACAGGTAAGTATAGAACTTTGAATTAAAACAGTAATGTACACAGTTTTGGCGAAAATGGCAATAAGCTATTTTAAAAGTGGACACTGTAAAAATCAACAGTTCCTGGGGGAGGTAAGTATTGGTTAGTTTCTCAGGTAAGTAAAGCACTTACAAGATCAGTCTCCTGGGCATAGGCAGCCCACTGTGTGTGGTTCAAGTCAACCTCAAACACCCAGCACCAGCAACACAGGGCTGGTCAGGTGCAGAGGTCAAAGTAGTTCCCAAATAGCTTAGGCGCCTATGGAGAACAGGGGTGCTCCGGTTCCAGTCTGCTAGCAGGTAAGTACCTGCATCCTCGGGGAGCAAACCTGGTGGGTTTTGTAGAGCACTGGGGGGGTCCAAAAGAGGCACTCAAAATACACCCTCAGCGGCACAGGGGCACCGGGTGCAGTGTGCAAAGTAGGTGTTGGGTTGTAGATAGGAAACAATGGAGAAACCCGGGGGTCACTCTGGCCATGCAGGCAGGGCACAGGGAGAGCTTCTCGGGCCAGCCACCGACTGGGCTAGGATGAGGGACGCCTGCTGGTCACTCCTGCACCAGGGGTTGGTTCCTCACTGTCCTGGGGATTGCAGGTGCAGTGCTTCTTCCAGGAGTCGGGTTCCTTTGTTACCGGGCAGTCGCAGTCAGGGGGAGCCTCTGGATCCTCTCTGCAGGCGTCACTGTGGGGGTGCAGGGAGGTCGACTCAGGGTGTCCACGTCATTGGAGTCACCTGGGGGTCCTCTGTGTGGTGTTGGTTCCTCTGAACACAACCCGGGAGCATCGGGTGCAGAGTGTGAAGACTCACGCTTCCGGAGTGAGGCTGGAGTCTCTTTAAAGTTGGTTTCTGTGTTGCAGTTTTTGGACAGATCCGCTGTCCTGTGGAGGTTATTGGTCCTTTAGGTGCAAGTCAGACCTCTGAGCCCTCAGAGGTTGCTGGTCCCGCTGGATGCGTCGCAGTGCAGGTTCTCTGAGTCTGGAGACAGGCCGGTAGGGCTGGGGCCAAGTCAGTTCTCGTCTCCGTCGTCTCTGCGGGGCTCTCAGGTCAGCAGTCGTTCTTTTTTCAGGTTTCAGGAATCTGCTTTCCTGGGTTCAGGGTCGCGTCTAAAATTTCAATTAAGGGGTGTGTTTAGATCTAGAGAGCAGTTGTCAATGCCTACTGTCCTGGGGGGTGGCTACACCCTCTTTGTGCCTCCTCCCTGTGGTGAGGGGGGCACATCCCTAATCCTATTGGGGAAACCTCCAAAACAGGATGGAGAATTTCTTAAGGCAGGGGGCACCTCAGCTCAGGACACGTTAGGGGCTGTCCTGACTGGTGGGTGACTCCTCCTTGTTTTTCTCATTATCTCCTCTGGACGTGCCGCCAAAAGTGGATGCTGTGTCTGGAGGGGTGGGCATCTCCACTGGCTGGAGTGCGCTGGGGCACTTAAACACCAGGCTTGAGCCTTTGAGGCTCATCGCCAGGTGTTACAGTTCCTGCAGGGGGAGGTAAGAAGCACCTTCACCCAGTACAGGCTTTGTTCCTGGCCACAGAGTGACAAAGGCACTCACCAGATGTGGCCAGAAACCTTTCTGAATGTGGCAGGCTGTCAGAAACTCACCAGCCTAACACTAGGAATTGGACTTGTATACAGGGGGCATCTCTAAGATGCCCTTTGTGTGCATTTTTTAATAAATCCCACACTGGCATCAGTGTGGGTTTATTGTGCTGAGAAGTTTGATATCAAACTTCCCAGTATTCAGTGTAGCCATTATGGAACTGTGGAGTTTGTGTTTGACAAACTCCCAGATCATATACTCTTTATGGCTACCCTCCACTTACAATGTCAGGATTTTCAATGGTCTTACCCCTGCAGCTGAGAGGTGTAGGGGAACGGTCCTTGTTCCGACGGGTTCTGCTCTGGCCGAGGTAGGGGCGACCCCTTCCGGTAGCCACGGTGCTGTTTGGTATGAGTGAACCACTACAGTCCGTGCCCTCCAGAAGGAGTCCCAGAGGAAAAACCCCAGTAGGGTAAAAAACCTCCACAGGAACTCCCTGAAACGAAAAGGAGGACACCAGGGTATTAGGACCGTAGATCAGGAAGGCAGGAAAACAAGGCAGATCAGGAACAGACAGGATTCGCAGAAGGATATCAAATAGGAGCGTGACTATCACCAAGGAGTGTTGCAACGCAATGAACAGGCAGTTGGAATCCCCTTAAATACCCCTGGACAGGAAACAGGAAACAGGAAGTAGAAACCCGCCATCTTGGATTGGGGAAAAGAAAACAGTAATGAATTAGGTATGTGTGTTAAACAATGCATGCTGGGTAGAGAGGAAGTGGTAAGCATGCTGGGAAGAGAAAAAGGCAAGTATAAAGAACCCCCAGTGTAAGGGTTCGGTTTGTCCTAGGAACATCGGTAAGTGGTGGTGGGCAGGTGAATACATGCAAGAAAAATAAATGTTAAGCGCATAATGCGCTGTGTGCGGCCATGCCTGAAACCCCCTCGGGGTTTCAGGCTCTGCCGCGTCTGCCTTTAAGGCAGAACTTGAAAAAAGGGGAGCGGCGAGCGCCGTGACCCCCAGACCGGCTCCCTGGAGCCTTCATGGCTCTCGCCGGAGCCGCGGCGACCCCCGCGACCTGGGTGTCTGCCGCGGCGTCTACCGCGGCCCGGGCGTCGGCCGCGCCAAAATTAACGTGCCGCGCCTCGGCAACCTGAGCGCCGCGGTGTAACAGTATGCCCCCTCCCCGAGGCCCCGGGTTTGTGAGGGAAGAGCCGAAAAAAGCGGCGGATTAAAAGAGGAGCATGGACTGAAGAGGCATCCTCCCAGGAACACTCACTCAAAGGGTATCCCTTCCAATGAATAAGGTATTGGAGGCGCCCATGGAAAAATCGAGAGTCACAGACCTCCTGCACTTCGTATTCAGGCACATTGTCAACCAACAAAGGAGGGGGACAGGGCAACTGCCTATGAAAGAGATCAGGACGGTAAGGTTTCAGTTGCGAGACATGGAATACTGGGTGGATCTTCCATGTCCGAGGTAGGCGAAGACGCATAGACACTGGGTTGATCTTCTTGAGAATTAGAAAGGGACCATAAAAGCGGGGTTTGAATTTGTTTTGGGTAAGTCGGAGAGGTAGGAATCTAGAGGAGAGACAGACTTTATCATGGACCTGATATAGAGGAGCTGCACAGCGTCTTCTATCTGCTATCTTCTTCATGCGGGACTTGGTGGACACGAGGTTGGAATGGACAATTCGTTGTATACCCCGTAGCTGTCGAACGAAGGAGGAGACAGCGGGAAGATTGGAGTTGTCTCTCAGGGGAGTTGGGAAGGCCCTGGGATGGAAACCATAAGAGCCATAGAAAGGAGAGACCTTAGAGGCACTGTGTAGAGAGTTATTATAGGAGAATTCTGCAAGCGGTAAGTAGGGAGCCCAATTACTCTGTGTAGCGTTACAGAAGCTACGTAAGTACTGTTCGAGACCCTGATTGAGTCGTTCCGTTTGTCCATTGGTTTGAGGGTGGAACCCGGATGATAAGGCCACCTGGATCCCCAAGGTCTTGCAGAATTGATTCCAGAAACGGGAGATATATTGAGGACCCCTGTCCGATATAATAACTTGGGGTAACCCATGTAGCCTGAAGATTTCTTGAGTAAAGATCTGACTTAACTCCTTTGCCGTTGGTAACTTTCTCAAGGCCGTGAAGTGGGCCATCTTAGTGAAGGAGTCCACGGTTACCATTATGACGTGGTTTCCCATTGAGGAAGGCAATGCGCACATAAAATCGGTGGAGATGGTATGCCATGGGCCTGGGGGAACAGGTAATGGGCGGAGTAACCCCACAGGTCTGGTTCGGGGTGTCTTGGCTTGAGCACATGTGGGACAGGATAATACATATGCCTCAGTGTCAGCCTTGAGAGTTGGCCACCAGAAAGAGCGAAGCAAAAGATCTTGAGTCGTTTTCATCCCTCGATGACCTGCAATAGGGGAATCATGGCACATGCGTAAAGCTTCGATTTGCACTGTTTTAGTGGGTAAAAACAGGGCCTTATCACGATAATAGTAGTCATGATCTATGTGCAGCTGTGGACGTATCTTTTTTAGTTCTGTTTCGTGTAGACGGGCATATTCGGACTTGACTTGATCTAAAAAAGTCTGTGCTACCCCTATGATTTTATTGTTGTCAAATAAGTTTTGAACCGCGGAATCACCGCACCCAGGATAACGTCGGGACAGGGCATCCGCCAGGATGTTCTGAGAACCTGGGATGTAGGTGATATAGAAATCATATTGGCTGAAGAAGAAAGCCCATCGAGCCTGCCGGCTATTTTGGCACTGGAAATTTCTTAAGCACTGTAGATTTCGGTGATCGGTCCGAGCTTCAAAAGGCTCCTTGGATCCCATCAAAAAGTGTCTCCATTCGGTGCACGCGACCTTTAAGGCGAGTAATTCGCGTTCTAGCACGGAATAGTTTCGCTCAGACTCAGATAGAATATGTGAAAGATAAAATACAGGGTGTTCTAGGTCATCATCGTCTTGTTTTTGTAACAAGGCAGCCCCAATGGCTCTTTCTGAGGCGTCTGTGACAACAATGAATTGTTTGCTGGTGTCTGGGTGTCGAAGAATAGGGGCTTGAATAAAGGCTTTCTTTAAGTCCTGAAAAGCTGACTCAGCGCCTGGTGTCCAACAAAAACCTTTCTTTAGATGTTCCGTTTTGAGGGTTTGGGTAATGAAGCTGGTTCTCTGGGCAAAGTCTGCTATGAATTGTCGGTAGAAGTTGGCTAGTCCCAGAAAACATTGAGTCTCCTTGATGGAAGAAGGAGATGGCCAATTCAATATAGCCTGTACTTTGTCTGGGTCCATGGCAACTCCGGTTTGGTCTATACAGTACCCCAAGTATTTTACTTCTATCTGATCAAACTCGCATTTTTCAGGCTTACAGAACAAATGATGTTGTCGGAGTCTCTCTAAGACTTGGCGAACGTGCTTTGAATGTTCCTCTGGATGAACCGAATAAATTAGGATATCGTCAAGATACACTACCACTGTTTGTTGCAAAAGATCAGAAAAGATAGAATCCATGAATCTTTGAAAGATGGATGGGGCATTAGTGAGCCCGAAGGGCATTACTCTATATTCATAGTGACCAAAAGGTGTTCTAAAGGCGGTCTTCCACTCATCACCTTCTCTGACTCTTAGTAGATGGTAGGCTCCTCGGAGATCCAGCTTAGTGAATCTCTTGGCTCCTCTGACTGCTTCTAAGATGTCTTTGATGAGGGGTAACGGATACCGGTCTTTGATAGTGATCCTGTTTAACCCTCTGAAGTCGATACAGGGACGCAGATCTTTGGTTTTCTTTGGTACGAAGAAAAGAGGAGCCCCGGCGGGTGAAGAGGAGGGAGTTATTAACCCACTTTGTAGATTCTCATCTAGGTACTCCTTCAGAATTTGTTTCTCTGGTTCGGTGAGGGAGTACATCCGCCCAAAGGGAACTACAGTGTCTGGCTCTAAAGAAATGGCACAGTCGTATTCCCTGTGGGGTGGCAATTCAGGTCTTTCTGGCTTCTGGAATACATCGATATAGTCCTGATACTGTCTGGGAACTCCCTGTAGACCATTAATGGATCCTCCCACCTGGGCAGGTGCTGTTGAGAGACTTTTTGGGGACCAATAATCCCCGGCCGGATAGCAATGGTGTTGACAAAACTGGGAGGATAACAAAATGGTTTTTGTTTCCCAGTTGATGTAAGGATTGTGCCGTGTAAGCCATGGAATTCCCAGGATCATGACATGGTGTGGTGATGAGATTAAGTCAAACGAGAGAATTTCCTGATGTTTACCGAACTGTAAACAGAAGGTAGGGGTGGTGTATTGTACAGGCCCAGAGGCCAAGAGCGACCCATCAATGGTATGTACCTGTTCTGGTATTTCTTTGGGTATTTGTGTTATCTGTCGTTCTTTGGCCCAGGTTTCATCTAAATATAGGCCACTGGCTCCGCAGTCCAATAAGGCCAAAGTTCTTGCTTTGCGGCCATCAGTTAAATGGAGGGTAACTGGTAAGAGAAAAAGAGCAGTTCCTTCCTCCCTGGAAGAGCAAATAGAAGGTATATCACGATATCCCGTCCTCACCCTTCTTACTGGGGACGGGAGCTGGCGTTTCCCAAGGGCTTGGTTGGACGAATGGGGCAGGCGCGAATTAGGTGACCAGCTGCACCACAATATAGGCAAAGCCCCTTCCTTCGTCTATGTTCCCTTTCACTGGCGGATAGAGGTCCACGAGCTGTATCAATCTGCATGGGCTCTTCTTCGGTATTTCCTTTGGATTCAGGGCGGACTTCCTCGGCGCGATGGGCAAAGGGACGAGATGGTACTGAGTGAGAAGGCAACCGACTCTTCTTTTTCTCCATTCTTCGTTCACTCAACCGATACTCTATTGTTAGTGCCTGGTCCATCAACACTTTGAGGTTTTCTATCCTGGCAGAATGTACTAGTTCATCTTTGATGTCCTCTCTTAGACCTCTACGGAAGAGTGTCACCGAGGTACGTTCCACCCAGGTTGTTTCTGCAGCTAATTGTCTGAAACGGGTGATGTATTGTAATACATCTTGACTCCCTTGCTGGACTTCGCAAAGAGCCTCTTCTGCTGACGCCTCGAGTCCAGGGCGTTCAAACATCTGTTTAAAAGTAGTGATAAAGGTGGAATAATTAGATAAACAGGGATCGTTTCTAGTTACTAGAGGTGTGGCCCAGGCCAAGGCTGGTCCTGATAAGGCACTAATCAAATACCCCACCTTGGTCTTATCTTGTACAAATTGCGAGGGGCGAAAGGCAAAGTACACCGTTAAGGCATCCAGGAATTCTTTTAATGTGGTAGGATCCCCGGAAAATCGAGGTGTAGAGGCGGCTACTGCAGGGACATCTGTGGTCCTGGAGGCAAAAGCTTGTCGATAAACAGTATTCTCTGTACGTAGTTGCTGGAGTTCTTGAGCCTGTTGTTGTATCGTCGCCAGTAGGTCCTGGTTAGTAGGTTCCAGGCTTGCCACCGGGTTATCCATAGTTCCGGACTGCAACTGGAATTTTGGGCGTTGCAATCTGTCAGGATTTTCAATGGTCTTACCCCTGCAGCTGAGAGGTGTAGGGGAACGGTCCTTGTTCCGACGGGTTCTGCTCTGGCCGAGGTAGGGGCGACCCCTTCCGGTAGCCACGGTGCTGTTTGGTATGAGTGAACCACTACAGTCCGTGCCCTCCAGAAGGAGTCCCAGAGGAAAAACCCCAGTAGGGTAAAAAACCTCCACAGGAACTCCCTGAAACGAAAAGGAGGACACCAGGGTATTAGGACCGTAGATCAGGAAGGCAGGAAAACAAGGCAGATCAGGAACAGACAGGATTCGCAGAAGGATATCAAATAGGAGCGTGACTATCACCAAGGAGTGTTGCAACGCAATGAACAGGCAGTTGGAATCCCCTTAAATACCCCTGGACAGGAAACAGGAAACAGGAAGTAGAAACCCGCCATCTTGGATTTGGGGAAAAGAAAACAGTAATGAATTAGGTATGTGTGTTAAACAATGCATGCTGGGTAGAGAGGAAGTGGTAAGCATGCTGGGAAGAGAAAAAGGCAAGTATAAAGAACCCCCAGTGTAAGGGTTCGGTTTGTCCTAGGAACATCGGTAAGTGGTGGTGGGCAGGTGAATACATGCAAGAAAAATAAATGTTAAGCGCATAATGCGCTGTGTGCGGCCATGCCTGAAACCCCCTCGGGGTTTCAGGCTCTGCCGCGTCTGCCTTTAAGGCAGAACTTGAAAAAAGGGGAGCGGCGAGCGCCGTGACCCCCAGACCGGCTCCCTGGAGCCTTCATGGCTCTCGCCGGAGCCGCGGCGACCCCCGCGACCTGGGTGTCTGCCGCGGCGTCTACCGCGGCCCGGGCGTCGGCCGCGCCAAAATTAACGTGCCGCGCCGCGGCAACCTGAGGCCGCGGCCGCGGCGAGCGCCGCGGTGTAACATACAATGTCTAAGATTTGGCTTAGATACTGTAGGGGCATAGTGCTCATGCAACTATGTCCTCACCTGTGGTATAGTGCACCCTGCCTTCGGGCTGTAAATCTTCCCATGATTCAAGGGTCTCAAAAGATGTAACTTTACCTAAATCAGCACCTGAAGGAGTGGGGACACAGGTGGAGTGGGAGGGCACAGCTTTTGTACTGTCTCAGATGTAAGTTCTTCCGCTGCAAACATATCCATGGTCCTCAAAGTTTCCCTCATTGGCTTTGAGGTAGGAACCTGATTAGAGTTCGAGGTTCCTCTTCATCACCCAGCATCTCCACTGTGGTTACTGTTTGGAGAAATGGAAGGCTTGTGCCTTGATTATGTTAAGGAGTGTGCAATTCTGCTAGGAGTGGAGAGGCACAGCAATCCCTCTGTGCAATTGGGGAGTTGAAAAAGTATATTCTGATGCTGTCATTCCAGGCCCGGCAGTGCAGCCTAGGATTGTTTGTACACTGAAGAAAAGCAGGGAGACGCACCTGTTTTTATGTGCCCCACCAGTTGTTCCACATTGCTGCACTCAGATGCTTCCCCACCCCACAAGCACAAAAGGAAGGAGTAGGTTGTGGAGTGGACTGCTGCAATGCAGTGCCACTTAAAATAAAATGTTTTTTGTGTTCATGATGACCACATAGGCAGCAGCTGCCCAGTGTCATCATTTGAAAAAAACACAATTTCCCTTTGTGTCGGTTTGTGTTTTCCCTCTCTTGCTGTCACAAAATGTCTAATGAGAAAAAATAAGTGTTGTCTCCAAAAAAGAGTGCTGGTGACCCCCCACTAGCTCAAATTAAGCACTGGCTTTAGTATTAAAAATGTACCTTTACTGGAGGTACTCACGTCCACGGTGCCACTAAACCTTCTGCACTATTTGTAGCTACGCCCTGAATGAACTTTAAAATAATGCACTCACTTGCCATGCATGTTGCCAAAGCTGCACTGTGGGGCGATATGTAACTCTAGCTGTCCTCTATATGTGTTTAATGCCTAACTAATATACTGTGAAGCCTTTAAAACATGCAAAGAACTCCTGGGCTGCTTGTTCCATGCAGAGCAGCACCTGTAAGACAGGCACCAAAATGTATGTAAGCATATGGGGCTGCACATGTACTACTGTAGCTCAAGAGAGAGCCAAAGGGAACTCTCAGTGGGTCTGGGCCAATTGAAGTTTGGGAAAATGCCTAGCCTCAAAGGCTTCCCTGCGGAGTGTTTAAAATGGGTTAGGTATAAGATGAGTGCGCCCCTAGAGGCGGTGTTAAAAGAAACATTGAAAAACGTGCAGTTGACACCCTGTCTTCCGTAAGACTGAAATAATAGTAATCCATAAACTGCGTCACCTCCTAGATGTTCATTCCATATCTCCTCAATACGAAGTTTAAAAATCATGGCTAAGGCACTAGCAAAAACATTAGTCACTGTGACCGCCTCCTTGGTCCACCCGAATCAGGTAGGTTTCATACCCGGGTGGGCCACTAGACATTACATCAGATGTCTTTGTAATGCCTTGGCTCTTTTTGCCACCTGGGGAGGCTGGCAGCGGTTCTACTAGCAGATATGGAGAAGGTCTTTAATTTGGTGGACTGTTCATACGTGTTCATCCTTCTCGGCCGCCTTAATTTCAGACCGGCTTCATCACTTATCACAGGAACCTGCCAGTCTGTATCAGGGTGGGTTCTGTGACATTGGAGCCATTTGCTATCAAGAGGAGAATGCGGCAAGGATGTCCATTGTCCCTGCTCCTGCTGTGGAGCTATTGGTTGCATGGTCATGCGCAGCTACAGGAGTTTTAGTGGGGTCGCAGAGTTTTGGATAGGATCACTCTTTACTCTGACGATACACTGTTTTTTGACAGATCCCAAGAAAGCAGGCGCTAGGGCGCTTCATATGTTCCAAAGTTATCAGGAAACAACTAGTCTTTTTAATAACCCGGAAAAATCTACTGTGTTCGCCCATCCACCTTCAGAACTTGAGATGGGTGAACTTGAGATGGGTGACTGAGTTTACAAAAGTCACACAGGGCTTAAGCTATCTGGGGTATACATCACTATGGACGTGCCTATGGCATTGAAGCATAATATCCAGCTGTTGATGGACTCATTGCATAGGGATTTCAAGACGTGCTCGGCACTCCCACTGACTCTTATGGGCAGATCGGCCATTTTTAAGATGGTGATTCCTATTCCCCCACCCATCCCCGATTCCTATAGCAATTACAAAATTGCCCCTATGCCCTGCCTCATCCCTTGTTTTGTAAACTACAGTCCATGCTATACAGTTTCCTGTTAAACAATGGACACCCCAGCATATCCCTAGAAAAGTGTTTCAAATCTACTTATGATGGGGGTATGGCGGCCGCAGACACTGAATCGTACTGCATATCCTCCCACCTCATGATTATTAATGAGCAGTGTTACGGTATACAGGATGTCCCTGCATATACTACAGAGAAATAGGCACTCCGGGGAAGTCCCATACGTCACCTTTTATATGGTGGTGAGGGGGGCATCCCTCCCTCATGTGACTACAACAGTGATTCGCTTATGGATAACCTCCTTGAGACGTATGCGGTGGGGAGGCAAACTCACGGACCAGACACCACTGTGGGAAGGGGCAATCCTGCCGCAAGTGACAGCATTGGCCCTATATAGTCAGGTTCTCTAGTTCATTCTGAACATAGGTAAAATATACAAACGTTTGAGAACTCTTTAAGATCTTCCATTGCTAGCTTTCGGGCGATTCCGAAATATACCACAAGGTAGCAGGGTAGATTATATTTTTCAGTTTGTAAATTTCACTAACAAAACAGATTTCCCCTCTGCTTTTTGTTCCTCTCTGCACTCGTACTCAGTGAAAGCAAAAGCAACACATCTCAAGCCTTTTTAAGGCGGCTGATAAAAACGTTGAAGTAGCTGTGGGGCCCTACTGTTAGTGGAAACCCTAGGGCCTTCTTATTGTTTGCAACTTTGGGGCATGTAAGGTCCTGCAGTGGTGCTGCCGTATTATTTGTAGAGTGGTAGTGCTGCCATATTATGTCCCTGAAGTCATAAGGACTGTGGAAAATTCAAGCGTCGTACAAAAAACACAAGTGTAGTAAATGTGCTATACCCATTTAGCAGGAGAGTGGTAAGGGTGAGGTATGTAGCTGGTGGTGCATTTTGGAGCACTGGTGTGGTAACACATGATCGTTTACAGACAGCATATTTTCAGATGAAATGGACACAAAATTTGCATAGAAATACTTTTTTACAAGTAAAACTATATAGCACAAAAGCGATTATATGTGAAAATTGAGTTTCAGTGAATATTTATCATTTGTGCATCACTAAGTAAAGTGTATTGATATGTTTTGATTCAATTAAAACCTTTGTTTCCATCACACTTCAAAATTACAAAAAAGTGCTTTATTTGTGCTTTCGTATTTGCTGATATCATTTAAAATATGCGTATGGTACATTTCCCTATATTAAAATGTTCCTCTATGATGGAAAAAACTGACAAGATATAACCTTTCCATTAATTTCAGTACCCCAACAGGATTGGCAACTAGGTCACTTTTACAAAATCCTCTCACTTTGTGGTCAGAGAAATAGAAGTGCACGCCACTTTCTGAATTGGCAGCAACTTGTCACAAGACATAGCCTGAAATTAGATCTGTGTCTTTGAACTAGCAACAAATCAGGCAAGATACAACACAACAGGCCTTATTTACAAGAATCTGACGTATCGGCTGCAAGGCATCAGACTTATTGCATTGCCCTACGACCCCCTAACAATGCCATGGATGCATTGTATTTACAATACAGAGCTCCATGGTGCACGTCTTCACAGACGTGTCCGAAATTCGGACGCATCTGTGGCGCCAAACGAATGGTTCCCAAAGAAAAAAGCCCTGCATCAGTTTAACGCCTGCTTTGAGCTGGCGTTAAATTCTGACACAGTGAAGTTGCAGAATGACACAGTGAAATGTAAATTTCACTGCGTCTGTTCTGTGTGGCTTTTCTCGAAGGAACCCTTACCTTGCATACATTATACCTGTACAAGTATAATTTGACGCAAGGCTTTACAAACTGACGCATTGAGCCCAATGCATTGGTTTGTAAATGTGGAGCAGTGTGAAGCACTGTTTGCGCCACCGTTGTGTCAAAAAAATGAGGCAACAGTGGCGCAAATATTTAAAAGCTTCTTTATTGCTCATTAACCTTCTGAACTACAGGATGATTATTTCTGGAGCATGCTGCAGCACTCCCAGCACTCTTTCTTCCAGCGCCTATGGGGTCCTGTGGTAAGCCCCTGAGTATTAATGGCAAGTGAAAACAAGGGATAGCCGATATGACAATAGGAACCGGTGTAACTATATTCCAACAAAAAAGTGATTCACTGCGGTCTCTTATGTAAACAACATAAGACACCGTGAACAAAAACAATTTTTTCTCAGCACATTTAATGTAACACAAAAATCAAGAGTCTAACCTGCATACGTTAATATTTAAAAAAAATAGAAACAGGACAAAATACTAAATGAAGATAGTGGTTGTCACCTCACGATCTCAAGTGACCACGCATAGAAGGAACTATTAGACTTGGATATGTGTGGGTATGTATAGTACCAAACGACTATGGCCATGGAAACCAAGCTGGGGATAGAACTTAAATTCATACAAACTATATTGCTTCATCAAATGAACCCGAGTATGATTGGACCAAACTCTTGCTGCTTGATGGTTTCAAGTAGTGCATCAAGTACAACCTCCACGGCTGTCTGTGTTCAACGTGTTGCCTTAAAACTAGATTGGTTATCATCCAGAATATTTAGAGCACCCACGTAGGATTTTAATTGTTGTAGAATTCACTTCGATATAATTTTACTTAAAATTGGAGTTCCTCTAATCAAAATATTGAAATCAGAGCCATATAATGACTTGCCTTAGGATCACCAGGTTCATTAATTCCTGAAATGAGGTAGTAGAAATGAAGGTAACTACTAATGGAATATACTTACCAGCCAACATGGAGCAGGAAAGAGTGGCGAGTTTGATCATTATACTGAGAAGAGTAGGATATCTATTTCAACAAAGGAATCAGGCAAGAAGTCAAATGGTTTAATTTGAGCAGCTGCTTGGATCAGCCACAGGTGCATTAGTCAGCCGAAGCGTATCCCAAGTACAACAATTATTTTGTGGAGATGTGAAGTGACTGAATCACATAGATTCGGTTGCTTGCCTTCGCATGGTGTTGCACTATTTAAAAGATGCGTCACATGCAGACAAGACAGACAGCATGCTACACAAACCCATGGCCAAGACAGACTATGACAGTAAAGACCTCACAAACAAAGTCCGCAGGTTTGTCGCTTCTCTCCTCCATCTGCGACTCAAAGGTATTATCAAGAAAAGTTGCCAGTTCCGCTAGTTGGCTCTCCTCTTTCCTTTCCCGTGCTTCCTTCCTAATCCGCCCTACTCTCTCTATATCTCACATCCCTCGACCCCCATTGTAAACTTTTCTTTTTCTGTATTTACAAGTCTTGAATGCTGTCTCAAGTATGCTCACCAGATTCTCGACTATCAGAAGGCTGGAAGTAGATACAGATACATTTTCCTATCAATGTACCCGGATCATATGGTTTAAATATAAAGTTATGAAAAGATATGTTTACTAAGATTTCATTATTTCGATGCTTATCTACTAACAATGTGGGTTACTTTGCATTTATGCTCTTGAACACTTGACAGTAATCTGTCTTACTGTGATTTGTCTGGAGAGAGCTTTCTTTTTGTTTTGTTCTAAAAGTCAGTAAGATGTTTGGAATAAAAAAAGATGTTTCACATACATTATAGAACTGATTAACTTGACTCCGATAAGCATCGCATCATTTAGTTCCATGCGTGTGGTGTTTGGTTAAACAGAAAACAATTCTAGCGTATACATGCTGCTTCAGTGTTTTGCATCCTAATGCACTGTATGTCTGCAAAATTGCTTAAAAAATCTTAACAAATTTGAGAAAATCTAAATCAATCAATCATTTCTAGAGTGCACTACACACCCATAGGGTCTCAAGGTGCTAGTGAGGATCCTCAAAGATCAGTTGAAGAGCCAGGTCTTGGGGTCCTTCTTGAACTGAGGCAGCGATGGCGACTGTCTGAGGTGTGGTGTTAAGGTGTTCCAACCTTTAGCTGCCGGATATGAGAATGATCTTCCGCCAGCCGAGGACTTCTTTATGCTGGGTACAGTGGCGAGCGACTGTTGGGATGAGCAGAGAGGTCTGGAAGGGGAGTACCAGGTGATGCAGTGGTTGAGATAGATGGGTCCGCTGTTGTGGAGGGCTCTGTAGGCGTGTACGAGGAGTTTGAAGTTGATCCTGTTTTCGACCGTAAGCCACTGGAGGTTCTTCAGGTGTTCTGTGATGTGTTCTCGGTGGGGGATGTCTAGGACGAGTCTGGCGGCAGCGTTCTGAATTTGTTGCAGCTTATTTATGTTCTTCTTGGAGGTTCCACCATAGAGGGTGTTGCCGTAGTCGAGTGTGCTTGTGATTAGGGCGTGTATCATGGTTTTCCCGGCAGTCGGTTGGTATCCATCTAAAAATCTTTATGAAGAGTCAGAGGGTGTGGTAGGTGACGGAGCTGGCCTGCCTGGTCATGGTGAGTGTTTAATCGAGGATGACACTGAGGTTTCAAGCATCGTCTGTAGGGGTGGGGGGCCTGTCTAGTGTAGGGGGCCAACAGGAGTTGTCCCAAGATGAGGATCTCGGTTTGGTCTGAATTCAGCTTTAGGCGGCTCTCTTTCATCCAGGTGGCGACTGCTTCCATACCCTCTCTGAAATTCTTCATGGCTGTTGATGGGTCTCAGTCAGGGAGAGGATCTGCTGGGTGTCATCAGCATTGGAGACAATGCTCATGCCGTAGTTCCTGATGATGGAGGCGAGTGGAATCATGTAGACGTTGAACAGCGTGGGACTCAGTGATGGTCCTTGGGGTACTCCACAGCTGTTGTCATTGGATTCTGATAGGTGTGGCGGGAGCCTGACTGTCTGTGTTCTGCCTGTTAGGAAGGAGTGTATCCATCAAAAGGCCTTGCTGCGTATGCCTGCCGCATGGCAAATCCACTCATTTGTGAGAGGCAATCTCTCTGGGCCAGATGTACGACCATTTCATTTTGTAATTCTCTAATTGCGAATAATTGCGAATCGCAATAAGAGATTCGCAAAATGAAATGTACAAATATTTCTTAGGCACATTTAGTGATTCCCGATTGGGTCACAAATGACCTACCTCATGAATATTCATGAGGTAGGTCACAATGTGCGACCCCTTTGGGAATGGCTGCACTTACAGGGATGGTGGCCTGCTGGGCTCAGCAGACCACCACGTCAGTGACTGCTTTTTAATAAAGCAGCTTTTTAAAAATGCAGCCATCATCGGGCATCAAAGGCTTAGGCTTAGCTGTGCGATCAGGACGTTCAGGCGGGGTTGCTTCGCTTGTGAGATCATGAGCTGATGAGCACTGAGGTAGATGTTTAAACTGTGATGAGTCCCGTGTGATGGATTTTCTGGGACGATGCACTGCACCATGTGTTCATTGCAAGTCATGACCCTCAAAGGTTTCAAAGCAAATGGAGTACTTGTTTTTTGCTTCTGTTTCTGTTTGATCAAGACCCCATTCTCGAAGATCGTTTCCTGGCCATGTCAGCACTGATGAGCATATGTTTTCATTTTGCAATTTTAAGGAGTGTCTGTGACACAAACCTTATCAGCATTCACTGATCGGCTCGATGTCCAATGTGGTAGTTTGGTTCTGATGGCTCTCCCAAGTAGCAAGGTGGCAGGGCTCTCACTGGTTGTGGAGTGAGGAGTCGCTCAATGGGCACGAAGTGCTGGGCACTGGCTTGCGTTAGACTGATTTCTTCCATCGGTGCAGACTGAATTTTACCCTGTTTAGGGAGCCCATAAATAGTCCAACAACACCATTGGCTTGGGGCCAGAGAGGTGTAGTCTTTTGATGCTTATACATGCTTCTCTATGTGAGGAGGCATCTTAGCTTTGGGTTTCCAAAGACAGTGAGCAACGCCTGGTGGTTGGCATTTCAAAAGGAAAAATTAAAAGTTTAATTTTAATTTTTTCAGAGTAGGCATTGGTCCATGGGACCACTACCTGCTCTGAAAATATATTTTTGCATGCATTCACAAAGGGGAAGGGATCTCTTGGGGACGAGTTCCTGTTTGCGAACTGGTTAACACAAATTTGAAACTGGTATTAACTGCGATTGTTTTGCAACCACATTCATGGTCACGAAAAATTCATACATACCACTACAACTACCAATTAGGAAGGGAAGCCCTTGGGACACCCCTTCCTCATAGTGAGTCGCAATCCCTATTTTGCGAGTCGATGACTGCCTACCGACTCGCAAAATAGTAATGATACATCATACCTGGCTTTTTTGCAGTTGCAAATGGCGATTTTCATCTTTTTCCACTGGAAAAAGGCATCGTACATCAGGCCCTTTGTTCCATATCCTCCACTTAGTTTGGAGAGTGCAGGAAGTATGTCTGATCTGGTCATCCTTTGGTAAGTTTGTTTGTCTGAATTCTTTAAGGGATGTAGCATTTTTGAACATTGTCGACTTAGGTTGAAATACGATGGCTTGATTGTCTCATTGTGGACATTGTGCAATGTTATTGAAGACAGTGATGGCAACATTTTAACACAACTTTTAGAGTGCCCTGACTAGCCCTCCAGGGTACTGTCACCTTGAAAAAATGCAGTGGTGATGTGCCTTAGTACTGGCCTCTCACCAAATATTTTAACTACACCAGAATATCCCTGCTAATGTCTCCCCTTTGACCTAAGTAGTGAACCACCTTTCCTATCATCTCTACCTCCGAGCCTCCCAGTACTTCCTTTCCCTAGCTTCAGTTCTCTCTTTTGATCAACAATTATATATTTAATAGTCCGGGATAAAGCTCATGCACTAATGAAAATATTTGAGTGTTCTACATTTGAACAGTTAAAATAATCTATAGAGAATTTTTTACAGCCACGAGTACATAGGCCTCATGACAGGCCGTACTATCTATTCACCATTTATTCCGCATAGGTTTGTCTGGTTGTATGACGACCGCAACCTTATCTCTGCTATATCCTCATCACACATTTGACTCAATTAGCCACTTCACTTTCCTGGAAGCTTTTTGGCCTCCACATGTTGAACGCATTCATAATTCTGAGTGCCTCTGACCCACCACAAGTCACACACCGTACAAAGGCTGAAATCAGTGACAGCACACCAGCAGTCACAAGTCTGAGTTGATACAACACCTAAGACCTGATCCATCTGCTCTATATGAAAGGGATGGTACCTTTTAAAGATTGATTGGTTTTGTTTTATTTATTGGTGCTTGCGGCAGAAACTACCTTCCAAACGTCAGAAATGTAAAGGAAACAGAAATACATTGAATGAAAATAAAATCACAGTTTATGTCAGAATGTCTTGCATTGTCATTTTTATGTACCTTGTGTCATAAGAGTAGTGTGTATTGAACTTGTGTTTTCCTACAGCAAAGTGAGCAGTGACAGTGATCGTCATTAGTTCTTATAACTTTTAGATGATCTCAAATGTTTTCCCTTGATATCCCAACTTTTGCCAGGTATTTTGCATCATACCGGAAATTAGTATTGGATTTCTGTTTTCCTGAGAAAGAGTCAATGGTGGTGGTGGGGGGGAGGGTAGCCTATCATCATTACTTCATTGTACTGTCAGGTGATCTCAAATGTTTTACCCTAATCTCCCAACTTTTTCAAAGCTACCTTCCTGCTCAGAAATGTCAATTAGGAGAAAGAAGGCACAGTCTGAAGTAATTTTCAAGGAAGGTTTATCCAATGTAGGGACTATATTTAAGTGAATTTTTCCCAGCTCTCCAGCTTCATCTGCATATAACTGGGCTGGTATGAGAAAGTGTTATATTGCTGGAAAGTCTGGAAATGCTTTTAACATTTTCCCAACATGATTCTTTTGTGGAAAGAGAATTTCCCTATGTAGACCGTTTTTGTATAGGGAATTTTGGGTCAGATGTACAAAAGCATTTAATGTGCCGATTGAAATAGGGAAAAATGCTTTTTTCTACTGTACAAAAGGCAATTGCGATTCAGTAACTTATCGTATCTCAATTTGCTTTAACTATTTGGTATTTGGAAGGGGCACGTTTAGGGCGACCCTTTCAAATACCAAATCGACTTGGTATATATAACTGTTTTGCAACTGAATTCCACTCGCAAAACAGTGATACTTTTACCACCATTTTTCAAACTCCTGGTAATCCATTCGCAAAGGGGACAGAGTCCCCAGGGGGCCCCCACCCCCTTTGAGAATGTAAATTATATTTTTTAACCCCTTTGCTGCCAGGCCTTTTCCCCCTCCTGTGCCAGGCCTTTTTTTGCCTATTTGGGGCAGTTCGCGCTTAGGCCCTCATAACTTTTTGTCCACATAAGCTAACCAAGCCAAATTTACGTCCTTTTTTTCCAACATCCTAGGGATTCTAGAGGTACCCAGACTTTGTGGGTTCCCCTGAAGGAGGCCAAGAAATTAGCCAAAATACAGTGAAAATTTCGTTTTTTTCAATAAAATTGGAAAAAGTGGCTGCAGAAGAAGGCTTGTGGTTTTTCCCCTGAAAATGGCATCAACAAAGGGTTTGCAGTGATAAACTCAGCAGCTTCCCAGCTTTCAGGAACAGGCAGACTTGAATCAGAAAACCCAATTTTTCAACACAATTTTGGCATTTTACTGGGACATACCCCATTTTTGCAATTTTTTGTGCTTTCAGCCTCCTTCCAGTCAGTGACAGAAATGGGCATGAAACCAATGCTGGATCCCAGAGACCTAAACATTTCTAAAAAGTAGACACAATTCTGAATTCAGCAAGGGGTCATTTGTGTAGATCCTACAAGGGTTTCCTACAGAAAATAACAACTGAAAATGAAAAATATTGAAATTGAGGTGAAAAAAACATAAATTTTTCTCTACGTTTTACTCTGTAACTTTTCCCTACAATGTCAAAATACAGAAAGCAATATACCGTTACGTCTGCTGGACTCCTCTGGTTGCAGGGATGTATAGGGCTTGTAGGTTCATCAAGAACCCGAGGAACCCAGAGCCAATAAATGAGCTGCACCCTGCAGTGCGTTTTCATTCTATACCGGGTATACAGCAATTCATTTGCTGAAATATAAAGAGTAAAAAATAGCTATCAAGAAAACCTTTGTTTTTCCAAAAAGGGCACAAGATAAGGTGGTGAGGAGCAGTGGTTATTTGCACATCTGTGAATACCGGGGTGACCATACTAGCATGTGAATTACAGGGCATTTCTCAAATAGATGTCTTTTTTACACACTCTCCTATATTTGGAAGGAAAAAATGTAGAGAAAGACAAGGGGCAATAACACTTGTTTCGCTAATCTATGTTCCCCCAAGTCTCCCGATAAAAATGATACCTCACTTGTGTGGGTAGGCCTAGCGCCCGCGACAGGAAACGCCCCAAAACGCAACGTGGACACATCCAAATTTTTGAAAGAAAACAGAGGTGTTTTTTGCAAAGTGCCTACCTGTAGATTTTGGCCACTGGCTCAGCCGGCACCTAGGGAAACCTACCAAACCTGTGCATTTCTGAAAACTAGAGACCTAGGGGAATCCAAGATGGGGTGACGTGTGGGGCTTGGACCAGGTTCTGTTACCCAGAATCCTTTGCAAACCTCAAAATTTGGCTAAAAAAATACATGTTCCTCACATTTCTGTTGCAGAAAGTTCTGGAATCTGAGAGGAGCCACAAATTTCCTTCCACCCAGTGTTCCCCCAAGTCTCCCGATAAAAATGATACCTCACTTGTGTGGGTAGACCTAGCGCCCGCGACAGGAAACGCCCCAAAGCGCAACGTGGACACATCCAAATTTTTTAAAGAAAACAGAGGTGTTTTTTGCAAAGTGCCTACCTGTAGATTTTGGCCTCTAGCTCAGCCGGCACCTAGGGAAACCTACCAAACCTGTGCATTTCTGAAAACTAGAGACCTAGGGGAATCCAAGATGGGGTGACTTGTGGGGCTCGGACCAGGTTCTGTTACCCAGAATACTTTGCAAACCTCAAAATTTGGCTAAAAAAACCCATGTTCCTCACATTTCTGTGGCAGAAAGTTCTGGAATCTGAGAGGAGCCACAAATATCCTTCCACCCAGCGTTCCCCCAAGTCTCCCGATAAAAATTATACCTCACTTGTGTGGGTAGGTCTAGCGCCCACAAAAGGAAATGGCCCAAAACACAACGTGGACACATCCAAATTTTTTAAAGAAAACAGAGGTGTTTTTTGCAAAGTGCCTACCTGTAGATTTTGGCCGCTAGCTCAGCCGGCACCTAGGGAAACCTACCAAACCTGTGCAGTTCTGAAAACTAGAGACCTAGGGGAATCCAAGATGGGGTGACTTGTGGGGCTCGGACCAGGTTCTGTTACCCAGAATCCTTTGCAAACCTCAAAATTTGGCTAAAAAAACACATGTTCCTCACATTTCTTGGCAGAAAGTTCTGGAATCTGAGAGGAGCCACAAATTTCCTTCCACCCAGCGTTCCCCCAAGTCTCCCAATAAAATTGATACCTCACTTGTGTGGGTAGGCCTAGCGCCCGCGATAGAAAACGCCCCAAAGCGCAACATGGACATATCCAATTTTTTGAAAGTTAACAGAGGTGTTTTTTGCAAAGTGCCTACCTGTAGATTTTGGCCTCTAGCTCAGCCGGCACCTAGGGAAACCTACCAAACCTGTGCATTTCTGAAAACTAGAGACCTAGGGGAATCCAAGATGGGGTGACCTGTGGGGCTCGGACCAGGTTCTGTTACCCAGAATCCTTTGCAAACCTCAAAATTTGGCTAAAAAAAACACAAGTTCCTCACATTTCTGTGGCAGAAAGTTCTGGAATCTGAGAGGAGCCACAAATTTCCTTCCACCCAGCGTTCCCCCAAGTCTCCCGATAAAAATGATACCTCACTTGTGTGGGTAGGACTAGCGCCCGCGAAAGGAAATGGCCCAAAACACAACGTGGACACATCACATTTTTTCATAGAAAACAGTGCCTACCTGTGGATTTTGGCCTGTAGCTCAGCCGGCACCTGGGGAAACCTAGCAAACCAGCGCATTTTTTAAAACTAGAAACCCAGGGGAATCCAAGATGGGGTGAATTGCGGGGCTCTGACCAGGTTATGTTACCCAGAATTCTTTGCAAACATCAAAATTCGGCCAAAAAAACACTTTTTACTCTCATTTCGGTGACAGAAAGTTCTGGAATCTGAGAGGAGCCACAAATTTCCTTCCACCCAGCGTTCCCCTAAGTCTCTCAATAAAAATGGTACCTCACTTCTGTGGGTAGGCCTAGCGCCCACAAAAGGAAATGGCCCAAAACACAACGTGGACACATCCAAATTTTTGAAAGAAAACAGAGGTGTTTTTTGCAAAGTGCCTACCTGTACATTTTGGCCTCTAGCTCAGCCGGCACCTAGGGAAACCTACCAAATCTGTGCAGTTCTGAAAACTAGAGACCTAGGGGAATCCAAGATGGGGTGACCTGTGGGGCTCGGACCAGGTTCTGTTACCCAGAATCCTTTGCAAACCTCAAAATTTGGCTAAAAAAAACACAAGTTCCTCACATTTCTGTGGCAGAAAGTTCTGGAATCTGAGAGGAGCCACAAATTTCCTTCCACCCAGCGTTCCCCCAAGTCTCCCGATAAAAATGATACCTCACTTGTGTGGGTAGGACTAGCGCCCGCGAAAGGAAATGGCCCAAAACACAACGTGGACACATCACATTTTTTCATAGAAAACAGTGCCTACCTGTGGATTTTGGCCTGTAGCTCAGCCGGCACCTGGGGAAACCTAGCAAACCAGCGCATTTTTTAAAACTAGAAACCCAGGGGAATCCAAGATGGGGTGAATTGCGGGGCTCTGACCAGGTTATGTTACCCAGAATTCTTTGCAAACATCAAAATTCGGCCAAAAAAACACTTTTTACTCTCATTTCGGTGACAGAAAGTTCTGGAATCTGAGAGGAGCCACAAATTTCCTTCCACCCAGCGTTCCCCTAAGTCTCTCAATAAAAATGGTACCTCACTTCTGTGGGTAGGCCTAGCGCCCACAAAAGGAAATGGCCCAAAACACAACGTGGACACATCCAAATTTTTGAAAGAAAACAGAGGTGTTTTTTGCAAAGTGCCTACCTGTACATTTTGGCCTCTAGCTCAGCCGGCACCTAGGGAAACCTACCAAATCTGTGCAGTTCTGAAAACTAGAGACCTAGGGGAATCCAAGATGGGGTGACTTGTGGGGCTCGGACCAGGTTCTGTTACCCAGAATCCTTTGCAAACCTCAAAATTTGGCTAAAAAAACACATGTTCCTCACATTTCTTGGCAGAAAGTTCTGGAATCTGAGAGGAGCCACAAATTTCCTTCCACCCAGCGTTCCCCTAAGTCTCTCAATAAAAATGGTACCTCACTTCTGTGGGTAGGCCTAGCGCCCACAAAAGGAAATGGCCCAAAACACAACGTGGACACATCCAAATTTTTGAAAGAAAACAGAGGTGTTTTTTGCAAAGTGCCTACCTGTACATTTTGGCCTCTAGCTCAGCCGGCACCTAGGGAAACCTACCAAATCTGTGCAGTTCTGAAAACTAGAGACCTAGGGGAATCCAAGATGGGGTGACCTGTGGGGCTCGGACCAGGTTCTGTTACCCAGAATCCTTTGCAAACCTCAAAATTTGGCTAAAAAAAACACAAGTTCCTCACATTTCTGTGGCAGAAAGTTCTGGAATCTGAGAGGAGCCACAAATTTCCTTCCACCCAGCGTTCCCCCAAGTCTCCCGATAAAAATGATACCTCACTTGTGTGGGTAGGACTAGCGCCCGCGAAAGGAAATGGCCCAAAACACAACGTGGACACATCACATTTTTTCATAGAAAACAGTGCCTACCTGTGGATTTTGGCCTGTAGCTCAGCCGGCACCTGGGGAAACCTAGCAAACCAGCGCATTTTTTAAAACTAGAAACCCAGGGGAATCCAAGATGGGGTGAATTGCGGGGCTCTGACCAGGTTATGTTACCCAGAATTCTTTGCAAACATCAAAATTCGGCCAAAAAAACACTTTTTACTCTCATTTCGGTGACAGAAAGTTCTGGAATCTGAGAGGAGCCACAAATTTCCTTCCACCCAGCGTTCCCCTAAGTCTCTCAATAAAAATGGTACCTCACTTCTGTGGGTAGGCCTAGCGCCCACAAAAGGAAATGGCCCAAAACACAACGTGGACACATCCAAATTTTTGAAAGAAAACAGAGGTGTTTTTTGCAAAGTGCCTACCTGTACATTTTGGCCTCTAGCTCAGCCGGCACCTAGGGAAACCTACCAAATCTGTGCAGTTCTGAAAACTAGAGACCTAGGGGAATCCAAGATGGGGTGACCTGTGGGGCTCGGACCAGGTTCTGTTACCCAGAATCCTTTGCAAACCTCAAAATTTGGCTAAAAAAAACACAAGTTCCTCACATTTCTGTGGCAGAAAGTTCTGGAATCTGAGAGGAGCCACAAATTTCCTTCCACCCAGCGTTCCCCCAAGTCTCCCGATAAAAATGATACCTCACTTGTGTGGGTAGGACTAGCGCCCGCGAAAGGAAATGGCCCAAAACACAACGTGGACACATCACATTTTTTCATAGAAAACAGTGCCTACCTGTGGATTTTGGCCTGTAGCTCAGCCGGCACCTGGGGAAACCTAGCAAACCAGCGCATTTTTTAAAACTAGAAACCCAGGGGAATCCAAGATGGGGTGAATTGCGGGGCTCTGACCAGGTTATGTTACCCAGAATTCTTTGCAAACATCAAAATTCGGCCAAAAAAACACTTTTTACTCTCATTTCGGTGACAGAAAGTTCTGGAATCTGAGAGGAGCCACAAATTTCCTTCCACCCAGCGTTCCCCTAAGTCTCTCAATAAAAATGGTACCTCACTTCTGTGGGTAGGCCTAGCGCCCACAAAAGGAAATGGCCCAAAACACAACGTGGACACATCCAAATTTTTGAAAGAAAACAGAGGTGTTTTTTGCAAAGTGCCTACCTGTACATTTTGGCCTCTAGCTCAGCCGGCACCTAGGGAAACCTACCAAATCTGTGCAGTTCTGAAAACTAGAGACCTAGGGGAATCCAAGATGGGGTGACTTGTGGGGCTCGGACCAGGTTCTGTTACCCAGAATCCTTTGCAAACCTCAAAATTTGGCTAAAAAAACACATGTTCCTCACATTTCTTGGCAGAAAGTTCTGGAATCTGAGAGGAGCCACAAATTTCCTTCCACCCAGCGTTCCCCTAAGTCTCTCAATAAAAATGGTACCTCACTTCTGTGGGTAGGCCTAGCGCCCACAAAAGGAAATGGCCCAAAACACAACGTGGACACATCCAAATTTTTGAAAGAAAACAGAGGTGTTTTTTGCAAAGTGCCTACCTGTAGATTTTGGCCTCTAGCTCAGCCGGCACCGAGGGAAACCTACCAAACCTGTGCATTTCTGAAAACTGGAGACCTAGGGGAATCCAAGATGGGGTGACCTGTGGGGCTCGGACCAGGTTATGTTACCCAGAATCCTTTGCAAACCTCAAAATTTGGCTAAAAAAACACATGTTCCTCACATTTCTGTGGCAGAAAGTTCTGGAATCTGAGAGGAGCCACAAATTTCCTTCCACCCAGCGTTCCCCCAAGTCTCCCGATAAAAATGATACCTCACTTGTGTGGGTAGGACTAGCGCCCGCGAAAGGAAATGGCCCAAAACACAACGTGGACACATCACATTTTTTCATCGAAAACAGTGCCTACCTGTGGATTTTGGCCTGTAGCTCAGCCGGCACCTGGGGAAACCTAGCAAACCAGCGCATTTTTGGAAACTAGAAACCTAGGGGAATCCAAGATGGGGTGACTTGCAGGGCTCTGACCAGGTTATGTTACCCAGAATCCTTTGCAAACATCAAAATTCGGCCAACAAAACACTTTTTACTCTCATTTCGGTGACAGAAAGTTCTGGAATCTGAGAGGAGCCACAAATTTCCTTCCACCCAGCGTTCCCCTAAGTCTCTCGATAAAAATGGTACCTCACTTCTGTGGGTAGGCCTAGCGCCCACAAAAGGAAATGGCCCAAAACACAATGTGGACACATCCAAATTTTTGAAAGAAAACAGAGGTGTTTTTTGCAAAGTGCCTACCTGTAGATTTTGGCCTCTAGCTCAGCCGGCACCTAGGGAAACCTACCAAACCTGTGCATTTCTGAAAACTAGAGACCTAGGGGAATCCAAGATGGGGTGACTTGTGGGGCTCGGACCAGGTTCTGTTACCCAGAATCCTTTGCAAACCTCAAAATTTGGCTAAAAAAACACATGTTCCTCACATTTCTGTGGCAGAAAGTTCTGGAATCTGAGAGGAGCCACAAATTTCCTTCCACCCAGCGTTCCCCCAAGTCTCCCCATAAAAATGATACCTCACTTGTGTGGGTAGGACTAGCGCCCGTGAAAGGAAATGGCCCAAAACACAACATGGACACATCACATTTTTTCATAGAAAACAGTGCCTACCTGTGGATTTTGGCCTGTAGCTCAGCCAGCACCTGGGGAAACCTAGCAAACCAGCGCATTTTTTAAAACTAGAAGCCCAGGGGAATCCAAGATGGGGTGACTTGCGGGGCTCTGACCAGGTTATGTTACCCAGAATCCTTTGCAAACATCAACATTCGGCCAAAAAGACACTTTTTACTCTCATTTCGGTGACAGAAGGTTCTGGAATCTGAGAGGAGCCACACATTTCCTTCCACCCAGCGTTCCCCTAAGTCTCTCGATAAAAATGGTACCTCACTTCTGTGGGTAGGCCTAGCGCCCACAAAAGGAAATGGCCCAAAACACAACGTGGACACATCCACATTTTTGAAAGAAAACACAGGTGTTTTTTGCAAAGTGCCTACCTGTAGATTTTGGCCTCTAGCTCAGCCGGCACCTAGGGAAACCTACCAAACCTGTGCATTTCTGAAAACTAGAGACCTAGGGGAATCCAAGATGGGGTGACCTGTGGGGCTCGGACCAGGTTCTGTTACCCAGAATCCTTTGCAAACCTCAAAATTTGGCTAAAAAAACACATGTTCCTCACATTTCTGTGGCAGAAAGTTCTGGAATCTGAGAGGAGCCACAAATTTCCTTCCACCCAGCGTTCCCCCAAGTCTCCCGATAAAAATTATACCTCACTTGTGTGGGTAGGCCTAGCGCCCGCGACAGAAAACGCCCCAAAGCGCAACTTGGACATATCCAAATTTTTGAAAGGAAACAGAGGTGTTTTTTGCAAAGTGCCTACCTGTAGATTTTGGCCTCTAGCTCAGCCGGCACCTAGGGAAACCTACCAAACCTGTACATTTCTGAAAACTAGAGACCTAGGGGAATCCAAGATGGGGTGACCTGTGGGGCTCGGACCAGGTTCTGTTACCCAGAATCCTTTGCAAACCTCAAAATTTGGCTAAAAAAACACATGTTCCTCACATTTCTGTGGCAGAAAGTTCTGGAATCTGAGAGGAGCCACAAATTTCCTTCCACCCAGCGTTCCCCCAAGTCTCCCGATAAAAATGATACCTCACTTGTGTGGGTAGGACTAGCGCCCGCGAAAGGAAATGGCCCAAAACACAACGTGGACACATCACATTTTTTCATAGAAAACAGTGCCTACCTGTGGATTTTGGCCTGTAGCTCGGCCGGCACCTGGGGAAACCTAGCAAACCAGCGCATTTTTGAAAACTAGAAACCCAGGGGAATCCAAGATGGGGTGACTTGCGGGGCTCTGACCAGGTTATGTTACCCAGAATCCTTTGCAAACATCAAAATTTGGACAAAAAAACACTTTTTACTCTCATTTCGGTGACAGAAAGTTCTGGAATCTGAGAGGAGCCACAAATTTCCTTCCACCCAGCGTTCCCCTAAGTCTCTCAATAAAAATGGTACCTCACTTCTGTGGGTAGGCCTAGCGCCCACAAAAGGAAATGGCCCAAAACACAACGTGGACACATCCAAATTTTTGAAAGAAAACAGAGGTGTTTTTTGCAAAGTGCCTACCTGTACATTTTGGCCTCTAGCTCAGCCGGCACCTAGGGAAACCTACCAAACCTGTGCAGTTCTGAAAACTAGAGACCTAGGGGAATCCAAGATGGGGTGACTTGTGGGGCTCGGACCAGGTTCTGTTACCCAGAATCCTTTGCAAACCTCAAAATTTGGCTAAAAAAACACATGTTCCTCACATTTCTTGGCAGAAAGTTCTGGAATCTGAGAGGAGCCACAAATTTCCTTCCACCCAGCGTTCCCCTAAGTCTCTCAGTAAAAATGGTACCTCACTTCTGTGGGTAGGCCTAGCGCCCACAAAAGGAAATGGCCCAAAACACAACGTGGACACATCCAAATTTTTGAAAGAAAACAGAGGTTTTTTTTGCAAAGTGCCTACCTGTAGATTTTGGCCTTTAGCTCAGCCGGCACCGAGGGAAACCTACCAAACCTGTGCATTTCTGAAAACTGGAGACCTAGGGGAATCCAAGATGGGGTGACCTGTGGGGCTCGGACCAGGTTATGTTACCCAGAATCCTTTGCAAACCTCAAAATTTGGCTAAAAAAACACATGTTCCTCACATTTCTGTGGCAGAAAGTTCTGGAATCTGAGAGGAGCCACAAATTTCCTTCCACCCAGCGTTCCCCCAAGTCTCCCGATAAAAATGATACCTCACTTGTGTGGGTAGGACTAGCGCCCGCGAAAGGAAATGGCCCAAAACACAACGTGGACACATCACATTTTTTCATCGAAAACAGTGCCTACCTGTGGATTTTGGCCTGTAGCTCAGCCGGCACCTGGGGAAACCTAGCAAACCAGCGCATTTTTGGAAACTAGAAACCTAGGGGAATCCAAGATGGGGTGACTTGCGGGGCTCTGACCAGGTTATGTTACCCAGAATCCTTTGCAAACATCAAAATTCGGCCAACAAAACACTTTTTACTCTCATTTCGGTGACAGAAAGTTCTGGAATCTGAGAGGAGCCACAAATTTCCTTCCACCCAGCGTTCCCCTAAGTCTCTCGATAAAAATGGTACCTCACTTCTGTGGGTAGGCCTAGCGCCCACAAAAGGAAATGGCCCAAAACACAATGTGGACACATCCAAATTTTTGAAAGAAAACAGAGGTGTTTTTTGCAAAGTGCCTACCTGTAGATTTTGGCCTCTAGCTCAGCCGGCACCTAGGGAAACCTACCAAACCTGTGCATTTCTGAAAACTAGAGACCTAGGGGAATCCAAGATGGGGTGACTTGTGGGGCTCGGACCAGGTTCTGT
Organism: Pleurodeles waltl; assembly: GCF_031143425.1. NCBI lineage: Eukaryota > Metazoa > Chordata > Amphibia > Caudata > Salamandridae > Pleurodeles > Pleurodeles waltl. Next base: position 393,823,007 of record NC_090446.1, read on the forward strand.
TACCCAGAATCCTTTGCAAACCTCAAAATTTGGCTAAAAAAACACATGTTCCTCACATTTCTGTGGCAGAAAGTTCTGGAATCTGAGAGGAGCCACAAATTTCCTTCCACCCAGCGTTCCCCCAAGTCTCCCGATAAAAATGATACCTCACTTGTGTGGGTAGGACTAGCGCCCGTGAAAGGAAATGGCCCAAAACACAACATGGACACATCACATTTTTTCATAGAAAACAGTGCCTACCTGTGGATTTTGGCCTGCAGCTCAGCCAGCACCTGGGGAAACCTAGCAAACCAGCGCATTTTTTAAAACTAGAAGCCCAGGGGAATCCAAGATGGGGTGACTTGCGGGGCTCTGACCAGGTTATGTTACCCAGAATCCTTTGCAAACATCAACATTCGGCCAAAAAGACACTTTTTACTCTCATTTCGGTGACAGAAGGTTCTGGAATCTGAGAGGAGCCACACATTTCCTTCCACCCAGCGTTCCCCTAAGTCTCTCGATAAAAATGGTACCTCACTTCTGTGGGTAGGCCTAGCGCCCACAAAAGGAAATGGCCCAAAACACAACGTGGACACATCCAAATTTTTGAAAGAAAACAGAGGTGTTTTTTGCAAAGTGCCTACCTGTAGATTTTGGCCTCTAGCTCAGCCGGCACCTAGGGAAACCTACCAAACCTGTGCATTTCTGAAAACTAGAGACCTAGGGGAATCCAAGATGGGGTGACCTGTGGGGCTCGGACCAGGTTCTGTTACCCAGAATCCTTTGCAAACCTCAAAATTTGGCTAAAAAAACACATGTTCCTCACATTTCTGTGGCAGAAAGTTCTGGAATCTGAGAGGAGCCACAAATTTCCTTCCACCCAGCGTTCCCCCAAGTCTCCCGATAAAAATTATACCTCACTTGTGTGGGTAGGCCTAGCGCCCGCGAAAGGAAATGGCCCAAAACACAACGTGGACACATCACATTTTTTCATAGAAAACAGTGCCTACCTGTGGATTTTGGCCTGTAGCTCGGCCGGCACCTGGGGAAACCTAGCAAACCAGCGCATTTTTGAAAACTAGAAACCCAGGGGAATCCAAGATGGGGTGACTTGCGGGGCTCTGACCAGGTTATGTTACCCAGAATCCTTTGCAAACATAAAAATTTGGACAAAAAAACACTTTTTACTCTCATTTCGGTGACAGAAAGTTCTGGAATCTGAGAGGAGCCACAAATTTCCTTCCACCCAGCGTTCCCCTAAGTCTCTCGATAAAAATGGTACCTCACTTCTGTGGGTAGGCCTAGCGCCCACAAAAGGAAATGGCCCAAAACACAACGTGGACACATCCAAATTTTTGAAAGAAAACAGAGGTGTTTTTTGCAAAGTGCCTACCTGTAGATTTTGGCCTCTAGCTCAGCCGGCACCTAGGGAAACCTACCAAACCTGTACATTTCTGAAAACTAGAGACCTAGGAGAATCCAAGATGGGGTGACCTGTGGGGCTCGGACCAGGTTCTGTTACCCAGAATCCTTTGCAAACCTCAAAATTTGGCTAAAAAAACACATGTTCCTCACATTTCTGTGGCAGAACGTTTTGGAGTCTGAGAGGAGCCACAAATTTCCTTCCACTCAGCGTTCCCCCAAGTCTCCCGATAAAAATGATACCTCACTTGTGTGGGTAGGACTAGCGCTCGCGAAAGGAAATGGCACAAAACACAACGTGGACACATCACATTTTTTCATAGAAAACAGTGCCTACCTGTGGATTTTGGCCTGTAGCTCAGCCGGCACCTGGGGAAACCTAGCAAACCAGCGCATTTTTGAAAACTAGAAACCCAGGGGAATCCAAGATGGGGTGACTTGCGGGGCTCTGACCAGGTTATGTTACCCAGAATCCTTTGCAAACATCAAAATTCGGACAAAAAAACACTTTTTACTCTCATTTCGGTGACAGAAAGTTCTGGAATCTGAGAGGAGCCACAAATTTCCTTCCACCCAGCGTTCCCCTAAGTCTCTTGATAAAAATGGTACCTCACTTCTGTGGGTAGGCCTAGCGCCCACAAAAGGAAATGGCCCAAAACACAACGTGGACACAACATATTTTTTCACAGAAAACAGAGGTGTTTTTTGCAAAGTGCCTACCTGTGGAGTTTGGCCTCTAGCTCAGCCGGCTCGCGCGCTGACGTCACAGGGGGGTGGGGTGGGTCGGGGGTGGAAGGGGAAGGTCTTCTCCTTCCATCCCCTCCTTGGGGGGGAGGGGGGTTCACGGGGGTGCGCGCTAGCACTCCCCCAAGTTCCCCTGTGCCTTGGACGAGGTGACCTCGTCCAAGGCACAGGGGAACTGTAGCCTTGGACGAGGTGACCTCGTCCAAGGCACAGAAGCGGTTAAGAGCAGGTAATGGTCCCACAGACCACTGCTGAATCTTAAAAAACTAAACTGCAAAGTTTCATTTTTTTCTTTTTAAACGCATCCCATTTCCTTTAAGAAAAACAGGCTGTATTTTAAAAAAAAGATTATTTTATTAAAGAGCAATCACAGGCGTGGGTTTGATGAAGCAGAAAATGAAGGTTTTGATTTATTAACGCATAAACGTAGTGTGAAATAATCATGTGTGACATTAACCGAACTAATAAAGATTGTACGGGGACAAAATGTGCCCTCAGAGTAGTTTGCCAACATTTATAAGCGTGCTTCATATAACTTGGTGTATTAGAATTGCACTAATCTGACATAATCATAAACGTGTGCTACGATTTGCTTGTTTGAAATACGTTAGCTTAGCATTACTTTAGAGGAGGCTTTGGCCTAGTGGCCTGGTCTCACGGTTTAGATGTTCGTATTTTTCCAATGTGCTATTAAACGTGTATTTCTGCTTGAAGCTGTACTTTTCCACAGAAACTGTTCACATGCTTATCTTAAAGTTTCGTGCCAGCCTGGCATATTTTCTCTTTAATTCAAGGTCGACTTGCAGGTGCGGACAATGGAGGCTCTGAAAGTGAGCTAATTGGGAGACAATGTTGCGATTTGCGTACCCATCTCCAAGGATAATGTATGCTTAAGTAAAAGCTTGAGAACTGTCGTTTTTGATTGGACAATTTGAAGCTAACCTATGAACCCTCCAATGGAGACCCTACTGGATTCGAACTGTTGTCTATAAAAACCAGGTGCACGAGAAGAAGGTAGCCATTGCGCTATTAGCGGCCATTATCAGCTCGATACCCGCCATTTAGCAGACTTCGTAGCTATTATGGCCCACTTTGCTGCGACGCCATTTTGAGAGACTTTGATGCTTTCTCTAATCGAGAGAAAGAGACTTAAATGATTCTTGCCCTAGAGACTTTAACTTTGATTTGTCCCTTTGCATGAAGTAGTAGTCTTAACTTGCCGCCGTGAGGCGATTGCCCCGTTCACCCCTGCCCCTTTGTCCCGTCCCATGCTGATCGAGAAACGGTACCTGTGAGACGAAGACTTCCTTGTATGCTGATCGTAATTGGTAAATATGAAAGGAAATTGTAAAATTGCATTGTGTTCCTTTTAGGTAACCAACTGCTGATTTTTTATAAGATCCCTAGATAGGAGTTTTCTAAATTTATGTTGCTAAATTGTTTTTTTGCATGAAGTCCCACATGCCGATTCTAATTTGAGGTTAGATGAGGATTCCACATGTTGCACGATGCAATTTGAGATCTTGTTATGCTGACTAAATGTATGCAATTAGCCCATTACAGATTATCGTATTAGTGCTTTGCATTGCCATTATCGAATGCCTTGTGATTCAAATGCTACATAGATTACACTTGTTTCGACGATATGGACAGCTATTAATGTTCATTTATGTTTATCATTTGGTGTTGAGACACATCTATATCGTGCTAGCTTTGTTAATATAGGGAAATAAATTCACTAACTTTGCAATAAACTGGTGTGGTTATTCCTGACTGAAAGGTCAGGGTTCGCCGAAATGTATTCTGGATTAATCATTAAGTGTTATGTTGATCAAGGTATTGCTTATGTACGTTATTGATTATTGATCTGATGCGACGGATCGATTAAGAGTACAGAGAGTTCCCACATAGTCAAAAGATCCATCGGCCTAAAGAGCGTCCGAACATAGGTAAATTATTACTACGGTTCGCTCTATCAGTAGATGGTAGCAGAGGACGGTTACGTCTTTTGGGACCCTGTACTATTAGAGTACATGGTGTTGAATTAACGGTTACGCATTTTGAGACCCCACTCGAGAAGTTGGATTAGATTTTTCTTGGATAAAACTGATTGACAGAATGATGATGGGCTAGGTCCACCGCGACTTTCCCGGGATCTCGGAGCTTGCGAATGGAGAGAACGGAGGTGTGGAAACAGCGTTGGCGGTACTAGTGATGGTATGAGTGAAGTTAGGGTTTTGCGCTTGCACAGCTTATTGCCGCAGGGTGTGTGAAAAGGTTGCGAGGATTTTTTTTCTTTTAAAGGATAGCGGAGGTGCGACTCCGAGTGTAGAAGTAGAGAAGTCGTCGAACTTCATAGAGATAGCGGAGGTGCGGCTCCGGGTGTGAGAGTAGGGAAGTCGTCGAACTTCATGTGCGTGTGGCGCTTTGTGCATAAAATGGTCCACGTGGTTGTTGTTGTTGAGACTGGCCCTGCGAGGTCAAGAGACTCCGGAGTATGTTGATCCATGTTGTGGTCTGGGCGGTTTAGTAGGTTGATCGGGCGTGGTCAACGAGTCGGTACGTGTGTTAGGGAGTGAAAGGAACTTCGACTTCGGGCTTTGACAAGATTCTAAGTGCACTAGAACAGATCATTGACAAGTTGAGAGTAGGTCTGCAGGTCAGATTTGCTTGCGAATGTGGGGATTGAGAAAGACGGAATAGCGGCCGAGGCTAGTGAAAGGTCCCTAAGGTCCTGAAGCGATTGTGTTACCCTTCCTGTAGTAAACCGACAGATCTGTTTTAGTTTTTGGTAGCTCGCGATACATGCAAGAAGTTGTTACGAGAGGAGCTGAGTGAAGGAAGACTAGCCGCGAGGCTTTGTCAGCCGCAGTGTGTGTGAGTGTGACGTCACTAGGAGCCGCGCTGGGATAGGTTGGTTGGAGAGAAGGGTCGCGCACGGATTGGACGCAGTCCGTGGGGCTCGTTTGGAAGGGGAAAGGCAAGCGAAGAGTATTCCGGGAATTAAAGTCACCTATTGATTACAAATTTTGTGGAATAAAAGTGACCTATTGATTATAAACTTTGTGAATTAAAAGACGAGAAAATGAAATTCCTTAAAGCATTTAGGAGCGCGATGAAGGGGGAGTCTTACATCAAAGCGAGCGTAGGAGAGGAGACGCCGCCCGAGGGCACACCAGCTAATATTGTAATGGAGGAAAAAGGGGTAGCTCCGTGTCTTTGGCTAAAGCAATGGCACAAACTGACAGAGAAACATGGGAGCGTAGCGTTCCCGATACATGGGACATTCAATATAAGGATCCTAGAGAATTTGAGATTCACGATGTACGACATGAAGGTGCCTCCAAGGCCGGCACAGTTTGAGGCTCTAGCAATCTGGGAATTAATGGCTAGACAGCAACAGAAGAATAAGTTTGAAACAAGGATGAGGAAGGTAGAAAAGACACTAGCGGATGCTAGGTGGGATAATGCGCAGAAGGTGTGGAGGTCAGATGTATTGCAGGGAATAAAATTGTTTCCCGCAATTACTAAGGAGGAAGAGGAGACAGGTAAGAAAGCTACCTGTAAGACAGACAGGAAGTGTTCCAAGGATAGAGAGGACGAGGAAAAATTGAGAAGAGAAGAGGAGTTAGAGGATGAGGAGTTAATAATGCAATTGCTGAACGACCGTCCACCACCTTATGCGGAGAATGGACAAGGTCCAAGTACCAGTTCTGCCCCTCCGGCATCGGTGCAGAACAGTGAAACCCAGAGTTCAGGAGCGCCATCGGGATCTAAGGACCCGAGTTTACTGTTTACCCCGCAGATACCGCAGGTTAGGAGAATATATCCAGATGTGCCCATAATGAAACCAGCAGAAAATTATCAACCGCAGATGCCAGGGTACTACAGCAGTGACAATAGTGGAGGAATGGTTCTAGAACAAACAGTAAGGGGAGTACAGAATGGTTACAATCCAACAATGACACAGGCTGAATCAACTCAGTTTATGATGCCTCAAAAGCAGATGCAGGGAGGAAACGCTCATGCTCAGATGACGGGGAGTCAGATGGGCATGCCGACAATGATGACCCATAGTATGGGGATGAACATGCCTCAGAACATGGGATATGGACAGAACCCAGATGCGATATCACTACCCATTACTGTAGGTCCACCGGTACCTCTGTATAGCCAGCCTAACTTAGGCATGAACAGTCAGGGATCAATGCTGCAGAATGGGACAGAGAGGAGGTGCATAGAGAACACTCCAGGGATAACTCCGATAGCGGCTCAGCCAAGTGGATCTGGATCCTTGATGGAGTTTAGTCCCATATGTGCTCAGTCTACACTGGTGAGGTCGAGCCCCCCACTGATAATACCTTTAACATCGAATACTGAAAAGTTGCCGCAACCATCAATGGCAGTCGATGTGAATGCTACACTGATGGGGGTAAATGCGCAACAGCTGACACAGTGGTTCAACAGCTTGAATTCCACACAAAGTTCAGCCAGTGGGAAAGGAGAAGACTATATGAATAGGGTCAGGTTGAACATGGAAGCATAAGAATTGGTGGAAGGGACTATGGGTGTAAATAGGCTAGAATCCTACACGGAAGAAGAACTGAGGTATCTATGTCCCAGGATTACGAAGGAAGTGAACAAAGTACATAAGGGCTTGCAGGAAGCAGCTGACAGAAACGGGGTTGACCTAGACAAGATGAAACACTTGAGCAGAAGCTACAGGTTGGATTTTGGGACCACAGATTTTGAACACATGAGGTCAGCAGGCATGAAGACACACCTCAGAGAATTGCTACAGAGTGCACAAGTGTGGAGGTGCTTAGACAAGTGGGAAAGCAGATGGGTAAAGAGAAAGGAAAAGAGGAGGGACAGTGCTACAGAGCATAATGAGAAGAGACCACAAAGCAGCGAGACAGTAACCATGTTACCAATGAGGGAGACAGCAGGGGGAAAGTTAATACATGTACCGTGGCACAGAAGCGACATTCAGTCATTTACGGATGATTTTCCCAAACTGAGAGAGAAGCCGATTGAATGGTATCAACAGACTGATAGGTTTGTGAAACTTGCAAAATGTCTCTGGGAAGACCTGAACACTCTCTTTGAGATCGTGGTTCCGGCAGATTTGTGGGAGGATTGCAAAAGAGCTATAGGTTGGCCGACAAGTGAACCAGAGAGAGACAGGGAGACGGGTGCACCATCACCTCTGGTGATGAGTTTGTACTATAAGGTGATTGAGCATTTGAAGACGAAGGTTGCCGCGAAAAATGTGGATTGGCAGAAGATTGATCGAACTGCCCAAGAGACAAAATAATCGATTCATAGTTACTACGAGAGGTTGTTGAAGGCGTTCAAGAATTACAGTGGCACGGAAACGATCGAGGCGAAAGATATGCTTCATTTTGTGTTCAGATTTGTGGAAGGGCTGAGACCAGAAATAAGTCAGATGATAAAGTCGCATTTGATTTGTTGGCAGTCTAAACCGATTGATGAGGTCTTGACTTACGCGAAATATTGTAGCGACGAAATTGAGGTAAAACAGAAAAAGCTGAAAGAGAAGGTGATGATGATGCAGCTTAAAGCAGCTCAGACAGGTCTGCAAGGTTTGCAAGGGATGCAAGGGTTCCAACAGCAGGTACCGCAACCGCAGCCGCAGTTGCAAGGAAACATGGCGTTTCAGCCACAGGCGAGAGGCAGAGGCAGAGGAGGTTTTGTGAATAATGGTCCGGATTTAAACACTGCTGTGACGGGTGTGCAGGCAATGAAGAAAGTGATGCCGTGTCACGTGTGCGGAATTGTAGGTCATTGGAAACGAGAGTGCCCGATGGTGGTGCAGGAAGGTGCAGGTGCAGGTGTTGGTCAGCAAAACAATGATGTCAATGCATTTCAGACAATGAGGGGACCGAAAATGAGAGGTCCAAACCCAAATTTTCAGACCATAAATCAATTGCAGGGATTACAACCTATGCAGCCGCAGCAGATGCAGATGCCTCGTATGCAGATGACGCAAATGCAGCCGATGCAACAGCAGTTACCCATGGTACCTAATCAGCAAATGCAAATACCTTTGGCACCAATGAGTCAGCAGCAAGTGATGGTTCCTCCACAGGTCTCGGGTCAGGTAATGAGTACAAATGGCACCGTACAACAGTTCCCATTACACAGTGAGAGTGGAATAAACAATGTATGGGAGAGTGAGAGCTCAGAAGAGGAAGGAGATTGTGTGCTTGCAGCCTCCTTAGAAGTTGATCAAAAGGGTCCGTACGTAGAGGGAAGAGTAATGGGTCATCGTGTTTCATTCTTGGTGGACACGGGAGCCACACGTTCAACTGTTAAGAGTAGTGAAGTACCAAATTTGCCACTCTCAGGGAGGACAGTTCAAGTGGTGGGAGTAGCAAACAGGCACCTGACGAACCCAATTACAGATCCGGTACCAGTCAGCATCGGTAACTATCAAGGGGTACATCAGTTTGTGATATGTGACTCAAGCCCAATAGCACTGTTAGGGAGAGACCTGTTGTGCAAGCTGGGATGTTCGATCATGTGTTCGAACGAAGGAATAACAATCCAGACGAGCAGCGATGGGGAGGAAGAGGATAGTGTAGAGGGGGATGAAATGGAAACTGTAGATGAAGAGTATCCTCTGATTTGTCTTTTCCCGATGATAACTGAAGAAGATATTCCAGCCGAATTACGAGAAACAGTCGGAAAGGAAGTGTGGGACATGACAGGGAAAGAGGTGGGATTGATGAAAGGAGTGGAACCAGTGAAAGTGACGGTAAAGCCCAATGCAATCTTTCCCCAGACCCCACAATACCACATGCCACAAGATACCCTCATGAAAGTTGCCCAACTTATTGACGAATTTGTAAAACAGGGGGTACTGAAAGAAGTGTTGATCAGTCCATGTAATTCACCAATAATGGGACTAATAAAGCCAAGTGGAAAGGTCCGACTTGTGCAAGACTTGAGGAAAATAAATGACATCATAGTCAAATGCTGCCCAGTAGTACCGAATCCAGCTGTGATAATGTTTCAAATTCCTTGCGATGCCGAATGGTTCTCGGTCATCGATTTGTCACAAGCATTCTTTTCGGTGCCTCTTCATGAGGACAGCCAATTTCTCTTTTGTTTCAAATTCCTAGACAGAGTGTACAGTTGGTGTCGAATTCCTCAAGGGTTTTCTGAGTCACTGTCAATATTCAATCAGATCCTAAAGAAAGACTTGGAAGAGTTAGAGTTGCCATTCGAGTCAACCCTAGTACAGTATATTGACGACTTACTGGTTGCATCAAAGACAGAAAGTGGCTGCACAGCCGATACCATTGCTCTGTTGAACCATTTGGGAAGGAATGGACACAAGGTGTCTCCTTCCAAATTACAGTTCGGTCAGAAGAAAGTGAAATACTTGGGTCACCAGATAGAGAAAGGGTCACGGAGGATAATGAAGGAAAGAATTACAAGTGTACTTCAGATGAGTCCGCCCAAGACGAGAAAGGAGGTGAGGAAGTTCTTGGGAATGGTGGGCTACTGTCGACAGTGGATTCCCAACTTCTCGACTCTAGCGAAGCCTTTACTGAAACTGACCCAGAAGGATGCTTTGGATCAAATTGAGCTGAAAGGAGATGAGATGGATGCCTTTGTTGAATTGAAAAAATGCATGTGTAGGGCTCCAGCTTTAGGTATGCCTGACTACACAAAGACCTTCACATTGTTTTGCCATGAACGTGATGCATGTTCTTTGTCTGTCTTGACTCAAGCCCATGGTGGCGTAAACAGACCAGTAGCGTATTTTTCAGCTACTTTGGATCCGGTCGCAGCAGCACTCCCAGGGTGTTTGCGCGCCGTAGCAGCAGTTGGTATCAGCCTCACTCAGAGTGAAGAAATAGTGATGGGACACCCAGTAACAGTCATGGTCCCTCACTCAGTTGAGATACTTTTGACCCGCTCCCGAACGCAACACATGACTGGAGCAAGACTCACAAGGTATGAAACGATTATTCTGGGCTCACCGAATGTGCAGCTGAAAAGGTGCACTACGTTGAATCCAGCAACCTTGCTTCCTGGAGAAAATGTCGAAATTGAGAACGCTGAAGACGTCGAGCATGACTGCCTTCAGGTGACTGAATTTTGCACAAAACCCCGACCGGACATTAAAGATACTAAGCTTGATGAAAATGACCAAATTCTTTTTGTTGATGGTTCATGTCTAAGAGATGGGGATTTTGAAAGCAGGATACGCTGTATGCACTGTAACAGGTGTCTTGGAAGCGGGATGGCTTCAAGGAGTCTATTCTGCACAAGTAGCAGAACTTGTAGCCCTCACCAGAGCATGTCAACTGTCTGCATTGATGAAAGTCACCATTTACACTGATAGCCAATACGGGTTTGGGATTGTGCATGACTTTGGACAACTATGGTCACAGAGAGGTTTCCTGACTTCTTCAGGATCCCCAGTGAAAAACGGGGAGAGAATAAGGGAATTGTTACATGCCATTCAAGTGCCAGCTGAAGTTGCAGTGGTAAAGTGCAGTGCTCACACGAAAGGACAGGACTATGTTTCTCTGGGAAATGCATATGCAGATCAAGTCGCAAGATTTTGTGCCTTGAACTGTATATTACTGAGAGATGAATGGAACTCAATAAGTGAGCCAGAACTCGAACCAGCTGAAGCATTTGCCTTGAAGGTCGTAGATACGATAGAGGAACTAAAAGCACTACAGAATAATGTCAGGGAGGATGAAAGAGATTCCTGGATTAAATCACAATGTATAAAGAGACAAGACGAGTTATGGGTTTCACATGAGGGAAAATTTGTTTTGCCAAATAGTCTCTTATCACAGCTTGCGCGGTTCTATCATGGGCAAGCTCACCTAGGGAGAGATGCCATGATAAGATTGTTCAAAACTGATTGGTTTAACCCCATATTTCGTCAAGCTGCAGAAGCAGTTTGCCATCGATGTGTCACTTGCCAGCAGATGAACCCAGGAAAGGGAACAGTTGTGAACGCGAGCCACATTGGTAGGGCAAGCGGGCCTTTTAGTCGTATGCAGATGGACTTCATTGAGATGCCTGTGCATGGAGGTCTGAAATATGTGTTGGTGATTGTGTGCATTTTTAGTCACTGGATTGAGGCATACCCCACACGTAGAAATGACAGCCTTACAGTTGCCAAGCTATTATTGAGAGAGTTGATACCACGTTTCGGATTCCCGATCTCTTTAGAATCAGATAGGGGAAGTCACTTCAACAACGAGGTGATAAAGTTACTTTGCGAAGCGCTGAACATTGAGCAGAAACTGCATTGTAGCTATCGCCCTGAAGCATCAGGACTGGTGGAGCAGATGAATGGTACACTGAAATCAAGAATGGCGAAAATATGTGCATCAACAAATTTGAAATGGCCTGATGCATTGCCCTTAGTGCTAATGTCAATGAGAAACACTCCTGATAGAAAAACCGGATTGTCTCCGCACGAAATTCTCATGGGCAGGGCTATGAGACTTCCTGCAGTTCCCGCAAATGCGCTTTTGAATATTACAGATGATATGGTGTTAGACTACTGCAAAGGACTGGCTGACGTGGTTCGCTCTTTCTCTCACCAGGTGGAAGCAACCACCTTGCCACCGATCCAAGGTCCAGGACACGCACTGAAAGCAGGTGACTGGGTCGTGGTGAAGAAGCACGTGAGGAAGTCGTGCCTGGAACCCCGTTGGAAAGGCCCTTTCCAAGTGATCCTGACGACAACTACCGCTGTGAAGTGTGCGGGGGTTCCCAACTGGATTCACGCCAGTCACACAAAGAAGGTGCTGTGTCCCACAGATGAGGAAGTTGAAGCGCTGAAATTGCCAGTGCCTGATAAAACAGTGCCGAGTGCTGAAACAGAACAAAAGCGAACTGAAAGCGAACAAGCAGCAGCAGGAGAAAAAGAGATATTATTGGAGAACGAAGAGTCTGACTCACTTGGGGAAGACCAAGGAGAAAGTTCAGACAGCGACGAAGAAGCTGCAGGTGACAAAGAGCCTGAAGCAGCTGAGGGTAGCAAAAAGCCTGAAGCAGCTGAAGGTGACAAAGAACCTGAAGCAGCTGAAAGTGATACAGAGCCTGACGAAAGTAACGGTGACGAAGGGCTCGAAAAAGGTGAAAAAGCAGGGGAGCCTGATCAGAGGAGGGCTTTCCCAGAAACAGACGATACAGAAAAAGAAAAGGAGAACGTGATCGATTCCCCTGAAGGAGGGGACAAGGCAGAGCAGAACGAAAAAGTTCAAACCTCTACAGAAAAGGTCGCAGGTCCATCAAATGGACACGGTGCAAAGAGGAGACTAAGTATATCACCAGTAAAACAAAGGTCTGGAGAAGGTTTGAACGACGGAGAAAGGCCAAAAGTAAAAGAGAAAAGGAAAGAAGTGTCTGTCGTGGTACCAACCTCGAGTGAAGAAAAAGACTTGACAAAAGAGGAAAGTACCAGCGAGGCAGAATCGAAAAGAGAAGCAAAATTGAAAAGGAAAAGGATACCGAACAGAAGGTATTCCGGTCCTGAATGGGCATATGCAGTCAATGACGATTGGACTGACGAGTTTGTATCCCTAAGCATCGAGAACGAAGAAGAGGAAGAGATACCAATAGAAAAGAAAAGTTTCATGGACAGTGTTGATTGAAGGGGTGATAAATGATATCGCTTGCTACAATCTAACGTGAAATAGACAACCAGCTGAGACATTGCTAAACCGGATGAGACATTTGCTAAACCGATAAAGACTGAGTTATTGCCGAATTGAGACAAATGCTGCTAACCGATAAGTGACTGGCCTCTTGAAGAAGACGGTGTGAACATTGCGCTCGCTCAGCTTTGTAACTAAATTGCTAAATAAGTTTCATTTATAAGTGCTTCTAACTCTCTGATTCTATACAGATCATGACGCAAAACAATAGAAAGAAATATTGTAAATATGTGTGTATAGGCTTGGTAGTTACATGTGTACTAATAATAATGGCAATTGTGCTTGGAATGCATGGAAAGGGTGAGAATGAGACTATTGAGGCTTCTACTATTGCTCCTGTTACTGTCACTGAACTAACCGCATTGAAAAGGCTAGCACTGGATGAGAGACTCTTGCATGAAAGGAAAGAGCTTTCGTATAATGTTTTCTATCGCTTACTGACAGAATATGTTGAGACAATGGATGCGAAAGATTGTTATGTGTGTACCCAGATACCGACATCAGTGAAGGAAGGGGTGACATATCACCACATGCCTCTTACATACGGGATTACATGTAGTATAGTAATGTCTAGGTTTTATGGTCAAACTAACATACAGTATTTTTACTCAAATTATGATGTTACCTTTGCTTATGTTCCTATAATAGCGCAGCTAAGCCAGACTGCAAAGGATTGGGATGCAAAAATTATGAGGGAATTTTTCGAGCCAATGCTACCTTTTGAAACGGCTCACGCTCATAGGGAAAATCTTACCTGTTCACTCTCTGCAGTAGAAATAAGCTTTTTAGATCGCACAGATGATAGAAGGGCTCAAATGAAGGCGAAATTAGAAAAGGAGTTACATAAGAGGACTTCAGTAGATAATTATGATTTTGCTGCCATAAAGACACAAGGGAAAATTGCTTTAGATGCTTGGCATGTAGGGAAGTTTTGTATATATCGAGGTGAATCTTATTATGACAACATTTTTGTAGGGGCGAGTGAATGTAAACACACGTTTATCTTTAAGGCCAAATGGACATTCATGATGGACGGACTTGACCCTGTCATTCCAGGGGTATATTACATTTGTGGGTATAATGCCTATTATCGTCTTCCAAAGGGATGGTGGGGAAGATGTTATTTGGGTATAGTGTTCCCAAAGGTTTATCAACTGGATGACCTATCGATGATTCAAAAGACATCTGGATCCCATCGTATCCAGAAAAGAGAGACCGCAGCTGCTGTGGTAGGTGATATATTTGGAGCCATGATTCCTTCATTGGGAGTTGTGCTGAATTCCATCAAAATAAGAAAGTTGTCTACTATAGTGGATAACATGTTGACAAAGTTTTCAGGTGCTATAATCCTGATAGATGCTGAACTTGCAGCGGAAAGAGCTATGACCCTTCAAAATAGGCTTGCTTTAGACATTCTTTTAGCAAAGGATGGAGGTGTTTGCAAAATGCTTGGTGCAAGACACTGTTGTACCTATATACCTGACAATAGTGTGAAAATTAAAACTATGCTTGCTAATCTAACAAAAGAAAGTGCAGATTTGAAGGAACTGAAAGAACCAGGAGTGTGGGAGAAGGTTGGAAAAGGACTTGCTTCAGTGGGACATTGGATTGGGGGAATTTGGAATGGAATATTGTTAAAAATAATAGAGGGAATTTTAATAGTGATAATTTGTGTTTTTGGAATTTGGGGAATAAAAAGGGGAATAATAATGATTATGGAAAGAATTAAAAGAAGAAAGGAGGAGAAAATTATGAAAAGAATGGCAGAAGAATACAAAGCGCAAACTAGGGGAACTAAAAGGAAAAGGGAACTGACAGAATTTTAATGGAATAAAATTTGTGGGCATAATTTGTGTGATGACAAGTAGTCATCAGAGGAGGGATTGATGAAGCAGAAAATGAAGGTTTTGATTTATTAACGCATAAACGTAGTGTGAAATAATCATGTGTGACATTAACCGAACTAATAAAGATTGTACGGGGACAAAATGTGCCCTCAGAGTAGTTTGCCAACATTTATAAGCGTGCTTCATATAACTTGGTGTATTAGAATTGCACTAATCTGACATAATCATAAACGTGTGCTACGATTTGCTTGTTTGAAATACGTTAGCTTAGCATTACTTTAGAGGAGGCTTTGGCCTAGTGGCCTGGTCTCACGGTTTAGATGTTCGTATTTTTCCAATGTGCTATTAAACGTGTATTTCTGCTTGAAGCTGTACTTTTCCACAGAAACTGTTCACATGCTTATCTTAAAGTTTCGTGCCAGCCTGGCATATTTTCTCTTTAATTCAAGGTCGACTTGCAGGTGCGGACAATGGAGGCTCTGAAAGTGAGCTAATTGGGAGACAATGTTGCGATTTGCGTACCCATCTCCAAGGATAATGTATGCTTAAGTAAAAGCTTGAGAACTGTCGTTTTTGATTGGACAATTTGAAGCTAACCTATGAACCCTCCAATGGAGACCCTACTGGATTCGAACTGTTGTCTATAAAAACCAGGTGCACGAGAAGAAGGTAGCCATTGCGCTATTAGCGGCCATTATCAGCTCGATACCCGCCATTTAGCAGACTTCGTAGCTATTATGGCCCACTTTGCTGCGACGCCATTTTGAGAGACTTTGATGCTTTCTCTAATCGAGAGAAAGAGACTTAAATGATTCTTGCCCTAGAGACTTTAACTTTGATTTGTCCCTTTGCATGAAGTAGTAGTCTTAACTTGCCGCCGTGAGGCGATTGCCCCGTTCACCCCTGCCCCTTTGTCCCGTCCCATGCTGATCGAGAAACGGTACCTGTGAGACGAAGACTTCCTTGTATGCTGATCGTAATTGGTAAATATGAAAGGAAATTGTAAAATTGCATTGTGTTCCTTTTAGGTAACCAACTGCTGATTTTTTATAAGATCCCTAGATAGGAGTTTTCTAAATTTATGTTGCTAAATTGTTTTTTTGCATGAAGTCCCACATGCCGATTCTAATTTGAGGTTAGATGAGGATTCCACATGTTGCACGATGCAATTTGAGATCTTTTTATGCTGACTAAATGTATGCAGTTAGCCCATTACAGATTATCGTATTAGTGCTTTGCATTGCCATTATCGAATGCCTTGTGATTCAAATGCTACATAGATTACACTTGTTTCGACGATATGGACAGCTATTAATGTTCATTTATGTTTATCATTTGGTGTTGAAACACATCTATATCGTGCTAGCTTTGTTAATATAGGGAAATAAATTCACTAACTTTGCAATAAACTGGTGTGGTTATTCCTGACTGAAAGGTCAGGGTTCGCCGAAATGTATTCTGGATTAATCATTAAGTGTTATGTTGATCAAGGTATTGCTTATGTACGTTATTGATTATTGATCTGATGCGACGGATCGATTAAGAGTACAGAGAGTTCCCACATAGTCAAAAGATCCATCGGCCTAAAGAGCGTCCGAACATAGGTAAATTATTACTACGGTTCGCTCTATCAGGTTCAGCAGACCACCATACCTGTGATGGCTGCAATTCCTAATGGGTCGCAAATTGCAACCTACCTCATTAATATGCATGAGGTAGGTCTTTTTGCGACCCACTAGGAATCGTTAACAAAACTCAAAGCTGTTTCATATAATAGGAATATCAATTTCCTAACTGCGATTCGGACAGAATCACAATTAGGAAATCGATATTCCTAATTTGGTACATCTAGCCCAAAGTGTTTAAGAGGCTTTATTTAATATTTGTTGTAACTAACAGTTGTACTTAAATGAAAGTTTTCCCATCAAAATAATATAACTTTTTACTGCTTCCTCAGATTATGTGTATACACTAGTGACATATTAAAATATTTTTTCTTAATAATGTTCAGTATTTTGAATCAAATGCATCACTTGATACTTTAACCTGCCAAAGGTTGCATTGTTTCCAGCAAACAAATCGACATCCCAAAACAACACATTAGACACAGCATTTCACAGGAATGCAAAGCTATATTTTATAGGTGTCTATAGTGTTGCTCCCAACAGTACTTGCCAACAGGACATCCCACACAGAAACACACCACAGAATACTTTAGATGGACCATTCCCGCCATGCATCCAACACAGCACACATAGGGCTTATTGCTGGCTCTCGATTCCTTACTCACAAGTATGGGTATGCATCGATTCAATCTCCGACGGGTAAGCGAAGCGTCAATTCTTTCAAAGTAGGGAAGAGATGAGTCAATTTCCAAACGAGCTGCCTTGGGTCCATGTGGTGATGTTCAAGACTTTGACGCCCAGGGACGATGTGTGGAAAATCCGGCTGCACGGCAACGGTGAAGTCACGCCAAGCAGGGGATGAGTTGATTCCTGTCGCCGAGGCAGGCGCTGTGTCAATTTTACAGCTGTGAGGCTGGTGCAGTATCGATTTTTCTTCCACTCGGCTCCGGTGCGTGGATTTTCACTCAGGTTCTGCCAGCTTCTCCGTCCTGGGGCTCAGGGACTGGAGTAGGCACCACTTCCTAAGTCAGGGGTCTCAACATGAGAGACCAGGTGCTGGCAGGTGAAGTCTTTGATGTCCCTGAGACTTCTTAACAGGAGGCAAGCTTAGTCCAAGCCCTTGGAGAAACTTTACAAGCAGGATACACAGCAAAGTCCAGCCTTTGTCCTCTCTAAGGCAGAAGCAGCAACTACAAGTCAGTCCAGTAAAGCACACACAGCAATGGGGCAATACTCCTCCTCACAGCTCTTCAGCTCTTCTCCTTGGCAGAGGTTTATTTTGATCCCGAAGTGTTCTGAAATTATGGGGTCAGCAGACCAATACTGATACTCATTTCTGCCTTTGAAGTAGGCAAACTTCAAAGGAAAACCTTTGTAGGGCACAGGACCCTGTCTCTTCCTTGCCCTGCCTCAGCAACACTCTAGGTGATTTGGAGGCTGTTTTGTGTGAAGTCAGGCATAGCCCTTTCAAGTGCAGGTGCCAGCTCCTTCCTCCCACTCTAGCCCAGGAAGACTCATCAGGATATGCAGGACACACCTCTGCTACTTTTGTTTTACTGTCTAGAGTGAATTCACAAACACCTCAACTGTCAGTCTGACCCAGACAAGCAGATGAGCAAAATGGTTAGGCAAGAAAATGCCCACTTTCTAAAAGTGGCATTTTCAAACAGCCAATCTAAAAATCAACTTTACCAAAATATGTATTTTTAAATTGTGAGTTCAGAGACCCCAAACTCCACATCTCTATCTTCTCCCCCTGGCAAATTACACGTAAACAATATTTAAAGGCAATCCCCACGTTAACCTATGGCAGAGATAGGCCTTGCAATAGTAAAAACCGAATTTGGCAGTATTTTACTACCAGGACATATACAAATACACCAGTACATATCCTACCTTTTAAATACACTGCACCCTGCCCATGGGGATGCCTTGGGGCTACCTTAGGAGTGGCTTATATGTAGTGAAAGGGAAGGTTTAGGCCTGGCAAGTGGGTACACTTGCCAGGTCGAATTGGCAGTTCCAAACTGCCCACACAGACATTGCAGTGCAGGTCTGAGACATGTTTACAGAGCCACTCATGTGGCACAATCGCCCACTAGGCCCACTAGTAGTATTTGATTTACAGGCACCCATAGTGCAATTTACTAGGGACCTACTAGCAAATAAAATATGCCAATCATGGATAAGCCATTGACCAATCCAAATTAGACAGAGAGCAATTGCACCTTAGTAATGGTCAGCAGTGGTAAAGTGTCTTGAGTCCTAAAACCAGAAAAAACAGATCAGACAAAATAGGAGGAAGAAGACAAAAAGTCTGGGGATTACCTGCCAAAAAAGGGGCCATTTCCAACAGCTATTATCTCCCAATTGGAAATTACATCTTATTAAATTATTCTATGGGAGGGATAGGCCTTGAAGTAGTGAAAAACAAATTTAGGAGATTTTCACTAATAGGACATCTAAAACGTAAAAGTACATGTCCAACATTTTAATTACACATAGAACCCTGCTCTTTGGGCTACCTAGGGCCTACCTTAGGGGAGACTTATATGTAATAAACGGGGAGTTTAAGGCTTGGCAAAGGGGGTTTTAACACCTTGTTAACATGGAAGTTTAAAATGGAAGTGGGGAGAACTACCAAACCCCTTCGGAGTTCTCTTCACTGAGATGGAAGAACCTGGAGAGACCATTAGCATTGGTGTGGTCTGTTCCATGACAGTGTTCCACCCTAAAGTCAATTGCCTGTAGGGAGATGGACCGCCTCAACAGTTTGGGATATTCACCCCTCATCTGCATTAACCATCTAAGGGGTCTGTGGTCTGTCTGAACCTGGAGGGAAGCACCAAACAGGTATGGTCTCAGCTTCTTCAGTATCCACACCATGGCAACCGCTTCCCTCTTTATTGCACTCCACCCCTGTTCCCGGGGAAGTAACCTCCTACCGATGAAGGCAATAGAGTGATTCAGACCCTCTTTGTTTAACATTGAAAGCACAGCCCCTATGCCAAGCTCTGAGGCATCTGTCTGCACAATTAATTCTTGGGAGAAGTTAGGGGCCTTGAGCATGGGCCAACCTATGAGCTCATTAGTTCTGGGGATGGAATGTGCATCAGTCTTGGTGACTGCTTCGAGCCCTCTGTAATTCACACAGAACTTACATTCTGTGGTGTCACCTGGAGGGGCAGCATTAAGGACAAACACCACTGGGCTGGACCAAGGGCTCTTTGGGGACTCAATCATCCCTAACTTCAACATCTTGGAAACCTCTTCCCTGATGCTGGCGCTTACCTTCTGAGACAACATGTATATTTTACTTTTCACAGGCATGCTGTCCCCAGTATCAATATCATGGGTACACCATTTAGTGAGTTCTGGGGTAAGGGAGAAGAGTGAGGCGAACTACCCCAACAACTGGTGGCAGACTCTCTGTTGTGCTAGAGTCAGGATAGGGGAGAGGCTGGTACCCTCCACAGATCCATCCTGCTCCTGGGAAGAAAGGAGGTTGGGGAGAGGTTTGTTCTCCATATCTACCACAGTATCAGTGACTAGGGGCATGATTAACTCAGACCTCTCAAAGTGGGGCTTGAGGCAGGTGATATGCAGGACTTTAAAGGGTTCCTGGGAGTCTTGAGGCCCACCAAGTAAGTGACATCACTATTGCGCTCCTTCACCTCACATGGCCCAGATCAGTGGCTTTGCAGGGCCTTGGTCTCCGTAGCCCAAACATTTTGACCAGGCTAAAACTTCACTAGTGAGGCTTTCTGGTCATAACACTGTTTCATGGCCTCCTGGCTGGCTTCAAAATTGTCCGGCTCTAACTTCCAGAAGTGCTTCACCTGGTTACATAGTGCCCTCATGTAGTTGACCACATCATAGGGGGCATCCCTGGGAGCTTCCTCCCAGCTCTCTTTCACTAGACTGAGAGGTCCTCTCACAGGGTGCAGTATAGAAGTTGAAAGGGGTTGAAGCCAACCTCCTTCTGTGGTACCTCCCTGCAGGCAAAGACATGGCAGGAGGATGTCCCACTTCCACCTCATGGGATCTGACAAGCCCATTAGTTTGAGGGTGGTAAGGAGTGGAGAACTTGTAGGGTACCCCACACTTCTTCCACATGGCCTTCATGTACTCTGACATGAAGTTGGTATCACGGTCTGACACCACCGACTTGGAGAAGCCCACACGGGTAAAGATCCCCATCGTGCCCTGGCCACTGCGGGTGCAGTCACTGTTTTCAGAAGGATAGCCTCCAGGTACTGGATGGCATGGTTCATCAAGTCTAGGATGAACCTGTTGCCCATGGCTGTCAAGGGCTTGAGAGGCTCAATGATGTCAATGCCCTCCAATTCAAAGGGAGTGCCAAACAAAAGGACAAGGCTGAAAGGGAGCCTTGCCCATTCTTCCTGGCTTGCCACTGGCCTGGTACCTGGTACCTGCATAAAGCATCTGAGGCCCTCCTCATTTGAGGCCAGTAAAAAGTGGGTGACAAGGGGGTGACAAGCCTGTCAAAGGTCTTGTTCTGCCCCAAATGACCTGCCAAGGGTACATCATGAGCCAGCTCCAGGAGGAAGGTCCTGTAGTACTTGGGGACCAAATGCACATGGGCTGCACCAGGCTCAGGAACCTAAGACCAGCAAAAACGAAGTTAGCAAAAAAAGGAGGTCTGGAGGCAAACATTTAGGGGGAACAATGTCAAAGATGCAAGGTCTAACACAAAAGTACTAGAAGAGTATATAATCCAGTGAATAAGGGATAGGAGGAAGGATTTTAAGGGCAAGAAAGGTTGTAGAGGGGACTTTGGAATCCTAGAGGATTTGCAGGTGAGCCATTTTGTTTCCTTTCAGCCTAAAGGAAAGATCTGAAACAAGCTCAATAAGGCGATGGCTGAGTGTAAGTGGCAGAAAAGTACAGTTTGGACTAACCTTACTAATACACTTTTCTCAACAAAGGCAAATGATGGAGGTGGAATTAAATGCAATTAAGGAAAAACTTGCAATACAGAAATGGCAATTCCACCTGGAGGTCATGTGAGCAACATTTCCTAACACACAGCAGGGAAAAGCTCAGGCTCATTATGAGCCTAAAATATTTTAACAGCTGGGTGTTGAGAGACAGGTGTCTCTCAAGAGGCCAGGATTTCTTGATACGTCCAGATCTGAAGTTCGCAGTAGTTTCTGTTGAATTGATACCTATGACAGTTTACAAGGAATGCATTGGTGCTCTCCTTTGTACCATGAATTTTAAAGAAACTGAGGGGCATAGTTAACAGCCACTAGTGCCACCGGAGCATCACTTTTAGTGATGCTCCAATGGCGCTATGCACTGCACCGTATTTACAACGTGGCGTTTACAACACCTTGTAAATATGGCCCCTTCACATGCAGCACATGCAATTGCAATTGATGCAAATGCAATTGATGTTGCTGTGGGTGTGCCACAGCAACACCCATTGCATTTTGATGCTGCCGCAGATTTACGAGTTTTTGGAAACCTGAAGCAGTGCCAAAAACTAACATCACCCCGGGGATGGCATTAGCAGGGCACAACGAGGAGAAATGCTTTAATTTCTCCTAGTTTTTTGCTCTATGTGTGCTGCATTTTGCGGCACACATAGAAATAGCGAATCGCCATTTAAGATTGTTTTTGTGCAGGAAGGTGTTGGTTCCTGCACAACAACAATCTCCCCCTCAACGCAGCCATCCTTGCACCATTGTGCAAGGGTGGCTGCGTTGGCGCACTGCAACAAATTCAGCGTTGGCACAGGAGGAAACATAGGGGTGTGCCATTTTCTATTAAATACAGCGCATCCCTGCATCGTGAAAATTACTGTGTGCAACACTGCCAAATTTGGCGCAGTGACTTGCACCACCATTTTACCTTTAATCTGGCCCTGAGGGAGCTGAAGGTTGTGCATTTGAGAGTGGTCTGAATTAAGACATATCTAGACAACATGAAATTTCATATCCAAAGGCAAAGACAAACTAAAGTTGCAAGTTAAGAATGCTGTGAAAATGTTTGCAGGACGTATGATTTGTGAAAGCAAGTAAAATTTGAGTGAGAAAGAAAAAGGAAGAGGGAGTTGTTAGAACATGTGGTAGTTTAAGAGAAGGCTACGTTTATTCTTCCCTTGCAGAAAATCAGAGCCAACAGGGTAAGATCAGGAAGATATTGGCAATGGACTCCTTCTCACTGAGGAAGCTGTCCACACTTGTGGCCCTGAAGGCTACTTCAGTTTAGGTTATCTTCCCAGGCCATTTACACTACTGACTTAAAAAGGCTTAGTATCCTTCACATCAGGAACGGTTCCACTTACTCAAATAAGATTTTTGATGTTGAGAGAGGCGGTGCGGAGCTTCTTTGATGGTTAGATCACATGGAAACCTGGACTGGAAGAGCAATATTCCTTTCTCCTCTGAAACTAGTGATTGAGTCAGAAATCAATAGACTGAGCTGGGGTGCTAGATGCAGAGAAGTCACTACATTGCTACAGGTAGGTTACGGCCTCCCCGGGAACAAAAACACACACCTGAGCACACACATACACACACACGCACACACACTCACACACACACACACACACACAAATACAGACACACACACACAATGTCTCAGTAGTTCCTGGACTACTAGGAGGGCACTTGCACATGGATGCAGACAGAACTTTCCAAGGATGCGTGCTGTTTCTGTCTGAACAAGCAGGAAAATAATAATCAGAAAAGAATACTTCCAGGGAGACATATGATGTATGGTTACGTTAACAATAACCACGGGATGTGAGCGAGATTGCTAAGTGGTAGAATTCCTGGAATGAATCGTGAAGAACTTTGCTTCAGAGGGTTCACATTTCTCAACTATGTGTCTCAACATTTAGGTCAATTGAATTTGACTGCGCTAGAGACTGTCGGGATGTTTTTCCACTCCAGAGGGGTCATAAACAATACCACAAATAATACTACACTACTTGTACTCCACATTACCCCTAATTGTGTGACCTCTTCTGTATTGTTATTACTATTTACAGCATTAAAGATGTCAGAAACACCTCATTTTTTAAGACTGAGAGAAGTGTGAGGAAAAAATGTGTTGTTGTCTCTTCTTCAGTGTTAAGTAGGTGAATAAGATGGGTGATTTAGCAGATGGGCACTAAGTTAGAAATACATAATGGCATCTAAAGCATGGATTCTACACACAAAACTAGAAAATGTTCTGAAAGTCACCAATTAGCTTGCCCTATCTCGGTTAAAAAAACTAGAAGATTCTATTTTTTTCTCAAAATCCAATAAGAAAGGAAGCTATTACAAAACTGAGCAAAGGATAATTTGGTTAAGTAGCATGTGGAAACCCTCATCAACGTCACAAAGAAAAAGGTGCATCAAGAGGGTCTGCAGGGATGATAGGCATACCCAGGTTGAGATTGGTTTATTATCGAATTAATGGTGAACTAAAGCTTTATAGCTGATGTAGTTTGTAAAGACTGTCACCAGAAGTATAAATATGGTGCCAAGTACAATCTTCACTTATATGTCCTTAAGAGTCCTCCAATTCCCTTGACTCTAACTAGGAAAATCAACATCTTCATGTGAAAGAAACAGTGGTATTCTTGTAATATATAATTTTACCATCCTGCAAAATTAACAAATTGCTGTGGGAGTCTAGAGGAAAGGCATTCTGACAGGGCACCATGCTCACTTAAACTATGTTTACCAGCTTCACAAGAAGTTTCTCTCTTCTCAGGGTCTCACAACATGAAAAAGGCGTTGGGTGGAGGTAACGCTGTAGTATTTTTTTGTGTTGGATACTTAAAAAAAGGTAAAGTTGCTCGTCTGCCTCGCTTTCTGGCATCTTCTTTGATGTGTCAAATTATCGACCACATCTGATTTTCACCTGGTGGACAAAGAGTTTTATAGCAATGGAGGCAGTTAGAATGTAATAGGCCATTGTGTCTGCGAACAAGTACTTCCTTCACCACCTAATCCCTTCCACGGTGCTCGCTGCTGGTACAATTACCTCTAAGAATCCGCTGTAATCCAGTTCTATCAGTTCAAAGGTTGCAAGCAGTTTTCCAGCAGGTGCATTTCTGTTCAGTATGTCGAAAAACTGAAGAGTGGGCTGCTGATAGGGATCTGTCACCAGCTTAACGATTGGTGTGGCAAATGCGCGGCCGAGAAAATCAGGAGGCCCCTGCAATGGCAAATTTAGTTGAAATCCTATTGCTAGTTAAAGGAAGTGCATATTTTAATCACTGTCTAGAAAACAAACATGCAATACAAAAAGAAACAATGCGACCTAAGGCTAGTCAGTAAAAGGGTAGACTAATTTACATAATGCAAAACCGCTTTTCTAATTCTAACTTTTTGCACTCAAAGCATGATTTAGGAAAAAAAAAACACATCAACGTCCTAAACTGGAGCTGGAGCACCAAACCATCATCAATATCTAGGATCACATATTTCATTCATTTTTACACAGCTATAAGGTTCATATTGGTTACCCGACTGAAAGAAAATGTTATTTTGTGCCTACTTTTAAAAAATGTAAGACAATTATCCCCTCAATCCATCATAAGTGTATGAAAGCTATTCAAAGAAATGTATAAACGACCAAGTTAAAGTACAAAAAAAATTGTAAAGCATTGCCTTATATATAAAGAGTTAACAGGGTCCCACAGTTCAGGAAGGAAGGACATCTGTGAGAGCCGGCAGAGCTCCTGCTAAATGATGTGGGGGTGTGGAAGAATAATACTGGTGCAGAGGTAGTGCAACATGACGTTTGCTGCTCTTTCTCACTTCTCCATAAAAGGTCTTACTCGAAAAGCTTGAGGGAATACCCTTACTCTCCCAATCGAAATGTCTGTCCATTTAAAGAACTGGATCCAGAAGCCTTAGAAAGTGCCTAATGAAAAGTGTTAAAGGAAGAAGGGAGCTTGGAAAGGGCTGACATACAACAAAATGGGGTCTACTGACGTGCAGCAGATGCTTTAGAGGAGATGGCCTCAGCAGAAAGAGATGACTCATGGGATCCTAGCAAAACTCCCACATACAAGTTGAAATTATGCCACACAATGAAGAAGTTCCCAAAGATAGGTGAGAGTGAACTCATCAAGCATGCTGATAAACAAAGAGAACCTGTTGCCAGGAAGCCCCCTTAGTCGATATCGTACTGGCTGACACACTGTTGCTAGAGCAGAGGACTCCACAGCCACTTCCTCCCTCACTCTACAGGAAATGCTAGTGAACCAAGACATATCAGCCCATCTCAAGATATGCATTCATACATACTTTAAAAAGAGCAGTCTTGGCATCTACCACTTTTTAGCACATGCCCTACAACCCCAAACGAAATAACTCTCAATGCCCAGAAAAAACAACAGCCCTGGTTAGAGGTTGTGAAACTTGGGACATTTCAACTGAGACCATTGTTGGTCTTTGGTTTTCCAGCAACACACTCCTGATTAATCGAATCTAGGATGTGAATATGGAAGGCCAAAAGCTAAAGTATTTGGAGGAACCAGGAGGTTAGTAGCTACTCTTGCACCCAGTTCCTAAAACCTTAACTATTGCTTTGCAAACTATTGTTCTTTGTCGCACCTAAGTAGAATATCCAATACATGTGCAGGAAGGGTGGTAGGGCATACAAGTGCCTGGAAATAGTTTGATCAAGATACTTCCAAATGCTCTCAGATAGAGATGTTCCACTAGGGAGATTCTTTACCAAATCCCTAGTACCATAACTACATAGAACACTCAAACATAACCACTGATTGAATCATAGCCTTCACTCAGAAAAAATGAAAACTTATCAATTCCCACAAATATGGAGAAAACACATCTGCCAGCTCCTTTTTTCATCCATCCTTCTCCTGGAAGGAACTTTTCCAGCCTGATGGCTGGGTTGCTATTTAAGCAACACAATCAGATCGAGATAAAACCTCATGCTAGACAAATGGCAGAAGTTCACAAACAGAATTTCATACTCACAAATTTGTCATAGTCAAAGATATTGATGACGATGACAGGAGGGTCATTTGCCAGGTCTTCTTTATTCCCGTCGATCACAAGCTGATCAAACCAAAGAAGCTCGTTCCACATGGGGGTTAATGTCTCATCCAGTGTCTGGACAAACAGAAAGTACATGTAAGGCAAAGATGGATATTAACATTTCTCGCACATTGATTTTCAGACCCTGAGAAAATGCAAATAGGTATAGCAATATAATTTAGAGATGATTTCGAATGAAGTAGACATGGAACTTAGAGTGCCAATACTCAGCGCATACAACAGAAGAACATCAAAACTCCAGGTGGTTTCATGTTGACCAAAATTATGCGGATGGGAGAATATAGAATGGTGTCAACTAGCCCACCAGTCCTCAATAATGCCTTTCCTGTTTTAAAATAATTGAGAAACCCATGGATCATGCTAGAACTGGCATCCTTGGTGTGGTTCCCCCTAACTTTTTACCCTCTGATCTCTTGTTTTTCTGACTCATATTTGCTGACTTTTAGGATTCTGGGTGCTTTACCACTGCTGACCAGTGCTAAAGTACAGGTGCTTTGTACTCTAAACATGGTAACATTGGCTTCTCCACAATTGGCATATTTAATTTACTTGTAAATCCCTAGTTCAGTGCATCATATGTGCTTAAGACTTGTAAATTAAATGCTACTAGTGGGCCTGCAGCACTGACTGTGCCACCCACTACATGAGCCTATCATACATGTCTCAGGCCCACCACTGCAGAGCCTGTATGTGCAGTTTTACACTGCAATTTTGATCTGGCAAGTGTAACCACTTGCCACGTCAAAATCGTCCTTTTTTGTACATGTACATCACAATCAAGGGAGGCTCTATTTAGCCCCAAAAGCAGGGTTCAATGTATTTAAAAAGTTTGACATGTACTTTTAAGATGAGCATGTCCAGATAGTGAAAACATCTTAAATTCATTTTTCATTATTGCAAAGCCTATCCCTCCCATAGGATAACATTGTGATTACCTTAAAACATCTTTTAAGTGTAATTTCCAACTGGGAAAAGATAGGAATATGGTGTTTGGTGTTCCTGGAGTCACAATTTAAATTCCCAACTTATAGTGAAGTCGAATTTTAAATTCTAAGTCTAAAAATGCTACTTTCAGAAAGTTGGCATTTTCATACTTTAACCATTGTGTGCCTCTGCCTGTCTCTAAATACACATCTGGGGTAGATGACAGCTGGGGTTTGTGCATTCACACTAGACAGTCACACATAAAGGTAGCTTGGGAGGGGCATTTGCATACTGATGGCCCATTGCCAGGCTGATGGGTCTTCCTGGGCCAGATAGGAGGGAGATGCTGACATTTACTTTTGAAGAAGGCTGTGCTTCTCCTCGCACAAAGACTGTGCTGTGCTGTGCTGTA
The DNA here is from genome assembly GCF_031143425.1 of Pleurodeles waltl. Taxonomy (NCBI): domain Eukaryota; kingdom Metazoa; phylum Chordata; class Amphibia; order Caudata; family Salamandridae; genus Pleurodeles; species Pleurodeles waltl. The sequence continues at coordinate 393,850,742 of NC_090446.1, forward strand.
GGAAGGACTGCCACTTAGCTGTTTGCTCTGCTGTGTTGGTCTGCTGCTTCTGTCCTACAATAAGAAGGACTGGCCTTGCTCTCTCCATCCTTGAATTCAGGAGTCTCAAAGGGCTTCTTGGCTTGCCCCCTGTTCTGCATTCACAGGAACATAAAATACTGCTTACAACTCTCCTGGTGCTGCTGGACTCTGCCATCTGTGAATCCTACCCTTGCCTAAGGTGCCCCTCACCAGTCCTGCACCACAGAAGTGGGCTCTACATCTACAAACTTCAAAAAGCAACTCCTTGCCCTGAGTGCAGCAGAAAAATCCTGCATCACACCCTCAACTGAGGCCCAGTAGCTACTCGATGACAGCTGCTTCACCTACTGTGCAGCCCAACAACGACTCTCTGTGCAGCCCACGTGTGATGCATCACTTCCACTTCTACAGAGCCCGGTAATGACCTATCGTCCAGAGTGCATCAAAAATATTGACGCCTCATGTCCAAGTCATCAACGTATTGCTCCAACAAAGGTACTGTTTAGTGTACCCTGTGTGGGCTTCCCCTCCATCGCGGTTTGCCTGGATTTTAGATGTGCATCGATCCCTCATAACCTCAAGTAACCTTTTTATCTCTACAACCGTCTAAGCACTGTTTTCACAAATACTATTTAACAATTCATATATCGCCTTTTATTGATTGGAATTTTGTCATTTTTATTTTGTTTTAATTAGATAAATATTATCTATTTATCTAAACTGGTGGTAAGTATTTTTGTGGTGTATTTCACTGTGTTGCTGTAAATAAGTGGTGCAAAAATAGATTACACATTGCCTCTTAAGTTAAACCTGACGGCTCTGTGCCGAGCTATCATGGGGTGAGCACAGGTTAATTTACGGAGTGTAACTGACTTACCCTGACTAGGATTGTGGTCCCTACTTGGACAGGGTGCAAACGTTTGCCAAATACCAGATCATATTAGATGAACACCCTGCACTTGACAAGCAATTTCTAAAAGAACATATTTGATGAACACGCTACACTACTGATAATGTGGTGAAATGTCAAAAACTAACATTTCGTTTGGGACAAAGAACGGAAATTGCTAGTGGGAATCATAATAAACATTCCCTTGAATTATTGGTGATCTCAATAAGTGAAACGTCTTGTAAGATATAATATTTATTTAATGCTTACATAGAGAATGTGTGAGGCAAGCAATTTGTTGTTTGTAGTCTCAAGTATAAAGTTGTTGAGCATGCATATAGAGTTGTGAGAACCCCTTTCAGAGGGCCACAGGGCATGCCAGAGCTACTAGTGTCAATCATATTGGTTAAGTGCCTTTCACTCTTAATGTCCACAGGCCCGACCTATTATGGATCCTTAGCAATTAGGCACAAAGTATCCCTTCTGCGCTTGAATCTCAGTGGAAGCTGTGGACATGCAGTCAAAGGCTTCCTCAGGGGAGTAGAGGTACATGTAAGTGAACATGATTCATAACTCAAAGTGCAAACAGTATTAACAATAAATCAGTGTCCAGTAAAATGCTTGTTTTTCTAAGAAGTATTTTATTTCTAACTCCACACATGCAAAGGAATAACAGCATTAATTAGCAATAACAAGATCCCCTTGATGCCAGGGCATTATTTATTATTAGGCAAATTCCTGTCCCACCCTCCTTTCTTTCTCACAAAATAGTCAGGGTTATTCCCCATTCAATGGTGGCCACATCCAGGGAATGCTTACTAGTAGGCTATACTCAAAAGTCCCCCCTTTTACTTTTTATGTCATCAATTATGTAATTTGAGATCTCATCTGTGATGTCATAAATGATGTCATAGAATGCCTTGAGTGATAAAATAAATGAGGTCATAAGCAGTGCATGAAGAGGCCGCAAGTTATAGTTAGCTCTGCTAACTATAATAGGTAAATTTCTGTGTTGGTTTTTATTCAAAGCATTAATGTTGTCACTGACAAACTCACCTAACTATAATGTTACTTTAATGTTTGGCTTTTCTCAGGGACTTTCTAAGTGTTTTTTTAAAAACAAATCCAGATCTTTTTATCACACCTAACTAGAACGTTACTTTAACCTTTGTTTCTTTCAGTGAATTTCTAGTTTTTTTTTTAACATAAAGTAATATTTCATTTTCATAGGTAAAGCCAACTCCCGGCCAAGCCTCGCGTCAAACCCCCTACAGGTCGAAGCTATGTAACGACTTCCTACCCTACCCCTTAAATCACTTTTTAGTAACTTCTGGACAGTGGACTAAGTTCCTGAGTCCAGTTCTGGCTGCCAATAACATTTTTCTGATGTTGCTGGCTGCCACTCAGGGTGCTCACTCCCGCGGGAGGCTGACACCCGCAGGAGTGAATTAGCCCAAGGGAAATAAAGCTCTCTGGGGCAATCGCAACACTATTTTTAACTGGCGCTTGCACACGAGTCTCTGGCCTCCAAGGGACCTAACCTGCCAGATAAAAAAAACATTCTGACTCTTTATTCCTAAAAAAAAAGTACTGAGAAGATTTACACCAAATCACAAAAAGCACAATCTGTGGACCAAGATGTAGCATTCTGCCTCATTTGGTGTGATTCCTTTTAGCAGTTTTTGCAGTAGTGCTTCTTAAAGAAGTCTATTGAAAATACATGAGAATTTTGTGCTTTGGGACCTCCAGGGCCAAAATTATTAGCAACACAAAAATGCTAACTAGAAGTACCCAGTGGCAACCGCACACACAGAAATGATGTGATAGATGGAGTTGGAAAGTCTCTGTATATAGGTTTGTGAAAAGCATTTTGTAGTACGTGAGTAGCACGACTGCTGTACTCCTTTACACCTTACAAAATGCAGTCTGTGAATAAGCATTGCGAATTCTATAATTTTACTACATATAGAAATCCATCACCCTAGCTGGGACAAAAAAAACTTTGGCTTGTTTCTACACAAAATGTAATCCACACCAAGCTAGCAAGAATTTTTTGAATTATCAGAATTCCCATTCCCCAATAAAATCATTTTCAGTGCCAGTAAAGCGATGTTGATGCCACCATTTATTTATTAATTTAGAGGTTCTGTAAAGCACTGTCACTTTCCAGTTGCTTTAGATCACTGTGAAAGTCTTTATACTGGGAGCAGCAAGGAGGACACCACCTAGTTTCAAAAAGGTGACAGAAGAAGCTGAAACATATTTTGGACACTGTCGGTATTAGCCAGACTTAACCCAAAGACCAAGACAAAAATCTTGAAAATCCTTGAGTCGTCCAGTCTGAGTGCCCCTTGAATTATTCATTTATATACTCTTTGTGGATGTGACAGTACTAAAATATAGAGTGTTTTCTAGCAAAAGAAAATGCCAAGGATTTTACATCAGTCTGAACATATTAGCCTTCTAAGAGATGTACAATCACTTGTTAGTAAGACATGCTGTTTTCTAAATTAATAAATCCTCTGAGATTCTGAGGGCAGACTATGCGGACACAATGTATGGACTCATAGAGCACTTACATTACAGGGGCATGCGGCCTAGTAATAAAATCAGCATGTGATCTTCTGCCAACTCTAATCAGATCATGGCTGTACACTCCTTGTGGATCCCTTCAAATAATTCATCAGTAATTGACAAAGCAAATCTTTACAGTCTTGATGTCAATACAATGTTCTTTCATGCCCTGTCTTCACCCTTACCCTAGTCGTCTGGCACTGTGTTGAAAACACCACCCTGGCAAATGGATCAGACAGGCCATTGTCATCAGCGGATCGGATTCCTCGGGCCTGATACAGGTGAGCTCGAAGCTGGAAGTAACACAAATCTGGAAAGAAAACACAATAAATAGATTTCTTTCTGGAGAAAAGATCGGGCTACTAATTAAGGTCGTTGTGTAGAGTTTGACAGTAACTGAAAATCCTTTAACTTCTGGAGGAATACAGAGAAAAATACACCATCAGAATTTCTTTTGCCATAGGAATATCACTGTGAAGGAAACTGGATTGTAGATTCAATTCTGTGTTTAGAGGTTCATCCAGAAATTGAAGGTTTTTTTCAGTTCCCTCAAAATTCTATGTAAATGTTCATCACTGAGTAATACTCATTGAGTATCTATCCTTTTGGAAAAAAGACCACAGTTAAAAAATTTACTTCAATACCTTTTAGAATTTCAGTCAAATTCCTTTATGGCACCATCATCTCATTTTAAAGGCATTGCTGTTGTCATGATGGTTATACTAATTGGTGTTAATTGAAGCGCTAAAGGTAAAGGCAAAGGTTGTACCAAGTTCAATATTCAAAAATGAAAAAGGTCAGGTACAGTAATTTCAGGCCATAGACCCTAAAAACACAATCACCCATTCGAGGAGAAAATTCCAAAAACTTGGTCTGCCGAGCCAAGTACTCATGAGAAAGCTTGAGGAGGTAAAAGTGGTCTGGGTGTGAGTGACGTGAGGAAACTAACACATCCACTTTAACTGCCTAATGCACATTGCTCTCAAACGAGGTGCAAGTCATAAGGCTACTTTTCAAGCTTTGCAGTGAAAGTGGAGTAGTCTATGGTCCATACTGTATACGGAGAGAAAAGCAGGATCTGCTGCACTCTTCACAAATCCAAACATTCTGAAGGAAGAGTAGGTTTTCTAAAGGGAAGAGTCATCACAGTGATGTGGTATGTGTCCAAAACATTTGTATTTCAGCTGTCTGATAACCAGTGCTTTTCTGGAGGCGGATCTTAGGGAAGAGGTTGGTTTTAATTGGTAGCGAGGTGCCTGGTCCCAGTAGGCTTTTTGGGACCGGTATGCAGTCTTGAACTCCATAGGATTAGTCAGCAGATGTTAATGAGCTTGCATTCCCACAGAGACAAGGCAAGGCCTCTGTAAGAATAAGGTGGGCACCACCATTTTGATACACCTTTCATTTTGTTCAGAGATTTGGAAGTAAGCTTGGCACAGTTCACATTGTAACTGTTAAGCAAAAGGTGACTAATGCAATGGGTCATACAATCCTTTTGGGTGATATAAAGGGATCACCTCAAGGGATACAATGCTCGCACAGTGATTACCCTGCCAGCAAGGATAACATAGTAGAGGTGGGGGCAGCAGACAAAAAGAGCTCTTGCAAAAGTAATTTGAGTTTTGATTGCTCAGCACTGTCTTGAATGCAGCCTTCATGGAACGTCACATGTAACTGAGGATGCTACAAAAGGTTTTGGGAGACTGTTGTAAGCTCCTCAAATGGTGCTTCAGGCGATGACACATCCATCTTCCAAGGCAAGTTTGCCCTTTGTGATTGTTTACTTGCACATACTAATCGCAAAAGGGAGAGAAAAACACCTTTCCCATGAAACTTGCAAGGGAAAGCAACATGAACATGGTTATTCCAGTGGCGTCTGCCGAATAACTCAAGTAGAGGGATGGGGGAGGGGACAGTGATGAGGTGAACATAAATAAAAATAAAATGCACAACTTACCTTGCCTCCGTCCCTGCTGCCTCGCTCGTCGCTCCTCTTGTGGAGTTCCAGCATTCACAGCTGGGACACCAGCACAGGCTCCCCAGCAATCCTGGCACTGCTTTCAAGCTAAACGTAGCATGAAAGCAGCACCAGCATTGGTCTGAGCGGCTCAGACAGCCGCTCAGACACAGCTCTGGGATCTGTGCAGTTTCTCTAGCCCAACTGTTTGGAGAAACCTAAGTGCACATTTGTGTTTGGCCAGCCTCAGACAGTTGACCAACACATATGCATACTTAGGTGCACTCTCTCCTCTCCCTCCTCCCTCCTCCCGTGGCCTAGCCCTGCCAGCCAGCAGTGCCAGAAACAGAAAAACAAAATGATAGTAAACTATTTTTTTATTTTTCTGGTTCTGGCTCAGCCATAGAGAAGGAGCCCCCCCACTGAGTTATTCCTGATGTCATTTTCAAATTAAAACACCCAATCTTTATACTGAGCCAATCAATTTGCACAGCATAAGATCTACAGTTGCGGTCATTTCAGTTCAGATTAGTATGTTAATCTTGCAAAATATTATTAACTTATTTAATACTATAAAATAACCAAATTATCTCAGTCATTTTCAACATCTGACCCAAGAGGCCTGTGCTGGTTAAGGTGTGGCTCTAACCAAGCAAAGTTTATTTATCACCTTAGTTACTAAAAAATATTCTCACTTTCTGAAGAGCACTGTCTTCACTCTAACACGTTAACCAAAGATAGAATGCTCAATATAGAACAGTTATTTGTAATCTTAGTTTTCCATCATACACATTTTTATCAAAAACCATACAATACAAAATACTCTGCCCTGGCACTATATCATGGAGCATCAAGAGATAACATCTAACAACGACACATCCACTGCATTTATTTTTCTCTTTATAAATAGAAACCAATTATAAATAATAGCTACTAAAGTAAGGGATAGGCCATCATTTTATAATTCCTTTGTAAAGAAATCCAATTACTGGCAAAGACAATAGGTCTGGTGTTGGCTGTCAATATTAGGCTTTCCTGATGTGTGGGACTATTTTTGTAAAACTAATCAAGGGGCTTCTTGTTGGGTGCACATTGTGCAAGAGCGAAATGCCATCACTTAAAGAGTGGTAAGCCAAAGGCCGGAGTGGGCTGATAATGTGCTCCATGCTATATGTAGCCGTGGGCGGGACAAAAATGTGAATGGCAGACAATGAGCAATGGATTATGAGGGCTGGCTCAAAGGTCCTATGAGTTAGTGTAAGAAATTGGGTTACTGGGTGACGGGGATGAAAACCTTCTCAAGCAGTACCACAGTTCCTTTAAAGGTAAGGTCACAAGCAAACCCTGAAATCATCTATGCTCATCCATCAGGTAGCTTGGCACAGAGCAGTCAGGCTTAACTCAGAGGCAATGTGTGAAGTATTTGTGCAACACTTGAAACAGCAACACAGTACAAACACACCACAAAAGGATCCCACACCTGTTTAGAACAATAGAGTAGTTTCTAATAAATAAAACGAGATCAAAATGACAAACATCCATTCAGTAGAACTGGAGATATGTAGGTTTAATGATTTTAATAAAAATAGCACCAACTCTGGTGATCTGGTCACCCAGACAAAGTCACAAATTCAGGCCGACCACGATGGAGTGTGGGCCAGCTACAGGGACCTAGTAAGGCCTGCTGAAAAAAGTCCCTTAAATCATAGTTTTCAGAGATTTGTGAGGTTCTGTGCCAAAGATGCATTTTGCACCTGAAGCGATGTGTCAGTTCCAAGATGAAGGGAGGCTGCGGTGAAAGGTCCTGCGTTGTTGTGAGGATCCCATTGACGTGGGCTTGAAATGCATAGTCCAGCATCAAGGATGCACTGCGCAGTGGGGGTGAGCATCAGTTCTGAGACACTGTGAGACTGTGATGCGGAGTCAGTGTTGTCGTTAAGGCTGCCATTATCAAGGCATGTGAGGGCCTGCATCAAGAATGTGTTGTGCAGCAGCAGTTCTGACAGGGCTACTTGCTGCGATGCAATGTGGGTTTTTGTGGTGGTACCGATCCACGCAGCAGAAGTGATGCATTGGTTCTGTTCAGGCACCGCGCAGCAGAGAAGATGCATTGGTTCCACTGGTTCCACAGAGACTGGTAGAGTACCTCATGCCCTCTTCCAAGGGCCCAGGACAGGAGTGGCACCACTTGGCAGGGTAGACTCACAGATGGCAGAGCCCAGTTACTGTATTCAAGGTTGTTCTGCCCCTGAGGTTCAAGTAAATAGGCCAGCCAACTGACCCTTGGAGTTGCTTTGGGGTCCTGGGTTGAACGGATGCAAAGCCCAGTCCTTCTCACCCAGGCAAGAGGGCAGCAGGTCAGCAAAGCAGGGCAGCAGTTCTTCAGAGCAGCAGTCCAGCAGAGTGGAGGTAATTTCAGCAGCACAGCAGTCCTCTTTCCTGTCAGAGTATCCACAGGACAAGAAGTGTATTGAAAAAAGATGGTGTCTGAGGTTCAATTTTATACCCGGTGTCCTTCCTTTGGAAGCCCGGAGAAGTGTTTAGAAATTCCATTTGAATTCCGCAGACATTCTGCCTTTCCTGCCTTGGCTCCGGACTAGGAAGGGAGCCCTTTGTGTGGAGGCAGGACACAGCCTATTCAAGTGTAAGTAAGGCTGGGTCCAGCTCCATCTACTCATCCTGCCAGTGATAGCCTACTCCTAAGCTCTCTATTGTGTGTGGCTATGTAGGAGGAATATGTAAAGTTCAACTGTCAACTATACCCAGTCATGTGACCCAGAGACAGGCTACAGGCACAAAATGGCAAAGGCAGGGAAGTGGCAGCTTTCTGAAAGTGGCATTTTCGAAACTGTAACTTAAAATCTGACTTCACCATGAGTTAGGATTTTTCATTACAATTCCAAAAACACCAAACATGAGCTGGTTAACTGCTCCCATTTGGAATTACAGCTTGTTAAATGTCATAAGGTAACTCCAATGTTATCATATGGGGAGGCAGGGCTTTCAGGACTAAAAATACAATTTAAGGATTTTTCACTGCCAGGATATATATAAAACCTAAAAGAATATGTGCTACCTTTTGAATACACTGCACCCTTTCCTCCGGGCTGTCCAGGGCTTACTCCAAGGGTGACATATGTGTATTAATAAGAAAAGTTTGGGCTTGGCAAAAGGTTTATTTTGCCAGGTCATAAAGGCAGCTTAAAAACTGCACACACAGGCTGCACTGGCAAGCCTGGACCATGCTTAAATGGCTATCTAGGTAGACAGTACAATAAGTGCTGCAGGCCAACAAGTAGCATTTAATTTAAAGGCCCAGGGCACATGTATTACCACTTTACTAGGGACGTCTCAGTATGTTTCCAGTTTATTTATTTCATGAATTAGAACGCCTAAGAGGTCCACAAGCACCCAAATACAAAGTGACATAAAACATAAAAATAACATTTCTTAAATTATGATAAAATGTCAATGATGTAATCACTGTAATACCCTCAGACAATAAAAATCGAAATGTATCACAATGAGCAGAATAAAATATGTACCAATATAACAAATTAAAAACAAGGGATTAGCTTCTATGAACAGTAAGACTCAACCCCTTTAACTCTTTACAAATAAAACCCTAAAGTGCATCAAACAGTGCAATACAGTACCCTGAAAGAGACCCCACTTAAGAAAAGGCCCTAGCAGACATTAATATTCTCTAAGAAAGACAATTGTGTAATGTACGCTTACGTTCCAGAATGTAAGGTGATCTTTTAAATCCCCAAAAGCCAACCCGCAGCCGACCTGCTGCATTATAGGATATTATCATGCTCTACCCAACAATAGAATTTAAACAGAATAAAGCTCCACTCCCCTAATATATAGGATAACAGCTCATAATAATTTTCGGAGCTGCCCTAATAGGTCGCTCAAAGTTATCTTAAGTTAAAAAAACGCTTAAAAAGGACTGGAAGAATTTAAAAGTCCTAAAACAAAATAATTCATGTGGGAGATTAAAAACAGCTTCCATGACCTTTCCAGCAGAACAGATATTAAAATACAGATAGATAGGTTTTAACCATTTTTTCCTGAGTATTGCTAGAGCCGGACAGACAAATGATACATGCTTTACGTTCTGTATACCGAATTGACAAAGATCACAGTTATTATTGGATCTCTCCCATTGAGAGGTTAGCTCTCTGAGAGGTAATTCATCTAATCTCATCAAAATGAACACCTCACCCCATGAGGAAGGTACCAGGACAGGTGTCCCTGAGGTTGTTTAAAGGTTGCTGTTTTAGTGAGCGTGGCCAATCTCCACTTTGGACGGCAAGCACATAAGTGTTTTCAAAACAAGAGGTGGCAACGATGGAAACAGGCCATGATCAAGCTCCAACAATTTCATAGTCAGATTGAAGTTTTAAAAAAACTTAGATTTTTCTTTTAATCTGCCAAAGGATTCTATATAAGATAAATTTCTAAGGGTGAATTCCCTACTATGAATAAGGCTATAAGCCCTCCGGACCACCGCCGCTAGACCCAGAACATAAGTGTTCTTAATTCCAAATTCAATCCTGAGGGCCACCACTGAGGCTGAGTTGTTACAACAAGCTAAGCATCTCAGAATCTGTCCTTCTATCCTGTCGAGAAAATTCCATTTAGAAATCTCTGCACATTCCAAAGTATACAAGAGGGTGGCCGGGATCTTTGTTTGATAAGCAATTAGTAAATGTTGAAAATGGCACTGACCACCTGCATTAAAAAGGGCCACTAAACCTTGTGCTTGAGATAGAGCCTTAGTAGCATTATTATGCATGTGGTCTTGGTCATTAAGAGAAGAGGAAAACATTTTCCCCAAAAAGCAATAAGATTTTACCCGCTCTAATTTTTGTTGTCCCAGGGGCCAGGAACAATTTATCATCTCAGTAAATTAAATATGCCAGTTGGAGAGAAGCCACTGTTATCAAGTTTTTAAAGAGTTGGCACATGTACTTTAGCACTGGCCAGTAGTGGAAAAGTGTGCAGAGTCCTTAGGCCAGCTAAAACGAGATAAGCAAAAAATGGAAGAGAAAGGCAAAATGTTTGAGGGAAGACCACCCTAATGCTGGCAGGTCTAACAGTGAGTATAATAAATATTTAATTTTAGTAAAAATCAAAAGGCCTTGGTTACCATCAGGCTTAATAAGAAAATAAGTGAAAGGGAAGAGGCAAGGTAGAAGCACCTTTATAAAGTGAAAATAATGACCCAACCTTTACAGCACCAAGGGGTTCTACTGTTCACTATGTTTTGCTGTGGTAGTTGATGCCTTTGGTCATGTTAATGGGACACCAGGATCCAGCTCCTGAACAAGTTGTTAACCTATTACGACCACCATGGAGGGGAGCTCCTGTTTATGACTGCAATTAAGATTTCCGTGGTGGATAACAAGAGTTAAAGTATGAGCTCCTGGTTTTGCTGGTATGTATCTGACATTTCTGTCTGTATTTTTCCATATTTGTTTTTGTCTCAGCATAGAAGTGTTTATCCATATCCATTTTGTGGTCAGTGAAAAAACAAAGCTGCAGCTATTATATTTTCACCTGTATTCAACGTGTAATACTTATTATGCATGGTATTTACTGGAAAACAATATCATTGATGTTTAATCTGTACTTCTTCAGATTTTAAGCTATGTTACAAAATGGTATCTCTTTTTTTAAGTCTATAAGTTGTCAATATGCACTGCTATTATTCTGGCACTTATTACTCACAGAATGGATAGACTAAAAAGAAGAGCTATTTTGTATATTTTTCCATTTTTTAAAAACAAATGTAGAAGGAAAACAGAAGACCTTTTATCTGCCTTTGTGTGGAAAATCAGTAGAAATGGAAAAACAACCTTCCTCAGCCATTAATACATTCAGGCACTCATATAAGCCCACATAAATTCCTCCTGTCACTCATCCTTGCACTCATACATCCACTCATCTACCCAAGACTCATTCTTGCAATCACCCGCTTACATAACCACCATAAAGCACACACACAAACTCAACAACACATGCAAGAAAAACTAACAGAAGAAAGAGAAAATTTGCAGTCTTAAAATGGTAAAACAATAATACACCAGGGACAATATCACTCCATGATGGGTTTCTGGTTTACATGCACTGGCTATGCAGAATATGGTGCACTGCACAAGAAATGATTTACAGGAAAGCAGCCAACTAACACTGGCTGGGGAACTGTAGTATGCTCTAGAAAACACAAAAATGACAAAAAGAAAGGAATGAAAAGGGACCTAAAAAAATTAGAAAACTGCAGGACTGGGGTATGATTCCTAGCATGGACATGCACTTATTTTCTGTAGAATGTGACATCAATCTGAGAGCAAGAGAGGCAATGAATGGCTAAAGTGGGTTGATGCATTTTCACAATCTCTCAAGGATGGAAATGGAGTGTAAATGACACTCATACTGACCAATGTCAGAAGGGGTTTTACTCAAGGCACATGTGTGGGTGTGTGTTTATCATTGGCTTGTCACCAGAAAAAACACAGAGCTATTGTATCAAACATAAACTGTATTAAGCATAAGCTTGCCCACAGGAAAACAATTAAGTATACCATAAAAAGTTAAAAAAATTACAGTTGTCAGAACAATATAAATCCCTCCCACGGTGGCCTAACAAGGATTATCATGGTGCCAATCTTCCATCCCGAGGGTTTTTTGGCTGGGTCACCAACATTGAGGCACTTGCATTCTGTAGTAATATGTCACATTCCATAAAATAAAATACCTATCTTTAGCACAGTGTATAGCACAATATAATAGCAGTCCATAATTAAAAGCCAATTGCTTTGAACACCAACTTTTCACAATAAGTAAGTTAGACCAATCTCCTTTGTCATAACCTTTCATAATGAACAGATCACACCTAGGGAGTCTGACATAACTTTTTTCAATGAGCCAAAAAGATCTGTAGCCTTCACTATTAGCTTTATACCATAATCAGTACAGGCCTTCTGAAGTGCACACAAGCTGGCATCCATCATGCACACAGTTATAAAATTAGAAATATGTACAAAAGTACAGTTGAAAAAATAATATACAACCTCTCTCAAAAGGGCCTTACAATGTCTGCCTCTAGACTTTGTCAGCGGCGAAGACCAACACTGAAACACATTTCTGCTCTAGTAATCTGTGAGATTTCATGTAACAAAATATACATCTACAGTTTGTAACACATTGTGATAAAACTCCCCTACTAAAGGCCTATTGGTTTTAACAAATGCTTTTCTCAGTAAATAGAGCAGGCCTAATGGTGTTGTCATAACATTTTATAATAAACATATCAGACCTATGGCATTGAACACAACATTTCTGAGTCAACAATGAGGCATGTGGCCTTTATCATTTGCTTTTCCCAGGCCCAGCGTGTTGAGTGTAAGCTTTCCCACAAAGCAATACAGTCATACAATTAGAAATGTATACAAAACATAACAGACAAGGAGGCAAGATACTAGTTCTCCTAAGAAGGCCTACAAGGATTATCGCAATCCAGTTCTTCTATCCCCATAGTTTTTTTAAAAAGGGGTAACCAACAACAAAACGGTTGCCAACTATGTTAATCTGTGAGATTCCACATAAGAAAATACATCACTGCAGGCTTCAAAACAGAGTGATAACAATGTATCCTTGAATGCATATTGACTTTAACAGATGCTTTTCATCTTAAATCAATCAGGTCTTCTAACTGTATCAGAACTTTAATAATAAACAAATCAGGCCGATAGCCTGGGTCATTATTTGCCGTCATAACCAACTCAGTCCTGCTGTATTGAGCATAAGCTTTCAGACAAAGCAAAAAGTGCAACATAAGAACTAATTTTCACTTATTGTACACAATCTCTGTCTAATCAAATGCTGTGCTTAAGGCAACCAACATGTGGATGGAGCCTACGACTCTCTCACATTATGCATACTCTTCCCTATTGATAACACGAGGCCAGGTAACAGCAGCACTGTCAATCTAGACCTAACTAGGAGTTCTAATTACAGTCAACTTTTCCTTTTCACCATTAAATATTTATTGACAATTATAAACATCGAAAAGAAGTACAAACTCATTTGCATGGATGTCCTAGATGGAACTTCAGAAGCCCTCTATGTTGACATTAGCTATAGAACCATTTCTTAAAAGCGCTCTAGTGCTAGATTTTCCCCTTGGGGGATTACCAGAATGGAATCTTGAAGATTTATGGTGAAGGTTATTTCTGTAGGAAACTCTAGTAACAAATTGTTTTAAGCCAGTCAAAACAGTAAAAATGGGCCCACACTTTAGAAATAACTGCTTGCTTTTTATTTTAGGATGCCTTCTATTATTCTAGCAAATACTGTAAGACTCATTTAAATTCTCTTTTGTGGATGGCTCGCTGCAGAAAAAGTTTTGGTTAGATAAAGGTATGATCTCATTTATATGGAAATCCAAAACTATGGGGAATGCGCGTCCCAGGCACTAGGACGAAATCTCGGAATCACCATTACAGAGCTCATTCCAATACACTTAGAATATATGTTGTTTTTGAAACTAATAATTTGAGAGGAATTTGGGTATGAAGAGAAATTTCTCCCATGAGTTCAAGAGTACTGCCTGTTAATGTTTGCTCACTGGATGAAAGTCTGATCTGGCAAACAAACGCCTGATGAATCCAAAATGTAGCATGTGGACATTCCTTTCTCAAGAACATTTTTTTTCGTGAAAACTGGTTTTGTCAAAAGATAAGAAATTAATATTGGGCAGAATCTTGGTTCTATTTTGTTAATATAAAGGCATGAAAACTTTGTACAGTTACTAAAGTATTTAGAAACATAAATAACTGGAAAAAATAAATAGAAGAAAAGGTTAAAGTTTAGCTTTCTTCATAACGGGAAGTGATGAGAAAATAAATATTTTCTAGAATGTGGTAATTGATTCAGCCCCCTAATTCTGTATTTGCAATATGGGCTAGACCGGCAGCTGGAGATTATTATAACGTATGTATGTTCATACATAGGGATACAATCTGTATTGATATAGGACAAATCTGGCCAAAAATTAGCAGAGCGCTGAACAGGGTCCAAGACAAAAATTCAGGCAATGTGTGATGGCAGAGATAGATGGCTCCCACTAGCGAAAGTGGAGTGTTACTGCATCATGATGTAGTTTTTTTAAAGATGTGTTGTCAGCTGTTTTCTAAATAGGAATAGAATTGAGACAATTCTGATAATAGGTACAGGGATTTTGTTCTAGATCCTGGGTGCATAGATAAAGAAGTCCTGCTGGCTTGTTTTTTAATTTTTTGCTCATCCTTGTCTCCAGTCTGATAGTGTGCTGGCTGCTGGTGTGGCAAGAGCAAACAGAAATAGTGAGCTGGTCAGCCAGCTAGACAGGAATGGTGGCTATGATGGCTTTGTAGATGATGCAGTTGATTTTGGAGATGGTGTGGGCTGGCAAGGGCAGCCAGCGGAGTTCCACTAGGGTGGTGGAGAGGTGGTCATATTTCTTCAGGCCCTTAAAGAGTAACAATGTTGAATGTTCTTATGGAGAAAAGTGTTGAGTCTGGTAGGCCATTGAGTACACCTTAAACAGCAATTCTGAAGTCCCTTTTTGGGAGTAATAGTTTCACACTCTTTAGTACAGAGAGTGGTATGAAACTGTCTTAGTTTCTTTGGTAATGTGTTTGTAGAGGGTGAGATCAGTGTCCGGTTAGATTCATAATCATAGTCAGCTTCATTCAATTATCTTAAAAGAAACCATAAAAGGAATCATACAAATTAAATACATATTTGATAAGCATAAGCCAACTGACAAAAAGATGTAATAAGTCCGTAGAATAATCATCATTACTGTAAAATAGTATTTTTCCATAAACATTTCACAAACCATGACAAACTAGAAATCTTATAGCAAATGGCTAAAGAATTCAATTGTTGTAGGAATAGTAATGCTGGCCAACATTGTTTAAAATTAAGGTTGTGTAAGATATGTAAAATGAAGCGTTTACGTGGCACAGCATAAAATGAGCAGAAGAATATACAGTGCGAGGGGCATTGACTGTAAAGACCATCACATGGACAATAGGTCAGAACCTCTGACCAGTCATTAACAACGCCAAAAGTAATTAAAGGATGAAAAAATATCTAGTTTAAACCGTGTTACAACAAACCTATGCTGATGATTCTGAGTAGCAGTAAGGCCTGGCTGGAAGCCATCTGTAACCAATGTCAGCTTGTTTAGGATACCATTGGTATTAGTAATTTCCCTGGAAAATCTTTGGCCCTTGAGGAAGGACAAGTAAAGATTTTTAAAGTCTCTTCTAGGCATTCTGTGTAAAGCGTTGGGTGAGTCAAAGTATTCGGGATGGCCCAAGTATGAACAGAAAAGTTCAACTGATTTAAACCAGGAAAGTGCTCCAGAACTAGTCAGATTTAAACAATCATTAAGGATCAAATGATTTAGAACAGTAAAATCACATGTCCAAACATCATGCCATAGTACTATTGGCTGAATATTAATTTGATCAGATCAAATGGGGCCCCTAGTTCTACGTGGCAAATAAAGATGGAACAACAGCCGGGGACAGCCAAGAGATTCCTGAAGAATGCATTCGACGGTGCCCGGAGTTGGGTGACGTTTTTAAAGCCCCAGGTTCCCACACTGTGAAGAGCCACAGATATGCATTTTGATTTGTAGATGGTCAACATTTCTATGACTTGTTGCTTAGCATAATAGCAAAAGGGAGCAGCACAGAAACAGATTTTTTAAAATACGGCTTTCTGAATATCCACCATCATCCATAGAATGGTAACGTCAGATAGGATACCAAAGTAACAAAAAGTCTGGATAAGACTTGATATAACATTACTTATCATAAAATCACTGCACTTGCGTTATTACCTTCCGCTCTTCATTATAAACGTTTTCCCTATATTGACCGCCATACCAAGGTTAGACATAAAGCCTATGAAGTGGTTAGGTAGCTGTTGCAGCCCCCGCAGAGTGCGGGGCCTGTGCACTTCATTGTCAGCTTAGAGCAGACACGGTATAGGTCTATGATCAATCTGGTGGGGATCACTGCAGGTACTGCTTAAAGCAGACTCTAGCCTGTTAATGTACAGTGTGAATAAAAAAGGGTGCATGCACGCAGCCCTGCCTGACCCCTCTCAAAAGTGCTAGTGAATTCACTCCTGAGGCTGAAGCATACTCTGGCCTTAACACCAGAGTATATATCTCTCAAAAAGGCTATAATAGGTGGGTGGATCCAACACCATTTCTGATAAGATAGCCCATAATTTGCTAATAAGAATGCTGTCAAAGGCGCTCTATAAATCAATGAAGGCTAAGATTAAGTGGCACTTCTTCATAACAGTATATTTGCTAAGAAGCAAGTTAAGATTTAACCCCTGTTGAATAGTCCCCAGGCCTTTTCGGAAGCCGTTGTGAAGATCAAACAGACTATTAGTCTCAGCTCATTCTTCCAAATGATTCAGTAGGATTCTCCCTATCACTTTAACCAAGGAATCGAGAAGTAAAATGGGGCAGTAACAGGTAAGATCAGCCCTTTTTGAAAATTGGTACGATAATGGCCTCTGACCAGATTTTAAAGATACTGAAGCAACAGCAAGCCTATAATCCCCTGGGTAAAATAGGACCCCACAAGGGGGTGTTAGACTTGAACAAGTCAATGGAGATGCCGTCCGGGCCTGGGGCTTTTCCTCCTTATTGCCTGCAATATCCCTGTTGATTTCACCCAAGGAGACGGGTCTGGGGCTTTGCCCTCTTACTCCCTGCAATTGCCCCGTCGATTTCGTCCAGAAAAACACAAATTGCTAATGTCAGAGAAAGAATGATCAGGGTACTTGAGCTCCTGGTTTGGGGCAGAATATATATTGGAAAAGTGGGCAACCCAATCAGACTCATTAATAGCTGCCTCCAAACCAGGGGTGCAGCCATCCTTTTCAAAAGGAGCGTTGCCAACACACCAAAAAGCGGAGGTTTCTTTAGACCAGTGGTGGCTGGTGACATTTGAAAGTGGTGGGGAGTAAAAGATGGATATCACTTTTATGTAGCGAGTGAAGCGAGCAAGTTTAATGGAGAAACGTGGGGTCCAAGATGAGTCCTCTTCAAAAGGAAAAAAAGAAAAAAGATTGACAAATGGTGCATTTGAAAGCAAATGATTTTAGTGAGAAAGCAAGGTTTACAAAACAGTGGGGGCGAAGAGTCTTGACATACGAAACACATTAAAAAACTGCCCAATATCTTACTGCATTAAAACGTTCAACAGTTACTTTAATGTGCAATTTGTATAACACAGCAATTTCAGGCCCTTTAAAGTGTGTGCTGGCCCAGTGTCTTGCACTGCATGCATCATGCTCTAACCCGGCGTCAGGAACCACCCACAGCTGCTGGCTGCAATCAATCAATCAGAAATATGTGCAGACAGATCTTTCAGTGAGATGAAAGCAGTAGGGGCTCTTTAAAAGGGAACATGTAAAATACATTTCTGTGATTTCCACAGTGTGCCACCTGACCTGTATTTTGGTTTCTCTCTGAGAACAACTGACATACACCTAAAACCTGTCAGTACTATTGTCAATGGTTGTTAGCTGTTTAAGATAAAAGAGTAACAACAATGATTAGTTATAAATAATTAACATTGGAAATGTTTCAATTCTGAAATTGTGAGACTGTGAATGAAATATTAGTGATGCCTATGGAACGAGTATGACCTTCAGTTATGTGTGCTTTATGTTAGATATGCATGTCCTTTTTCTCTTCACATCTCATCCATCTTCACATTTTCAACCCCCCCTCTTTTTTCTTCAGCACACTCTTTTCCCTCTCTCCTGACTGCACTTCCTCGCATCTCCCTGATTTTACGACCCCAAACATACACTGCACTTTATTTTGACCTCCACTAACACTTGCACACACATTTACACTGAATTTCATCTGCAACTAGAATACATGATCATTGTTCTATGTGCTCTGCAGAGACACCAACCCTCTGTCAGGCACTTTGCTTTGCCTTCAACCACAGCACCAGTGCTCTCAATCAAAGCCCCTCATATACACCTTGCATGAGTCAAAATATGCACTATGCAAGAGTAATACAATGCACAGAAACACAGCATGATGAAACTGCTAACCCTCTTGGGGAATGCAATATTAAGTAAACATGTAAAATACGAGGAACTAAATGGCTGACACACATTAACACACATTTTACCATTCCTTGTTCCCATATCAATTCATGTTTGTGGCATTAATGTTAAGGACATGACTATAGGGCCAGTTTTGACGCCATACAGCAGATAACTGCCTTTGCTGTAAGCACGTATTTCTCCACTTGCGCTTGACTCAGATATTTCAATCCATTTTGCAAGGGAACAAGAACCCTGCTCGAAGTTTAGAACAATTTCATGAGGAGTAGATATAGCAGCTCCTTTTCTAAAGGAGCCAGCAATCTGAAGCCAAGGCCAGGGTGTCACATGGGGGAGGTTAGAGTGACAAAGGGTCTCAGTACAATAAAAAATGACACAAGATTAGCACTATAACACTGACCGTTACCGAAGAAAAGGCACTAAATCACACATGCTCGCATCCACTCCTACTATGTGACAAATAGCGAAAGGGTGGGATCCATGCCTGTTAACCACAGATGGTTGCCCTCACGCAGGGATGAAGACCAAAATCATGACGCTAAAAGCGTCACTGGCCTATTGTAGATACTGCCATAGACCACAGTGGAAATGAAGGGCTTTAGAGCAGTCAGTCCTGTGTTGTGTGTCACAGTGTAGAAAGTTGATCTACTGCCTGGCTTCCTTCTCGTGCTTTAAAGCGAGGCGGGCAGGCAGGCAGCCTGGGACAAACAGTCCAGACTGACTCTAGTAGCATTCATGGGTGTGGCAGAGGTTTAATAGATTTTTCTTCAAACTGCATCCTATCTTCTGCCTTCCTTTTCCAATGGTGCTGTAGAAGCAAGGGAAGCAAAATACCTTTTTTTCGAACCATATATTCAATAGTCACAAATCTTGATTGACTGCCTTTTTTTAGAAGGCATAGAATAGCTGAATTGGAGGCAGTCAACATTCCACTGCTGGTTCAATGTGGCCAAGGTACAGACACAAATGCTTTAAAAGCCATATGATGACACTGCATCCGAATAAACATGGTCAAACTGACCTTAGGTATAGATAACTAGATGCTGACCTTGCCTCTCCTCTTTATAGGATGTTATGATAAATTTGTAAGTGATCTTGGTACATCATAATTGCGATGCCAAGGAAAGATTGGTAATAAGCCTGCAAGATGATTTAGGGGATTGTATCTCAGTGCTGGTGCCGTTTCACTTTGGTGAACAAAGACATTTTGGGTTCCTGAGGCTCATTGCTGCACATGATCCTCATGGCAGAAGGGAATGTTATGGAATGCAAGGTCAATAAACCCACTGAACATTGTCCTGGGTTTCTAAGGTATTAGATCAAACATCTTTGTAAATGTTAGTGTGCAAAAGTCATTTATGAATTGAGTATTTTTCTGGTGCTGTCATTCCCCTTTTCTTTTTGAAGTAGATTGAGTTTGGTCTACTGAATATATCAATACTAGATATGTTGGGTGTCCTGACATTGAACCTGCTTTTGATCGCAATGTTAATGCTACAAGATTCACTGCGCCATTGTTAGAATCATTTTTAATGCCTGCTCAAAGCAGGCGTTAATGTGATGCACCCAGTGAAATCAATGGGCCTCCATGCACTTTGTTGCACTAGGGTCAACATTTTTGATGATATTGGCCTAACGTGCGCCATGGTGCGGCGTATTGTAAATATAGTGCAAACATGGTGTTGTTAGGTGGGGAAGGAGCGACGCAAGAAAACTGGTGCATCAGCACTGATGCGCCAGTTTCTTGTAAATATGCCCCTTTGTGCCTGACACAGGCACAATGTGGCGCAAGGGGTTCCAAAGTGGCGCAATGCATGCATTGCATCACTTTGTAAACATGGTGCAGTGAAAACTGCCTCCTTGAGCCACATTAGAATAAGAAAAGGATGCTAGTGTGGCGCACGTCGGTGCTAGGGCCTTGTAAATCTGGCTCAGAGTGCCATGTAGTGAATCAGTGTCTCTGGGGGGGAGGGGGCACTGAAGGATACAGAGCTGACTAGATGTCAAATGAGTTTTAGGAAGATGTCCAAGCAGTCTCATTCTGCATTTTGAATCAATTGAAGCCTCTTTCTGGATGACTTGGTGATATCAAGATATAGGGGGTGATTCTAACCTTGGCGGGCGGCGGAGGCCGCCCGCCAAAGTTCCCCCAACAGAATACCGCTACGCGGTCAGAAGACCGCCGCGGTTATTCTGTGTTTCCCGCTGGGCTGGCGGGCGACCGCCAGAAGGCCGCCCGCCAGCCCAGCGGGAAACCCCTTCCCACGAGGAAGCCGGCTCCGAATAGAGCCGGCGGAGTGGGAAGGGTGCGACGGGTGCAGTAGCACCCGTTGCGATTTTCAGTGTCTGCAATGCAGACACTGAAAATCTTTTAGGGGCCCTCTTACGGGGGCCCCTGCAGTGCCCATGCCATTGGCCCTGCAGGGGCCCCAGGACACCCCTCACCGCCATCCTGTCACGACCGCCAGGAACAGGATGGCGGTGAGGGGGTCGGAATCCCCATGGCGGCGCAGCAAGCTGCGCTGCCATGGAGGATTCCTCAGGGCAGCGGAAAACTGGCGGGAGACCGCCGGTTTTCCGTTTCTGACCGCGGCTGTACCGCCGCAGTCAGAATGCCCTTGGGAGCACCGCCAGCCTGTCCCCAGAATGACCGCCATAGTATGTTACCATAACCGAGACATGATATATTGAAAGTGCAATAATTGTCCTATGGGGGTCAGGGGTTAAGAGCCATAGACTGTTCTTCCATTTCCTGAGCATACCAAACAGCAGGCTGTTGCTGTCTTTATTTGGGTGCCAAAAAATGGATTGCTGTCAATCCAGACACCTAAACTCTTGATCGCAGGCTTAGTGATAGGAGGACTCCCCAGCACTTCTGGGCACCAATGAGAGGCTAACAGATGAGTTAGTTTGCCCATTACTACAAAATCTTGATTTACTGGCATAAAGCTTACAGCAATTAAAGCTCATCAATTCTGCCACCTCGGTCATACAGTTTCAAAACTGGCAGAAACCCCCATCCTCTGCAGTTAGGGGTAGGATCAACTGAGTTTCACCAGTGTAACAGATTAGAGAGAAGCTATACAATTTTACAATGTCTGCCAGAGATCCTACATACAAACTGAATAGTGTGGGGCTCATGGACTATCTCTGAGCCACTCCAAATGTTTGGTGGAAGTGAAGGGGGACAATACAACTTGGAAAGAGTAACCTTGCAGAAAAGATGTTCACCAGGTCACCGGGGCCGGGGATGCGGGAGCACCGCCAACAGGCTGGCGGTGCCCCGCAGGGCATTCTGACCGCGGCGGTTTGGCTGCGGTCAGACAAGGAAAACCAGCGGTCTCCCGCCGGTTTTCCCCTGCCCTGGGAATCCCCCATGGCGGCGCAGCTTGCTGCGCCGCCATGGGGGATTCCGACCCCCTCACCGCCATCCTGTTCCTGGCGGCTCCGACCGCCAGGAACAGGATGGTGGTGAGGGGTGTCGTGGGGCCCCTGTAAGAGGGCCCCACTTTGTATTTCAGTGTCTGCTTTGCAGACACTGAAATACGCGATGGGTGCCACTGCACCCGTCGCACATACCCACTCCGCCGGCTCCATTCGGAGCCGGCTTCCTCGTGGGGAGGGGTTTCCCGCTGGGCTGGCGGGCGGCCTCCTGGCGGTCGCCCGCCAGCCCAGCGGGAAAGCCAGAATGGCCTCCGCGGTCTTTCGACCGCGGAGCGGCCATTTGGCAGCTCCCTCCAGGCGGGCGGCGACCGCCGCCCGCCGGGGTCAGAATGACCCCCTCAGTCTCTTAACTAACACTTTGTGTGAGACTGTATTGTTGATACAATGGTGTCGAAGACAGAAAAAGCTCTCCAACAGGCCAAATGCATAGACATTAATGCTGGCTGGCAAAACCTATGATTGTTTTTTATTTTCATAGACCTGCCTTCTGAGAAGCCTTCCGAAGGGTCCACTCCCTCTAAAATGGGGTGGTACCTGATGGCTTTTTAGTTTATTAAATATTTAATACCCACATTGAAGTTAACATGTAACACGCAAATGTGTTGAGTATGTATTTTTCTTATTTGAATTGCCCAAAGCTAATGTAGGCTGCATTTTAAAATGCTTAATGTCTGATAGCCATCTTGCTTTCCTAATGTGTCTTTTTATTTCAGGAGAAGTTGATTCCCCCCATATGATCTCGAGGCAGCAGTAGTGCTCTTTTCTCATGTGGAATGTTTTCTTTTTATGAAATTCTTGTACAGTGCACCAACTAGCTGTTGTGATGGAGCTGCAAAGCAGTTTGGCCCAAATGAATCTGATTATGTTGCACTTAGCTGTTAGTTTGAAGGACATTTAGAATACAGTAATTGTGTAGTAGCTTGAGAACAATAATGAGTTTCTATTATCTGATTAGTCTGATTGGTCCTTCATCTGGGAATCATGAGTAGCTGAATCAAGTCTTAAAATATTGTGATTTAAAATAAGGAAATGGAGATGGAGATTCAGATGGCCTTGTCACTTGTCTTGCAGAGGCTTCTTTGCTTGACCCTTGGGCAGATGACCATTCACTTGCTTTTAGACCTGATGCTTTTCAGGTGTCTTTATGGCAGAACTCTTCTTTCCTGACTTATTGGAGGACCTTTCCTTGATTTAGTAGAGTAGGGTACTCTCTTTATATATACTGATTTGCTAGTTATTTTTGAGACAACTTTATAACAGTTTGTATTTGCTTTATGACTTTGAGGTGCATTGAACTTTACATTGACTGTTTCATTCATTACTGATTATCGATTTGCCACTAACTTGGTGATTTGAATTTGTAACTTTGCTAATCCTTTAAAAAATCTGTATGGTTTGAAACATAACCACGCTCTGTCTTCTTTGCTGTGGCTTCAAATGTGCTTCACGTTATTGAAATGTACTAAATCTTGATTTTAGCCTCAAATGGAAATAAAGATTAATCAGACATTAGTTTTTGAGTCAGAACTTCCACCTGAATTTGCACAGAGTGCTCTGCTTTACCTCCTATATCAATTTTAGGATCTCTCAGTGCCTTCCTCCACATTTGTTGCCACAAAGATTAATCTTCCGCAACATGCAGGAAAGAGAGACTGTAAGGGGGAAAAAGTTTTACAACTGCTCCGTAAGAAATTGAACAAAGCGCACTCTAAAAAATTGCTGCAGGTTAGTTCTTAAAGATTGAACTCAAACGTTTATTTTGGTTAGAAATTATTTTTAGCTGCTTAGCTTTTTTATCAAGAGTTAATTTTATATGTGCAGTATGTTGCTTTTATATTGCAAAGGTTTTTATTAATCGAGCAATAAAATCTAAAATCTGAAATCTGAAATCTGATTATTAAAAGAATAATCATAAAGGAACAAAAAATCTGAAAACAATATACATTTATTAAACCAATAAACATTCCATCAAGCAAGATTAAAAATCCAAATGATTATGCCAACATAATGCATTTAAAAAAAAAAGCCCCAACATCAGAACCCACAGCAGGGACAGCAACCACACAGAGGTTATGGAAAGCAGACTAATATTATAAAAATCTGCAGTCAAAAAGGTTCATAATACTTATAAAAGAGGGTAAAGTGCATCAGAGTTTGTAGGGAGGAACCATCACTGGGGCACACCAAAATACATTTAGCATTGTACTAGCCTAGGGGAAAACAGAGATTGCACCTGATAGAGCCCAGCCAGAACTTAGAAGCCAGAAGTGTTCTCTCCCAAATGTTATCCACTTGATTGAGATATGGTTTATTACCCTGACACGTCTTGAACAATATAAAGGTTCTCAAGGAGGGTTTTCAAGTACCCACACCTCTCTAGCAGCAGACGCTAATTTCCAAAATTATTTTTTAACCCTGCCAGTCTCCCTTTCAATCAGCAGATGTGAAGTTAAGGACAGCAGCCTGTTGGAAATACCCTTTCATGTAGTTCAACCAAGGGATTTTGTGACCCAAATCACATGCCAACCAGTCAGAAATTACCTCCCTGTTAAATTTGGTGTACCTCTTGCCTAAGATCGAGAGCCACTGCAATAATGTTGCAAGCTTGATGCGATCTTCCACAGCACCTAGTCCAAGTTCTTCATACAAAAAAACGATGGTCTTCCAGGCTCCACGTCAAGCAGTCGCCTACAAAATCAGTTCTCCTGCTGTAGACTGTGGCAGTCCTGATACTCCCATATGGATGCCCCAAAAGTTAAAATGGGTAGACATTTGAGTTTAAACACCTCCAATAAAGACAAAATTGGTTTATTACCAACTATTGAAGCCATCTAGAAAACACCAAGACCTTAAAGCAGGAACACAGCTTTGAAAGATAGGGTAACTAACTGCCCCTAGAGTCAAAAGTTACTCCTAAGTATGGTAATCCATTGATCCCGCTGATAGGTTGCCCCTTTATCTCCATAGGCCTAATTTTCCACTGGGACTTACCACAGATCATGTAATGTGTTTTTGATATATTGACTTCCAGGTCTAGGCCATCCATATATTTAACAAAAGAATGAATAAGACACTTTAAACCGTTGGGAATCCGAGAAAGCAAGTCAGCATCATCAGCACAGTACATGTTTACCATTCACTCCCAGGGGGATCCTGGCCCTCGTAAACTAAAAAGGGATGCAGACCATTAATATATAAAAGAAAATATTTGAAGCCAAAACACAACCTTGTCTCACACCTCTAAAAAGATTAAAAGAATCAGTGCCTTCACCCTCCATACCATACCTGATCAATGCACTAACCCTTTCTTGTAGAGCCTGTAAAAATTAAATGATCGAGTGGGGCAGATCCTGCTTAAGGAATATTCCTTGGAGCTTTGAATGATTCATCCAATTAAATGTGCTACTGAGGTTCTTTAAAGCAAGGTATTGGAATCCTTTTTATCAATTGTGTATTTATGAATGATCAGATGTTAGTTTAAGCACTGCTCTTGGGTCCCAAGGTCTTCACAGTACCTATACTGTGCAAAACTGAAGACATTGTTTTCTTGGTTCTCAATTCTATGTAAGATACTATGGGCCAATGTCTTAACTACTGAAGCCAATAAAGATTTAGGTCTGTAACACCTGAGGTCCTTCTGGTTTCCTTTCTTGAAAACAGGTACTTTACAGGCAGATTGCCATGAGGTGTGTATTTCCTCAGAGGCAACAGTGTTAAAGATGTTAGTAACAATGGGGGCCCACAGATGGATGGTCTCTTTATAAAGGTCCATCGGCAACCCATCAGTTCATGGCGGCTTGTTAGATGGACTCTCCTTGATAGCCACTACAACCTCTTCCAAAACAAATCTAATTTGCAAAGGGAAGCTGGAGACACCATTGTTCCCAACCTTCCCCAACCATTCCCCAGAGGAATAAATGTGGCCAAAATGTTTGTGCGGGCAATCTGGGGGAATATTGGATCTTAGGCCCTCTGAAGTTGCTGAACTAAGGTTCCCTTTATTCACAATGATCCAAAAACTTGTGGCATCCTCCAATTTACAAGCCACCATAGGCTTCTCCCACATTCTCTCTCAATCCCTGTTTCCTGTCTTTAATGACTTGTTTGTAGTCAAGCCTAGCAGCTGCCACCAATACCTTTTCTCTGGGTTCCTGGCTAAGGGCCAGTCATAGCTTCTTGTTCACAGCTTTATATGAACTGTTGAACCAAACAGGATACGGGATCTTTACAAGTTTCCAGCTGCTGTTAATCAGCTCCCTAACCAAGCTATTCAATTTCCTGAAAGTAAGAAGGGTTTCAGATGGTGACGGATTGTCTACCAATAATGTGTCCAAAACTGAGCCATGATTAGATCTCACCAGAGCGATCAATATGGACCAAATGTGTGCCCTACGCCAACTGACCCTGATCCCATTATCCCTGGTAACCAAACCTCTTGTCCCAACTAAATCATCTGTACAAATACATCAAGAAGCATTACTAGGTGTGTGTGGTCACTATGCCCATGCTCCTTGACACTCCCAGCTGTAACTGGCTCGGATCCTCAGTAACAAAGATGTAATCAATCACTGACCCTTTACCCCAGCCTTCAAAAGTGGGCATCTGCACAGATAAATTACTCACCTTCTTGATTACATTAACTAGTCCCAAACCCAAGACTGCTCAAGGTCATCATCATCATCATATACTTTATTCGACCATAGGTCATAAAAGTTACACATTAAATCATACAAAAAGGGTGCGTTTGTTCCATTATGCTTTCACACTGGCTTAAAATAAATTTTAGAATAAAAATAGCTTCTCTAAAACCTTCAAAATCCGACCAAGATTTAAAAATTTAAACTGCTAGGTTGATGTTACATAGTGATACAGTTCCTTGATAGTTTAGATAGCATACTTTGACATGAAGAGCCTGCTCCCGGCGCAATCATCATATAGGCAAATTTAGGCACTGCCAAGTCATTGGAGACACAAGCACAATGAAATAAAAAGCTTATATAATAGCTTAAAATGGATATCGGATTCATGTTAAGATGGCACGAATACCAGACAGGTGCATAAAAATAACTCTTTGCGGCTAACACTAGTAAAAAAAATAGCAGAAACACAGGATGATTACCCACATATTTGTCTGAGAAAAATCTATTCCAGGCCCTGTCCAGACCACATGGTCAATAATTAATCATCATCATCATTATCAACTTTGTTTGATCAATGACCATAAAACACATAAAACAAGATAATAAATAGTTCTTGAGCAAATAAATAAATACACATCTATAAATTGGTGTAGAAACATTAGAACAATAACTTAAATTGCACATATGACTCTAAAACTTATCTATAGAAGAGATGAGACCTTAAATTACTTTTTGGAGATGGCATCGTATGCGCCAAGCTGTTGCTAAATACTTGCTTACTGAAAGAATTACGTCGGTTGAATTGTGGCTTTTTAGAACCCGTAGAGCCAAAGAGCAGTTCTTGAATCCCATGTCAAGGTGTTTTACCCCT
This sequence comes from Pleurodeles waltl, assembly GCF_031143425.1. NCBI lineage: Eukaryota > Metazoa > Chordata > Amphibia > Caudata > Salamandridae > Pleurodeles > Pleurodeles waltl. Next base: position 393,878,311 of record NC_090446.1, read on the forward strand.
CTGCTAACCATGGCCTGACTATGTGAGTAAGTATCCCTTATCTCAAAAGGATCAAGTAGAGTCATGATCAATGTTCCCCATAAGGTGCGCGCGCGGGCGCGCGCGCACCCTTCATTCCCCCACCGCGCAGGCCGCTTTTTAAAGCGCGCACGTTTCTGCAACGTTTCTGCAACGCTACGTCGCTGCCTGCATATGCGGGAGAGGACGTCAGCGCTGCGTTTAAAAAACTGAAGCAGCGTGAAAACAGGGTCACTTCGCGAGCAGGACGGACACAGCTGGCTTCTTCCATTCAACAGGTACGTGTATTTTCTTTGATTTTTTAGATATGCCGGAATCTGTTGTACTGCGAGGTGTTTTTTCCCCCAGGGGCTGTATTTCTGTGTGCGAGGTTGCCGCACCTTTTGTAGCCTCAACTATGCATAGGCAAAGGAGAGAGTACAGTGCAACGTGTGGGTAGATGCAGGGGGTCAAAAGTGATGTTCACATGGCAATTTGGGACAAAGGAGCCGTTGGGAAGGAGTCCTGATTCATCGGAAAACAGTACTGCATGTACCCCCACCTCAGATATCGGCAATCCGTTTCAGTCAGACCCCATCTCCCTTATCTGCGACTTCTGTGTGTGATGTCCTCTTACATGCTCTTTTTGTCAGGCAGACTGCATAACAGAGATATTGAGGTTAGCCAGCATTTTAGGGCCGCTGCATATGCAGATACAGCTGGGTCCGAGGCAGCAAAAATGCTCCTGCAGCCTATAGTGTTAAGGCCACGGATAAGAAAGCGAAGTGTGCCGATCCTTCCTGAGCCCAATATAATGCTTCCAGTCCATGCTTGGCGGGCGATGAGTGACGAAGGGATCCAGAGCTCAGGAGACCATTACGCTTTGCGCAAACCATTTCCCCTGATCTGAAACTTTCAATGAGTCCAGCTCGAACCTGGAAAATAATCCCAGCTCATCAAGGTTAATCTTTGCTAATTTTCTGAAGAATAACTATGCTTTACGGTGCTGTCTTCAGAAAAAAATAACTTGTTGACAAGACCACCACCATGCCACCAGGGTATGGTGGGCAGCTGTTACTGTTTCTTTTTTTTATCAAAGTGAATTCGACTTTGATGGTGGGAACATTGAAACACAAACTCAGTAGGAATCTTTTCATATCGCTGGCTGGCCACCTGAGGCAACAGTGGCACCAAATCTAACATACCACTCATATGAGACCAGCATGCCATTCTGTAATTAAGACCCACTGTCACCCGCCTGTTCCCTGCTGTGCAGACAACCATATCACACAATTCTTGATGTCACTATCATGTCTCACATTTGAAGCCGGTTCATATTCAAAACCACCTGTCTCTTAACTCATTATTATGGCACGTAAAAACCTAACAATAGCCTCTGCCACGTGCATACTTTACAATAAGCATCTGTTTATCTACCTTTAATTCCCTCAAGAACACCTTTTGCTTAGTTCACTTCTTCCAATGCCTCTCACTACTGCTTGGGAACACTGTCTAAACCACATACACATGTCATAAACATGCGTAATTCAGGATTTTTCTTGAAAGATATGTACCCTTGACCGTTCTTACCACAGTATAGTGGGTATGGTTTAGACTACAACGATTAGGAAGCAAATGAGTGGAGTATTAAAGTCTTACTACTGGCCACCTTTTGCATTATATTCTTCTTCCCGATAGTAGCAGGACAGACTAAATCAGGAGACCACACTGATGTGCATTCATACAGCTCCTTTAATTTATTACTTCTACTATGCATTACTGGGATCCATAAACAGAGCTAGCCTTCAATCATGTTTTTTTTCCTGTGGATACCCAGCAGGGAAGATCACTCCTTCCCTTCATGTTTTCCTCTCTTCATCTTAGACATTCAGGATGCAGATTTGAAAAGGTACTCTTGTATCTTAACTTTGTTGTCAGGAACTTAACTTCAATTTACAATTTTTTTCCTCAGGTCTCTCCTTCTCACCTGGTTCTCTTAAATGCGTAAGTAGCTTTTTCTGGCCATGCTAGTTTTTTAAACCTACACTGACAGTTCCCAGGTCTTCTTGACTTTGAGAATTGCATGACAAGTATACAAGTTTGAATGAATTAGAATTATATGACACTTAACTTCAACTAAATGGAAATGATGATTCAAAGACCCCACATTTGGAATGATCATCTTAATTTTAGCCAGTTGCTTTGGTCACACATCCAGTGCTCAAACTCTTGCAAAAAAGTTGAATGAGCACATTTAATGGCACCTTAGAAGGGCATAGTGGTGATATCCTGTTTCCTGACTTTCCATGTTCCCCATATTCCTATATGTACCCAGGAGACTATTGTCATTGCCATAATCAACCTTTTTATACTTGGGTTTGTTAAAAGCCTTGATTTAACAACTCACATTGTCAACTGATAAGCAGAAAAAGAGTAGTTTTTGTCCTCTCTCATTACAGCTGCTGTTTATGTCAAATCATTGCACTTCATGTGCCCCAACATTTCTAAACTAAAAAATATGCCCCTTGAAAAGTCACTGAAATCTTGTTACTTTGACCGCCTTTAGGTATCTGATATGAGTTTTTTATGTGAAACTCCTACACAAGTTAGTTGAAACTGTCATCTTTCTGCTCGTGTTTCATCCAGCAGCTCAGGAAAGACACTACATTCTAGTTATCTATTTTCATAATACCACTCTGCATCACTGATGAAAATAATGTTTTGGGTGGCAGTATACCTCTATACATCAGGTTAACTTGCAGTGATGGCCAGTTATAGTTTGAACTTTGTGCCCTGCCTCAATTTGCACTGTCACTTACACCAACATGGGTCTCTCATTTTATTATTTATATATATATATATATATATATATATATATATATATATATATATATATATATATATATATATATATATATATATATACATATATATATATATATGTATCCCTTATTTGTGTTTATGTATTTCATTTGAAACCCAAGTTAAGAGAGCCTTACGATTGGGTCAGATGGACTCATGTGGCATTTGAACTGCTGCAAAAACCACAAGGTGATGGGTGAAATGCTTGAATTAATCTCAACCACTGGCAATCACTCGGGTTGCATCTCCATCCACTGTTGTTTTGCCCACCATGCCACTTTAGTTTGGACACAGCCAAACGCAAATCACTCTTGACCCTGCACTTCATGGGAACAGTTCAGTCCAAACTGCCAGGCCAGGTCCTGAACCGGAACACAAGCAACATAGGACATGTTTCGCCCTAGTTAGGGCTCTTCAGCTAAGTATAGCTTGGTTCCAGTGGGACAGTGAGTCCAGAACCAAAGTCTGGGCATACCTGGTGCACTTGGGACAGCAAATGCAAAACAACAAGGTGATGGATGGAATGCTTCAATTAATCTCAGACACTGACAATTGACTCTGATAATTGAATGAAACCAGGCTGTTTCCAAGGGTTCTTAACAATCACCATATGGGGGGAAACAACACGACCCACTGTTTGAATAAGGCAAAAATCTGTGACAGTGGGTTTCATAATTTCTACTGCTTCCCAATGTTCTTTCCTGTAAGCCATTAAACAAGCCTTCAACCACCCCTTATCATTTGTGGTGATTTATACCAGATGGTGTACCTAATATACTTTTGCCACGGAGTGTGGGCCTCCAGTGACACAACAGGCAATCAGTAATAATACCATAGTTTAAGTAAGCCTCTTCATTTAGCCATACTGAACACCATAATTTTAGAGGAGCAAGGCTAATTTGATCCTCCACATACTCAAGACCAAGCTCCTGGTGTGCTATAAAGTGGGGAGTGGACGGGGTGCACTCAACAACTGCCAACAAGCTGTGTTCTGTACTTGTTGGTCCCTTGCTAAATATCTATATTCCCAACCCCAGGCACCATAAACTAAGGAGGGGAGACACTTCCTCCTATAAATTTCAAGGATTGGGGGGGAATCAGCTAGCCAACGTACTAGCAAACTGCACTGGAGTAACGAGTGACCCTATTTTAGATACACAGGGCCTAAGAACAGGCTTCATCAAAAATAACCCCTAAATAGGAGAACTATCTCACTATCACAATAGTTTTACCGTTTATAAAAGTTGGGTGTGGTTTTAGTGTTTTTTGGACCACATACCATATTATGGCCTTCATTACAACCTTGGCCGTTGAGGCAGCGGGTGCCAGAATACCACCAGTGCTGGCAGTATTTCTGGCTCCCTATTTTGACTTTTCCGCTGGCAACAGAGTTACCGTCTGCTGGCCCAGTGGAAAGGTCACATCAACATTGCTGCCGGCTCGTGATAGAGCCGGCGGCAATGCTGATGTGCAGCGGGTGCAGTAGCACCCGTCGCGCATTTCACTGACCGAAATTTGATGCCCATCTGAAGTGCATGGGCAGTGCAGGGGCCTCCAGGGGCACCCCAAGTCCCCCTTACCACCAGTCTTTCCATGGTGGTGTTTACCACCGTGGCCAGGCTGGCGGTCGGGGACTCATATAGTGGAGTGAAGGGGCCGGTGGTATGGCCATGGCTATTGGGTGACCTTTCTAGTATATTTCTCAATTCTGTGCGGGCTTGTCTTTTTGGGAATTGTTAGCCAGCAACTCTACTGGTGGGGTGGTAAAAGTGGAATTTTCTCAGAAATAACATGGTAGGCTTCATTTAGGATGCTAAATGGCGACATTTTAATTTGTCCTGCAGATTAAGGAAGTCAAATGTAAGTGATTTAGTTATATGCAGGGCCCCTGGAATTATGTGGTGGGAAAGTACCAACTTAAGAGGCAGAGTTGACCAATTTGTGACAAGTCCAATTATGCGTGTACAACACCAGTAGCTAACTCACAAATGAAGACCTATCGGATTGCAAATTGTTTATTTAGGTTAAGCACTCGAATGCCAGTTGCAGCTGTCTCTTTCTAGATGGGGACATATGTGGCCTTCCTGTTGCTTGCTGGCAAAAATGTGCCTGGCGGGAAACGGTTTTATATAGTGACTGCTACCGGGTGCAAAGCCAGAGTGAATGATGGAGATATTAGATGTAGGCTGTTAAGACCACATTTTTTGATTGCCACGATCCGAAAGCTGACTGTGCATATCATGTCGAGTCCACTGCCTAAGTGATTGCGCCGTCTGCACTGATAAGCAACCAGATTTCCCATGTTGGGAAGGCAAGGCACAGTCAGCCTCCCTGTAGGCACGGTTAAAGCAAGCAGTGTCCAATACTGTAAATGGCATGCTGTCATCTTATTCCTTGACTAGCTTATTTTGCTTTAAAGGGGGCTGGTGTGTGACCAAAGTCAGTTTTTGAACTGGAAAATTTTAAGTTATGGCTTTGAACACAAACGAATAAATTGCGTAATACTGAGGGAGCATCTGATGTGAAGGTACTAAATGCTTAGCCATACACAATGTGCCTCTGAAATGTGAAACACCATCAGCCTACCACCCATTGGCAAAGCCAGTAGGTTGTACATATGCAAAATCGATTGGCTCTGACAATGTTTTACCCATGTGCACTAGCATGGCTGCATTTCAGCGTGGCTAGAAAGTTGGCATTGTGGAATTGAGTGGCAGTGTTGTATATTGGAGTGGCATAGTGCATTATTGCAGAGTATGGTGTTGAATTAAGTGGAGTACAATGCAGTGTTGTAGAATTCAGTGTCAGTATATTAGAGTGGAGCACAGTGGAATGGTGTATAGTGCAGGGGTGTAGTGGAGTTGTGCAGAGTTGTGTGGCCGGGACTGATGTAGTGGTGAAGAGAGCATTGGCACAGGTGTAGCATGTAGTGGTGTGCACTTGAGTGCAGTGGTGTGAAGCGCCAATAGTCAACATGCTTTCAGTCTATTAGCCCATTTTTTTAATCTTCACAGTGAAGTGTAACCTGCCTCACCCAGTATAATGCCTTGTTTTGATCAAGTGTTTTCACTGCACTTCAGAAATAACCATGTGCTACATTTGTGTTCCTAATGCAAGTATTGTAAAATACTTGCATGGTTCATTTTAAAAGTTGCTGTGCTAAAAAAACCTTTTGTATGCAACTATCTAGCAAGATTGGCAGTGTAAATCCTCACTTTGAAGCCAAAGAGAGAAGTAAACAAGCATCCTTGAAAGACCATTCATTGCACAGCAAATGTGATGCGATAAGAACACGATCTACCGGTCTGTTTACAGAAAGGACTCAGAAGGTTGATTCAAATAAGGTTTGGGGAGGGTACAAACTGCAAGTGGACAGCCTAAAACAACCAGCAAATGGAAAGCAGGAAAACTGTTTTACACATAGTATTAACATGTTGATGCATTCAAAAGCTATCTACAGGAATAGTTTTACAGTCCTTTTTATGGTGTAATGCTCTGCCTAATTTGCCCCCTTGCAAACTGAACTCCACAGCACACTTTATTAAATCCTCTAACTTTGCAGTCAGAGCATAAAAGTAACCATTAATCTTCAGGATAAAATAAGCAGCAAATTGTAAGGAGACATAAGCTGGCACTGGACTTCTGTCGTTGAACCCACAGCAAAAGTGACAAGACAACAAGACTTAAAGGCACCTTCATTGCTCATTCACTGTCCGAATGAACAGAACACTTTTCTTTTGTCAGCTTGCCAGAACGAGCCAGTAGGCCTAAAAATGTCTCACCCTTAAAAATCCGATTAGTCATAGCGAGTGGCCAAGCAGATAACTTGAGGCCTGTAAAGGCTGCATCATCGAATGTCTAACGTGTGATGTAGGTTTCCAAATGGATGATAATATGGAATCAGAGTTCATCTAAACTGAAAGCCATGGTAACTACTCACTTGCTCTGAAACTGTCATGCATAATGTTTTTGCAACTCCTATAACCAATGCTAAATATCTTCTTTCCAATTACAGCCGGCCAACATTTGGATTTGAACGGGCAGGCGTGAGTACCAAAGAAGACCAGGTAATTCTGTAGACGTTCCAGTTGGGATTAAGGGTCTCTACATAAATCACGTTCATAATCCACACCTTTGCTTCTATTACAGGTTTGTCGGAGCGAGCAAGTTATAGATTTGAATGGACCGACATGTGTAGAAGCATAAGGATCAGGTAATTATTTGGTAGGTACCCCATTTGGGTCACCTGGCACATTATAATATGACAACATGTTGTAACCAACTGTTAACCATCTTTTCTTTTGCTGCAGGCATCTCAGACAGTGCTAACATTGGTTGGAAAAGGCAGACGTGACTACAAGCAGAAAGACCAGGTAATTATTTAGTAGTTTGTCCTTGTAGTACATCTGAAATACTGGAACACAAGCATGTTCTGTAACCATTTTGTTCTTCTATTGCAGGGATCTTAGACAGTGTTACATATACAGGCAGGTGTGAGATCAAAGAGAAAACCCCAGGTAATTACTTGCTAGTCGCTACTATCGCTAGTTGCAACATTTTCCAAGAGATAGCTCAGTCTTGTCTGGAAGACTGCATTCAATATCATAAAAAACAACTTTAAGTAATGTTCCTCACTTTAAATAATGTCCGTCTTTTTTTGCAGGTTTTGCGGCACAGAAGGCTCAGACTGACTACCACCAAAATGTTCAAGCGCAAAGCATTGACTTCTGCAGAGAGCAGTGCTTCACCACAAAGGAAGAAATGCAGTCTTGTGTTCAAAGAAGAATGGCTGAAAGAAATTGTGGAGACTGAGACACAGAAGTCCCGGAGCAAGGTTCGCATACAACTGGGAGAGCTATTTCTATACAATCCAGAAGTAGGCCTGATCTGCAAAGTATGTGCAGAAGCAAAGATTGCAGGAGACTTCTCGACTGGGAAGAAATGGAGTGATGGATGGAAGCTGGACTACTTGAAACGCCATCTATGTAGCAAAGTTCATGAATCTGCTTTGGTGACACTGAGAAATAAAAGTGCTGCTGCCAGGCTGGGTTTTGGAGTGTGCACCATGCTAACGGAAACCGCCAGTGACAGAGCAAACAGACTAGAAGTGGTTGAACGGCAAAGATCCCAGCCTGAGGAGATAAAGATTCTCATCAACAATGTGTTGCTAGCAGTCAAAATGAACACGTCAATGTTATCTGTTCAAGACATCCATGACCATGTTGCATTGTATGTGAAGATACCAGACAGCTGGAGGAGCAAGAACTATGCCTTTGAGTTTTTAGAGGCCATCAACAGTGTGATACGCTCTGACTTCATGGCAGAACTTCGCGGTGCTCGGTATCACACATTGATAATTGATGAGAGCACAGATATTTCAGTTACAAAAATGCTCATCCTATACTTCAAGTTCCGATCTGTAACATCAACAGAGCACAAAACAGTGTTTGGGGGAATTGTAACTCTGAGTGCATGCAATGCGGAGGCTATCACTATAGCTGTAAAAGACTTCTACACTGCCAATAAACTGGACCTTATGAAAATGGTCATGTTCACATCAGATGGTGCATCAGTGATGCTGGGAAAGAACAATGGTGTTGCTACCCGCCTCAAACAATCCATTCCCCATCTAGTTGAGCAGCACTGTGTTGCACACAGAGAAGATTTGGGAGTTGATGATGCCTGGAAAAAAGTGCCGATGATCAGGGAAATGGAAACATTACTGAGGACTGTCTACACTGTGTTCTCCCGCTCACCTGTAAAGAAGTCCAAGCTGGACGAACTTGCTTTGGTCACTGAATGTGAAGCGGTCTCCTTTCGGCCACTCAATGAAGTGCGGTGGCTTTCAAGGCATTTTGCTGTTGGTGCACTCTTGCGTAACTATGAGGTTGCTCTCAAATACTTTGATCATGAAAGAGTTGAGGAGAATGACCCAATTGCTAAATATTGCTACAAAAAACTATCTGACTCAAACTACCATATTTCCTTTGCAGCACTGAACGACATTCTGGGTGAACTTGCATCTTTGTGCAAGTTGTTTCAAAAAAGCTCTTTGACCACTGTTGAAGCTGTACAGTATGCAAGAGCAAAACTTGGCCAAATAAAGGGACAGTACTTGGGCAACACTGTCTTTTGGAGCAACACAGTAAGAGATCTGATGGCTTTGTACAGTGAGGACAGAGAGTATGATAGTGAGCCGATGTTATCTTTCATTAAACTCCTTTGTGAGCACATGGAAAGAAGGTTCCCAGAAGATGAGTTGAAGGAATGGACAAGCTTTGATTTCCATGCAGTAACAACACAATCACAGTTTGATTTTGGGACTGAGAATGTACAAAGACTTGTTGAAAAGTATAAGAAGGTCTTGGTCCTGGGTGATTGTGACACCCCTGATGATGTTGTTCAGCAATACCGAGATTATAAATATGTGGTGGCAGAACAGATAAAAAGCGGATTGTTTAGGACCTTTCAAGACATGGTGAATTTCACCCTGCGGAATGCTGCACAGTATAGTGTTGTATCTCAGCTTATTGATGTCTGTGCAACTTTCCAGGCTTCAAGTGCAGACTGTGAACGAGGATTCAGCCTCATGAACTCAATCAAGTCCAAATTAAGAAACAGACTTGAAGAGAGTCACCTAGATATGCTCATGAGGACAAAGGCCTACCTCTCAAATGGGAAAGTTGACTTAGAACAAGTTTATCAGCAGTGGAAGAATGGCAAGGACCGGCGAGAAAAACAAACATGTCAGACATCTAATCTTGGCACCTGACTTGTCTAAACTTTGATGCAGCTTCTCCTACAGTCCATGTGTGGGTTGGGTAAGAACATTTCTCATCCTGTCTCTAGGCAGGGGCTTCATGGCATTCATCAGTAGTGTGTTCATCAAATTGTAAATGTTAACTAATTGTACAACATCCTTTATTTGATGTGCATGGCCCCCTGAAGCACCCTGAGAGTATTCATTAAAGTTTCACAATGGTTCAATCTCTGTTTTCTCTAACTGGGGTGTAGGTGGCACATAACAGGTCATGTCCTTGGGGTGTGCCATCAGGTCACCATACTAACTTAATGGCCTATTATATGGAGCAATGTTCATACAAATATCCCCTTTTTGCTTTAGTGGTAAAACAAAGCAATGGAGCGGCAAATGTCAAAGATCTTGGTAGTTATGCGCTGCGCTCGCGTGAATTGTCAATTTCTTGGCGCACATATCCTTGGCTGCAGCGCACAGAGATCTTACACTGCCGCACACAGTGGAAAAAAATTAGAGGGAACATTGGTCATGATAGCCCCTATTTTGACATTAAAATGCCCACCTTCTATAGTTTGAAATTTATTAGGCATACGGATAGACGTCTGCTTCAGCGTAGCTAAGACAGAAAATAAAACATCCATCTGGCATCCTAGCTGACATACAGGATTATAAAAATTGATCATGAAGAAATTGCACTTCTTAGAAAGAACAACCCCTACAATTAAAACCCCCTGATGTTTGCACACCACTTGAATAGCCTGAGCAATGTTTTTAATTGAAATTAGGATCACAAATCCCTCCCTGGCCTTCTGCCCAGGAAGCTCAATGGCGGGAACAGAAAAACAGACAAAACCGTCTCAGCTTTTGTGCCCCGAAGACCATGTTTGCCGCATCATTAGGATGTTGAAATTGGAGATGCATTTAAACCAAACTTCATCACCAAGCTTAGATTGGTAGCCCGCAATGTTCTAGCACAACAAGACGGAAAAGGAAAGCTGCTCTAGATGCTGTCCTGAAAGAGGCATCCATGGGTGCAGGGTTAGTGGTTCCATAGTCTGCTATGGCCAAGAGCCTTTTACTAGCTGGAGATTTACCAGTATTTATGAGTCAATCCCTGCCCTCTAGGCCAGGGCAGAGAACCTGTTACTGGTCACAATGGGAAGCCTGTTAGTAGACCCAAAGGACGGCTGCCCAACCTCTGCCTTTGTCATGGCTGGAAATAGCTGCAGGCCCATCTCTGCCTTGGGTTGAAGATCTTTACATAAGAGCCTCAGTGGGACCAAATTGATACCACTGGTCAGCTGTTTATGCTGCTTAGAGGAAAAAAATCAGGCGGTGAGCTAAACCTGGATATTGGCAATTAATGACCAGAGAGTCCCCTTTCAACTGTTTATCCATGGGACCAACATAGCCAATTCTCATAACAAATAAAATGTCTTTATATTCTATTAGATGGAAATCAGGATTCTGATTCAGCAAATAACATACTTTATTCTTGAGTTGGACTGTGGACTCCTCAGCTGATGAAAGCAAAGATAGAAAATTAGTTAGTACAGCAACGTATGGACAACACTTTGGAGGGAGGTTTAAACTTGAGTAATTCCACTTACATTGGTCAAAGTCTAGCCCTTCTTACTCAGATCTAGAACAAAGTCCCTGCACAAGCTCACTAGAGTTGCTGCTTCCAGCATGAGGCAAGGGTAAAAGTGTGTGACTGCCTGCTATGGTGTAGAGGATGTAGAGGGTATAGCATTGGAAGGATCAAGACAGCAGAGGCTCTTTCTCCCTTGGGCCAGTGTCTGTACAGTTAAGCGTGACACTAGAGGATGTGCTTGCCACCATATTAGTTCAGCTTGGACTCAGTTTTATGCAAATTGATTAGGTCAGAGATCATTATCTCAAGAGAACAAAGTTTTTCTTTCAAAGGGGTCATGCTGACTTCGATAATCTCTTTGAATCATGCTGAAAGATGAGCCAGAATAGGCTTGATAATATTGTTAGGGCACTGTTGTCTACTTGAGCAGGGGCATCGGTATCAGGGCACAGTGACCCCACCCTGCTCATGCTACAGAACCTTTTAGACTGATGTTTCCTTTTAGTAGGTGGTCTTACCTCTCTTTCTGGCAAAACTAACAATTCAATTGGACCAGGTCTCTGATACTGGCAATCCAGACCCTCCAGAACAGACCTACTGTTAGCCGCTGAAGTCTTCAAGACTCGAAGCCCCCCAGAGATCTGGCTAATCAGTACAGGTGAGCCTAGCCCGGCATGTCATTTACAGAGCTCAAAAGATAGCAGCCGCTCTGCTAGATCTATTTTTCTTGGTGACAACCCCTACTGCTCTAGCCAGGAAAGGGTCCAAAGTAGTACTGTGGCGTTCCTGGAAGAGCTTGTATGGTCCTGGGCCCCAATATTTTTCTTCTTACCCATCTAGGACAAAGATGTAGATAAGCTAAAATAAAATAAAGACCACGAAAGTCCTAAGGGTACAATGAGGGGTCAAACTAACAGTCATTCCAGCAAAATGGTAAAAAGTTACTTCCAAGATAAACCAGACAGCATAAGACAACTGGGAGCAGAGGCAAGAAACAAAAAGAAGAGAGGCCCACTCACCCTGCTGCTGCTCATGCATTCTGAGGCCAAAAGAGTGGGCCCGACCTCTTCTGGCCGAAGATGGGTGAAGACAGGGTCGGCTTTAGCGCTGGTGGTGCCCTGTGTGACAGTCTTTTTTTTGCATCCCATGACCACCTCCTCGAGTTCCCTCACTACCACCTGACAAATGTGCCCCTCATCTCTCCATAGACCCCCTTTCACATATATTCATTTGTTTTAAAGCGCTTGCAAAGACTGGCTTTACTAATCCACTCAGCTATCCACATATATAATTATGTTCTTTGCAGCAGGCATATTAACCCTCTAGGCTACTTGATGGCGAGTCAAAGCTGCCGCTAGACAAACCTCTGATCTCTCTCTCTAGCAAGAACTTTAATTACAAAAGGTATCTTGACATTTTAATTGTTTCCTAAAGGCTGGACACACAAGAAACTTTTCAGCAGGTGTTCTTAAATCGCAAGTTTCGTGAGTTATTGCTAAACACAGTGCCCCCCTGAGTACAGCACCCGGTGCACCCGCACCGCTCGCACTGCCTTATAGCCGGTCCTCGGTGAAGACGGACCAGCTTTTGGCCCGGTCTTCGCCTGGGCGCATGCCCAGGTGCCTGCCACGTGCGCCCTGTGCAGTGACATGGTCCCAGTGCTTTGTAGGGTGACTCAGGTGGAGGCTTCACCCCCTTCCTGTCCCACGGTTTGACAGCACCTCCAGGCGCGATTCAGTACTGGGCTTGGAGTCCCCGCTCGAAGTATGCAAGGTGTGGGGCTCAGGATCCCCTCACAAGTCCAGGATGGAGTCCAGGATAGGCAAACTTAATATTTTAATTTTCAGCTTTTTGAACTTCCTTGCTAGCCCTCTTTATTTTCTCGTCCTCTCTTTTTACGTTAAAAGGGAATTAGAAACGAAGCAGCCCACCCCATTTGATTTTAGTGGGTTTTCTAACTACCACTGACTTCTTTCTCGAATAAAAATGAAACTAAATGATTTTACTGTAGCCTCCAGATGCACTTATATTTATGCTTAAAGTGTTTTTTTCTGAAGAGAAAAGTATCTTTATGAAAATAATTGTATACTGCAGCTTAGATATTGGAGTAGCACAACAGTTAACAAGCATAAGAATTGGTTAGATGTTTCTTGACGTATTTAAAAAGTGCATTTCAGAATAACAAAAGTATTAAAGACAAGAGGACTTGCCTTTGGGACCTATTGGCTTGGACAATGGCTTTAGCCATGTTGTACAGTGTTCCCAGATACTGTAGAACACAGCTAAAGAACACAAACAAAACAAAGGTACTGCTGCGGCCACGTCATTTTGTAGGTGTGGGCCCAACACATATGCTGAATAAATTACACAAGAACCATTTTATTTACCAAGTTGAAGTGAGAAATAAGAAAAAATTAGTAGCACAGAAGTGTTTTCGATTTTTGAAGCATGTGTGGGTGGCAATGTGAAGGGCACAGTTGAGGGAAAGCATCACTAAGTATGGGCGGGGGAAGCATCAGAAAGGACGCAGGTTCAGGGGAAACAACATGAAGATCTGGTCTTGGGTTGACGAGCAACAGGCAATAGAGAGCAACATGGAGTGCCACCAGGGAGAGAACTACACAAGGGAGTCAGCTGAAAAACATAGACACTCTTATGCACTGTAAAACCTAAAAGAAAATAAATCGTGCATGAAAAACATGCAGTTCAAATCAAATTAAATCAGCTTTATTCGTTTTTGAGTAGCAACCATAAAAGCAATAGAAGGTACATAGCATTCAATAATCAATAACAAATTCAATAAATACATGATAAAATCACCATAAAACCCTAATAAACCTAAAGGTTCAGCTCAGTTTGTAAAATCCATCAAACAGTGCATCACACAACGATTTAAGGTGATTCAAGAACATGATTCTTGCTGTTCCTTAGCCTCACAGCAACTTTTAAGAAGCTAAGGACACTCAAAATAATGTCCCCTAGCAACTTCTATAAGTATAAATGGGCTCGGCTAACTTGCGAAAAAGTTGCCCTTCTCTAACCAGAAACAAGATAAGCTTTCCATGGCTGCATACAAAACTGGCGAAACATAGTAAAATGCAAAGTGTCCTGCGAAGACCTATTGTTACAACTGCAGAATTTAAACTTATACCCCCGTTCTTGCCCTGGTGATAAGACAGCAAAAATGGGAGTACATCTAATCGAAATCTGAACAACAAAAATCGATCATATCTATTCTTGACCCAGAGAAGGTTTGGTTTGGTTTGGTGGAAGGTACTGTCTGCAACATGATATAATTTCTGACACTGGGCTTAGTCATAGCAAACTCTTCTCTGTCCAAGAACCTTTGTTCAAAAAAGCTCTCGCATAAATTCGGCCTTCCCAATTCCCTCACGTGAGTTGAAGAGATTGCCCCTTCTCAACTTCTGGATAGCATCCCTGATGTACTTCAGCTACGGAATGTGGAGAGCATGCCTGAGAGACAAGCAACCTTTCAGTATTTTGTAGCTTAATTTAATGTCCGGCCTACTCTAAATGTTCATCCGCAACGCAAGAGGATGGAAGGTTGCAAGATCGCAAATATGGCCTAAACCTAGCTTCTCATGTCTATTGCTCAACCTAGTAGCAAAACTAAAAACTGCAGCATTGGCACACAAAAAATCCACCTTATTAGTGGTCGCCAACTTAAGGAAGAATCAAAAAGTAGGCCCAAATAAGAAAATTATCTGGTTTTTGGGAGGACACAAGAACTTAGGGCGAACCTTGAGGATTTAGTGGAATGAGGGCCAACAATCACCACAAAAAACTTCTTCTCATTAATCGTTACATCCAAATCCTCCATGAACTTGGCAAAGTAATACAACAGGGTCTGCAGGCCTCTGGTGGTTTTAGACATTAATACCACGTGCAGCATATAGCAGAACCAGTAGACTACAAGGGTCTACTGACAGGCAATCCACTTTTACAGCCACCAGGGCCTATACTAAACGATTAAAGTACAAATTAAATAAAAAAGGAGCCAAAATACAGCCCTGATGCACATTTCTGTTATTACAAAAGCTACGAGAAGACTGCAAGTCTTTGGAAAAGCGGACTGAGGCTCTTAAGAATAAGACAATGTCCCTCTCCACCTTCATGGACAACATAATCTGCCCTAACTTTGATCAGTTAACCTGATCAGACACAGAGGTGAGGTCCATAAATCCCAGGTGGATAGAACCAGACCATGCAACGGCATATTTGCCAAGTACCAAGTACAAGTTCAAGCACTGGTCCAATGTCAATCTGCCTGCACAGAACCCATTCTGGGCTGCAGAGAGAACATTATTCTTCTCAGCCCATACCAACAGCCTTTCCAAAAGATTACAGCCAACAACCTTGACTACAGAATCCCGAAGGGAGATGGGCCTGTAGCATGCAGGACTATTCCTATCCCATTTTTAAAAAACTGGCACAATGAAAGACATAGCTCAGGACTGCGGAGGGACTGCCTGAACTGCTGCATTAATAACATCAGTCAAAATGAAATCCCAGATACCCACATCATTGGCATATGTATGTGGCGGGATACTATCGGGACTGGTGCCTTATTGAATGATAATCCCATAATTCCCTTTGTTACTTCCTCAAATGAAAAATTTAACATGGGCACGACAGATAGCCCATGTTCATCCACTCCTGGTTCGGGTATTTTTGAGCTAGTTAAAGCTTCAAAGTGAGCCACCTAGGAGTCCTCAGTAATACGTCCCTCAAAAGATTCAGCCAGCTCTGGAGTGCATGGAGGACCATTGATAATGCCCCAAAATTTAGAGTTCTTATGCAGAGTGCTAGCAACAATTACATTTATTCAGGCCACTTCCCTTAACTCATGTTTGCGCCAGCTCTTAACCATAGCAGGATCTCTGCGCTTATGACACAAGGTGCACTTGAGCTCACCCAGGGCCTTCTTACAACCCATATCAAACCAGCTGGGCAGCCTATTGCAGTGTCATGTCAAAGGTAAGTCCAAAAACTGAACTAGTCCTCCTAGCAGAGTGGAGCTCACCCAGTGCGCCCTGCAGCCCAGTATGGGCTGCACAGCGCAAGTGCTGACAGTCTGCACTTGCACTGTGCAGCCCATAACTGGGTTGCACTGCGCAACTGAGCACATAGGGAAGCAGCTGCTGCGGCGAGAGACACATCGCCAATGGACGACCATGACGTGGAGAGGAGGAGCCCCCTGGAAGACGCAAGTAAGTACTCGTCTCATACTGTCTTTTGTACATTTTTGTGCACACTGGTGAGCACACAAGGACTGAAATGGCAGCTTTCACTGCATACAGCCCTGGCCTGAATTCATTGAAAGCTGCTGTTTCAGGCCTTTTGTGCACGGGCCTGTCCTGTGTGCACTGCACACGGGGCAGGCCAGCGCACGACAGGACTGAAACTGCAGTTTTCACTGCCAAGGCCCTCCCCTGAATGCACCCAATCTCGGAAACGCTAAGCAGGGTCGGGCCTCACTGACCAGGTCTGACCCTGCTTGGCGCTTTTGAGATCAGGCAAATTCAGGACTCTGCAGGTCACGGAACTCCGCCTCTGCAGAATTCCACACAGTGTTTTTTTCTACTGAGTCACACTCCGTCAACTCTGCACAGGCCTGCTAATAACCCAGAAGCTACGTTGGAAACTTCCAAAAAATCCTTCAGAACATTACATGGGCGACTTGCACTAGAACCACAGATTTTAAGCACTAATGCACATCTAGAATACAAGGATGTATACAATCTTCCATGGAAATCTGGGTCCATTTACGCTCTCCTCTCCTATCTTACGGGCTTACTAACCCCTATGACCCCCACCTTCAGGGAAATGTTTAGCAGAGACCAACGGAAGGAAATACAAACTGTATTATGATCGCTAAGAGGACTTGACTTGTCCCAAGACATAGAGATATAAGACAATAAAGGTCTGGACACCAAGATAAAATCAATAATGGATTCACATACTCTTCTGTAAAGCTGGAATTCAAGTACCAACTCGTCAGGGACATCATTTCTGTGGTAAGAGCTAAATAGAGCTGACTCAGCAGAGCGTTCAAACTATCGCCCTGCTTGTTATGCGCAAAACGAGCTCCAGTCACATGAGGGCACTCCTGGTAGATACCAGGGGCCCCTTTATCCCTCGGGTTCCCACACAAGTGAGTGTTAAAATCCCCTGCCACTTTAATACAGGCTTAGGCTAACTTATTTCCTGAAATGTTACTCACTATAGAGCACAAAGTTTGAACACTACAGTCCTCCGGCCGAGACGATTTTGTATTATAAAAATCTACCAGTAACAACTTATTAAGGACGAAAGAGAACCGAAGGGCCTGCACGGTGGAGGCACCAGTAAATATGACTCTACATCTACCCTTAAATGCCAAGGAAACAAAAATAATCAGCCCCCCTTTTGACCAACAAGCCCTAGATTCTAATGCAGGTGAAAAAAAAGATTGCATACCCTTGTAGGAAAAAATAATTCTCTACTGCCCATGTTTCTTGGTGGCAAATTATATGAAACCTTCTAATAAAACTCAGCCAAATTGGGTCACCAAACTTCCCTGTAATGCCTGCCACATTCCAGCTAACAAATTTGCATGCATACCCAGGGGAACGAAGTATGCATGCAGTTAAAAGACACAAGTAATGCACTCATGCTCCAGCGGAGGGACATATACAAGAAGAGAAAGGAAAGCTCATTCAAGCTAATGAATGAAAAGCAAGAAAATGAGAGTGATAGCAAAGTCAACCAATGGTAAGCAAAGGGTAGGCGCTAAATCCATTGTAAGCTGACAATAGATCTTTTAGACCTACAGACCACTTGCGCTGTGGTAGACAAGCGCTAAAAAAACAGTAGGTCTAACATGTTTTAAGAAAGAAGTAGATAAGTCATTTATTCTCCCATCTACATCTTGTCAAATTCTTCCTTTTCAACTGAGTTTCATCTTATGGATAGATGCATTTCAATTCTTGTAGCATTTTTCAGAATTATAAAATAACTTCTATGCTTACCTCTGCCATGGTTTCTTGGTAAACTAACATATTGTGTTGACTGTGCCCTCTCTCTCTCTCTTTCTCTCTCTCGCTCTCGCTCTCTCTCTCTTAAGTAGAAAATGACAAACAAGAATTAGAAGAGAAAGAATAAAGCAGAATATCTAAGAAAGTTCAGCAATCAGGGAGACTGCCTGGCACATGGGCTGCAAAAAGACAACCTTTCGTGGACTTTAGAAGAGGTGATTTTTGTTCATTTAATTACTTTGGCCTGGCCTATGCGGCACGGGGTATGTAAATGGTGCTGATCATAGCTACTTAATGGTGTACAATTGGAATGAAATAAAGGGATATGGAAGAGAGTTCTCCTGTTTTCTTACCGTCCCTGCTGAGCTTGACAGGTAACATGGTGGGCTGGAACTCCATGATCTGTTCCCCCTTCTCAGATAGAGGTTTGAAGTCGCCGGGAAGCTCTGGAATGATGTTCTTCACATACTTTGTTCCACCAAGCCACATGTAAATTTCAGCTTTTGCAAATATTTCTCCATTGTACGAGCCTGGTGTCTGCATGGAAACGTAAAGGATCACATCAAAGGACATCACCAGTAGAACTCAAAGGTTGCTTAATCTCCTCAGGTTCAGACCCAAATCCCCACGCATATTCAAGCACTTCAACCAGATCAGATCTTAAGAGTTCAACAGAATATAAACAGAGGCCCACATTACAACCCTGGCGGTCAAGGACTGCCAGGGCTGTTTTGTTGATTGCACCGCCAACAGGCTGGCGTTGCAATCGCGGTCGCACCGCCGGGACCGGCGGTTTTCCACCACAGCGGTCCCGGCGGATTTAATCTTCCAGGGCAGCGCTGCTTGCAGCGCTGCCCAGGGGATTACGAGTCCCCCTCCTGCCAGCCTTTTCATGGCG